>NC_137100.1:1741784-1814284 GCF_949357685.1 Gobio gobio | reverse complement strand
AGGAAGAAACGTTTATAATTCCCTGCGAAAATGGGTGCGACGCGAGTGAAGATTTGAGAAAAGAAACGAGATGTCCATGTGGGATAAAATGGACTAACGTTAGGCCTATTGGTAAAATTCACGGAAATCGCAAAACAGAATAAAAAAGCTGACAAATCTTAAATTGGGCTCAGCCTCTCTCACTCGGCATGATCCATTCATGACTGCGATTTTATTTCCTTTGTAAACAAAGCTTTGTTCTTCACTCAGTATTATTCACGTAAAACAGCATTAACATACAAAACACTGGGTTAGTAACGAAATTATAGTTTTGAAGTAGAAAATGGTATTTATGTAAAGAGATCTATTAAAATGAAAAGTGCACAACTCTTCTTAAGTGGAAGCTACTTTTTTCCCTCAATCGCAACCTAGCGCGGGGTCATTATTTGGGTTAGTAAAATAACGAAATTATATAGTTTTTAAGTAGAAAATAGTATTTATGTAAAGAGATAGTAAAATACAGATATAGTAAATTATATATTTGTATTAATTAAAAAACAACAACGATATCGTCCATCACAATGTTTTACTGTAAACATCGTCAACTGCCAATTTAGGAGACATCGCCCAACCCTAGCAAGCTCTCAAATCGATTCGATTTCGATTCAACTCAATGAATATAGATTTAATTCAAATAGCCTACTATATTTATAAAAAAGAACAGTGAACATGATTTTACAAGTGGGCAATTAAAAAGAAATTAAGAGCTCGGAGCTGTATATTAAACTCTTTTTATTTTAGGTACACTTGGGTACATTAAAACAGAACCCATCTCTATATTACAAATGCATACAATGCAAAAAATACTTTTCTTAAGTATTTTTGTCTTGTTTTCAGTCCAAATATCTAAAAAATCTTACATTAAGAAGCATTTACTAGACAAGCAAAAGTTTTTGTCTTGTTTTGGGGAAAAATAACTCAAAATTAAGGGAGTTTTTGATTAAAATAAGCAAAATAATCTGCCAATGGGGTAAGCAAAATAATCTTGTTTTCTGTTTGAATTAAGGATATTTTGCTTATCCCATTGGCAGATTATTTTGCTTATTTTCCACCAAAACAAAAACTTTTGCTTGTCTAGTAAATGCTTCTTAATGTAAGATTTTTTAGATATTTGGACTGAAAACAAGACAAAAATACTAAGAAAGAAAAGCATTTTTTTGCAGTGTACAATTATGTTAAACACAATACAATTTAGTTTTTATGGATATTTTGATACACTTATTCTAAAACAAAGATATTGGATGATTTTCAGCAATTTTCAGTAAAGGACAAGCTTTTCTTTGATTTAGCCGACCGTCATTCAGACTCTGTCTGTTTTTATGAAGGCTTTTTCCTCCAGGGGCGTCTGAGCTTTGATTCGTGTCCCGGATGAGGCTTTATATTTCGTCACTATCTCTGTTATTTGCGAGCTTTCCTTAGATGCGATTGCCATTAGATTTTATCTTAACGACAAGTATATATGCCACACCAGGCAGAATCAGCTGGAAACCCCCGGGGGAAAATCTATTCTTGGCCTTGAGAATTGATTTTGAATCGACCACATTTAAAAAAAACGATTAATCGAAAAATCTATTTTTTTGCCCAGCCCTACTTGTTTGTTCAATTCAATTCAATTCAAATGTATTTGTATAGAGCTTTTCACAATACACATTGTTTCAAAGCAGCTTTACAGAAAGTGCATTTCATAAATGTACATTGAAAAATGTTAGAAAGAGAATGTTAAAGAAAAATGTTAGAATAAGTTAATCAATCATGTATTAATTTAGGCCATAACAAGGTTTAGGTTTAGGTTTGTGTAGGGTATTGTGGTTTAGGTTTAGGTTTGTGTTGGGTATTGTGGTTTAGGTTTAGGTTTGTGTAGGGTATTGTGGTTTAGGTTTGTGTAGGGTATTGTGGTTTAGGTTTGTGTAGGGTATTGTGGTTTAGGTTTGTGTTGGGTATTGTGGTTTAGGTTTAGGTTTGTGTAGGGTATTGTGGTTTAGGTTTAGGTTTGTGTAGGGTATTGTGGTTTAGGTTTGTGTAGGGTATTGTGGTTTAGGTTTGTGTAGGGTATTGTGGTTTAGGTTTGTGTAGGGTATTGTGGTTTAGGTTTAGGTTTGTGTAGGGTATTGTGGTTTAGGTTTGTGTAGGGTATTGTGGTTTAGGTTTGTGTTGGGTATTGTGGTTTAGGTTTAGGTTTGTGTAGGGTATTGTGGTTTAGGTTTAGGTTTGTGTAGGGTATTGTGGTTTAGGTTTAGGTTTGTGTAGGGTATTGTGGTTTAGGTTTGTGTAGGGTATTGTGGTTTAGGTTTGTGTAGGGTATTGTGGTTTAGGTTTGTGTAGGGTATTGTGGTTTAGGTTTAGGTTTGTGTAGGGTATTGTGGTTTAGGTTTGTGTAGGGTATTGTGGTTTAGGTTTGTGTTGGGTATTGTGGTTTAGGTTTAGGTTTGTGTAGGGTATTGTGGTTTAGGTTTAGGTTTGTGTTGGGTATTGTGGTTTAGGTTTAGGTTTGTGTAGGGTATTGTGGTTTAGGTTTGTGTAGGGTATTGTGGTTTAGGTTTGTGTAGGGTATTGTGGTTTAGGTTTAGGTTTGTGTAGGGTATTGTGGTTTAGGTTTAGGTTTGTGTTGGGTATTGTGGTTTAGGTTTAGGTTTGTGTAGGGTATTGTGGTTTAGGTTTGTGTAGGGTATTGTGGTTTAGGTTTGTGTTGGGTATTGTGGTTTAGGTTTAGGTTTGTGTAGGGTATTGTGGTTTAGGTTTGTGTTGGGTATTGTGGTTTAGGTTTGTGTAGGGTATTGTGGTTTAGGTTTAGGTTTGTGTAGGGTATTGTGGTTTAGGTTTGTGTTGGGTATTGTGGTTTAGGTTTAGGTTTGTGTAGGGTATTGTGGTTTAGGTTTGTGTAGGGTATTGTGGTTTAGGTTTGTGTTGGGTATTGTGGTTTAGGTTTAGGTTTGTGTAGGGTATTGTGGTTTAGGTTTGTGTTGGGTATTGTGGTTTAGGTTTGTGTAGGGTATTGTGGTTTAGGTTTGTGTAGGGTATTGTGGTTTAGGTTTGTGTAGGGTATTGTGGTTTAGGTTTGTGTAGGGTATTGTGGTTTAGGTTTAGGTTTGTGTAGGGTATTGTGGTTTAGGTTTAGGTTTGTGTAGGGTATTGTGGTTTAGGTTTAGGTTTGTGTAGGGTATTGTGGTTTAGGTTTAGGTTTGTGTTGGGTATTGTGGTTTAGGTTTGTGTAGGGTATTGTGGTTTAGGTTTGTGTAGGGTATTGTGGTTTAGGTTTGTGTAGGGTATTGTGATGGTGTTGGCTTTGTGTCTCAGATTCGGACGTGGTGGCTGAAGTTCAGGAGCTGCTCCCTGGTAAGAGGGATTTTGAGGTGAGGGGCATTGTGGGAAGGGGCCACTTCTCTGAGGTGCAGGTGGTGAAGGAGAGAGCGACAGGAGACGTGTACGCCATGAAGATCATGGACAAAACCAGCCTGCGCTCTCAGGACAAGGTGAGCCGCCGTCAAGCGTTATATAGTGTCCACTGTTAAAGGAACACTCTACTTTTTTTTAAAAATAGGCTCATTTTACAAGTCCCCTAGAGTTAAAGGGTTAGTTCACCCAAAAATGTAAATTGTGTGATTAATGACTGAGCCTCATGTGGTTGGACACCCGTCAGACCTCCGTTCATCTTCAGACACAAATGAAGATATTTTAGTGTAAATCTGATGCTCTGAAAGGCCTCCATTGGCTCAACTTTACACTCTCAAGACCCTTAAAAGACACTAAAGACTAAAGTTACAAAGTCCATCTCACTACAGCGGCTCTACAATAACTTTATGAAGACCAGAATAGTTTCTGTGCGCAAAAAAACCCTAAATAACGACTTAAATAGTGATGACGATTTCAAAACACGGCCTCATGAAGCTTTGAAGCGTTATGAGTCACTGAGTCGATTCAGCGGTTTGAAGCGTTATGAATCAGTGAGTCGATTCAGCGGTTTGAAGCGTTATGAATCAGTGAGTCGATTCAGCGGTTTGAAGCGTTATGAATCAGTGAGTCGATTCAGCGGTTTGAAGCGTTATGAATCAGTGAGTCGATTCAGCGGTTTGAAGCGTTATGAATCAGTGAGTCGATTCAGCGGTTTGAAGCGTTATGAATCAGTGAGTCGATTCAGCAGTTTGGAGCGTTATGAATCAGTGAGTCGATTCAGCAGTTTGGAGCGTAATGAATCAGTGAGTCGATTCAGCAGTTTGGAGCGTCATGAATCAGTGAGTCGATTCAGCAGGTTGGAGCGTTATGAATCAGTGAGTCGATTCAGCAGTTTGGAGCGTTATGAATCAGTGAGTCGATTCAGCAGTTTGGAGCGTTATGAATCAGTGAGTCGATTCAGCAGTTTGGAGTGTTATGAATCAGTGAGTCGATTCAGCAGTTTGGATCGCCAAATTTCAGCAGTTTGACACGCGATCTGAATCATGATTCGACTCACTGATTCATAACGCTTCGAAGCTTCATGATGCCGTGTTTTGAAATCATCATCTCTATATAAGTCGTTATTTAGGGTTTTTTTGCGCACAGAAACTATTCTCGTCTTCATAAAGTTATTGTAGAGCCGCTGTAGTGAGATGGACTTTGTAACTTTAGTCTTTAGTGTCTTTTAAGGGTCTTGAGAGTGTAAAGTTGAGCCAATGGAGGCCTTTCAGAGCATCAGATTTACACTAAAATATCTTCATTTGTGTCTGAAGATGAACGGAGGTCTGACGGGTGTCCAACCACATGAGGCTCAGTCATTAATCACACAATTTACATTTTTGGGTGAAGTCCGCTAGAGTTAAAGAGTTGAGTTTTACCGTTTTTGAATCCATTCAGCCGATCTTTGTATCTGCACTTTTAGCTTAGCTTAGCATACATCATTGATTCTGATCAGTCCATTAGCATCTCATTCAAAAAATGACCAAAGACACTTTCAATATTTTTCCTATTTAAAACTCGACTCTTCTACAGTTACATCGTGTGCTAAGACCAACTGAAAATGAAAAGTTGTGATTTTCTACACCGATATGGCTAGAACTACTTTCTCATTCCTGCGTAATAGTCGCGGATCGGCTGAATGGATTCAAAAACGGTAACTATTTAACTCTAGGGGATTTGTAAAATTAGCCTATTTTCAAAAAAGGTGGAGTGTTCCTTTAAGAACGCATGTTTTATCTCCTCGTCTGAATCTGAATGAGCTCCTGCAATAAAAAAGCACAGAGATTTCAAAATAAGAGTCCCGCTGTATTTCGGGCTTGTTTATTTAATTCTGAATTCTTGTGACAGGCGTTCTTTGAAGAGGAGAGAACCATCCTGGCCTTGAACTCCAGCCCCTGGATCCCTCAGCTTCAACACGCTTTCCAGGACCAGGACCACGTCTGTCTCGTGAGTGATCAGAGTTTTCTTTGCTCTCAGTATCGAGGCCCAATTTGACCATTTTGACTGTCGGCCATTTTGAATTATGTGCTAAAATGCTGTATTTTATGAACTCATGAACGGATTGTTATGAAACTCGGTATGGGTCATCAGCTCGATGCCCCGAAGGAGCCGGAGAAGTTTTGAAACAGCGCCACCTAGTGGATAATTTCCAAACGCTTATAACTTTGGGTGTGTTTGACTTATTTTCGTGGGAGTTACTTTTTTCGTCTCCTGAATTCTTGCCGAGTCCAACGATACCAGACTTGCCAGGTTTCGGCGTATGGTTTATGCAGCGTTGTAATTTAGCGCTTATAAAACGTTAGCGGATTTCTTTGAAACCGCTAGTCCGATCGAGGCGAAACCAGCGTCAGAAGTTCAGAAACATAGGCCGATAGCTGAACGCTAATACACAAATGTCAAAATATTGATAGTAAGGGGAGTAGAATCCAATCAAAGTCAGGTGTCAGTCATTTTTTTACATGTTTTTTCATATAAATGACTATAACTCCAAAACAAAATGAGAGATTTTCACCAAAATTGACACGCACATGTATGGGCTCACTCTGAGGACACATAAAGAAATTGTAGGATTGTGCCTCTTGGTGGCGCTATAATAGAACAAAACATGTTGGACACTTACATTTATTGACAAAGTTGGTCACATGTCTGTCTGGTGTCATGTGATCTGACTCGACTAAAGGCCCATTCACACCAAGAACGACTATGAAAATAACTATATTTGCATCCACACCAACACATACTAGCAACATCGCACACACACGTGGTTATGGTAAGAGGCGGGACATTTCCCAAACACCAATCACAACACACCGCTCCAGCCGTCCAATCAGAGCACAGTGTGCTTTTCAGAAGGAGGGGCTTCATAGAGACAGGTAAACAGAGTGTTACTGACAGACTGGGAAGAGAGGAGCCGCAACAATGGAGAATATGAGGAAATAATCAACATTCAAGCAGGAAAACCTGCTCTAGTAGTGCCGGAAAACAACATGAGGCATAAGATGGTGGATTCTGATTCTGTGGACTTCCCTGTTCTCAAAGAGTTTGATTAAAACTGTATAGTTATCATGAGAGATCTCGGCCTTGGTGTGAACCGCCCTTTAATAGTGTACGTTTGTTCTTTAGAAAGACAGTATGAAAAAATACTGTTTAAAAAGTGCAGTTTTCTTTCTTAAAACAGACAGAACGACAGACAGACAGACAGAATGACAGAACGACAGACAGACAGACAGAATGACAGAACGACAGACAGACAGAACGACAGACAGAGAGAACGACAGACGGATGGACGGATTGAACGAGACAGATAGAACGACAGACAGAACGACAGACGGATGGATGGATTGAACGACAGACAGAATGACAGAACGACAGACGGATGGACGGATTGAACGAGACAGATAGAATGACAGACAGAATGACAGGCGGACAGAACGACAGACGGATGGATGGATTGAACGACAGACAGACAGAACGACAGACAGACAGAACGACAGACAGACAGAACGACAGGCGGACAGAACGACGGATGGATGGATTGAACGACAGACAGACAGAACGACAGACGGATGAACGGATTGAACGTCAGACAGAACGTCAGACAGAACGACAGACAGACAGAACGACAGACAGACAGAACGACAGACAGACAGAACGACAGACAGACAGAATGACAGACGGATTGAACGACAGACAGATAGAATGACAGACAGAACGACAGGCGAACAGAACGACAGGTGGATGGACGGATTGAACGACAGACAGACAGAACGACAGGCGGATTGATGGATTGAACGACAGACAGACAGAACGACAGACGGATGAACGGATTGAACAACAGACAGAATGACAGACCGACAGAACAACAGGCGGATGAACGGATTGAACAATAGACAGACAGAGGGACAGACAGACAGAACGACAGGCAGATGAACGGATTGAACGACAGACAGACAGAACGACAGACAGATGGACGGATTGAACAACAGACAGACAGAACGACAGACAGATGGACGGATTGAACAACAGACAGACAGAACGACAGACAGATGGATGGATTGAACGACAGACAGACAGAACGACAGACAGATGGACGGATTGAACAACAGACAGAACGACAGACAGATGGACGGATTGAACAACAGACAGAACGACAGACAGATGGACGGATTGAACAACAGACAGAACGACAGACAGATGGATGGATTGAACGACAGACAGACAGAACGACAGACAGATGGACGGATTGAACAACAGACAGAACGACAGACAGATGGACGGATTGAACAACAGACAGAACGACAGACAGATGGACGGATTGAACGACAGACAGACAGAACGACAGCCAGATGGACGGATTGAACAACAGACAGAACGACAGACAGATGGACGGATTGAACAACAGACAGACAGAACGACAGACAGATGGACGGATTGAACAACAGACAGAACGACAGACAGATGGACGGATTGAACAACAGACAGAACGACAGCCAGATGGACAGATTGAACAACAGACATAACGACAGACAGATGGACGGATTGAACAACAGACAGACAGAACGACAGACAGATGGGCGGATTGAACAACAGACAGACAGAACGACAGACAGATGGACGGATTGAACAACAGACAGACAGAACGACAGACAGATGGACGGATTGAACAACAGACAGACAGAACGAGAGACAGATGGACAGATTGAACAACAGACATAACGACAGACAGATGGACGGATTGAACAACAGACAGACAGAACGACAGCCAGATGGACGGATTGAACAACAGACAGACAGAACGACAGCCAGATGGACGGATTGAACAACAGACAGAACGACAGACAGATGGACGGATTGAACAACAGACAGAACGACAGACAGATGGACGGATTGAACAACAGACAGACAGAACGACAGACAGATGGACGGATTGAACGACAGACAGACAGAACGACAGCCAGATGGACGGATTGAACAACAGACAGAACGACAGACAGATGGACGGATTGAACAACAGACAGACAGAACGACAGACAGATGGACGGATTGAACAACAGACAGAACGACAGACAGATGGACGGATTGAACAACAGACAGAACGACAGCCAGATGGACAGATTGAACAACAGACAGACAGAACGACAGACAGATGGGCGGATTGAACAACAGACAGACAGAACGACAGACAGATGGATGGATTGAACAACAGACAGACAGAACGACAGACAGATGGACGGATTGAACAACAGACAGACAGAACGACAGACAGATGGACGGATTGAACAACAGACAGAACGACAGACAGATGGACGGATTGAACAACAGACAGACAGAACGACAGACAGATGGACGGATTGAACAACAGACAGAACGACAGACAGATGGACGGATTGAACAACAGACAGAACGACAGACAGATGGACGGATTGAACAACAGACAGACAGAACGACAGACAGATGGACGGATTGAACAACAGACAGAACGACAGACAGATGGATGGATTGAACGACAGACAGACAGAACGACAGGCAGATGAACGGATTGAATGACAGACAGACAGAACGACAGACAGATGGACGGATTGAACGACAGACAGACAGAACGACAGACAGACAGAACGACAGACGGACAGAATGACAGACAGAACGACAGATGGATATTTAGAGCCTCATGGTCAGGGAATCCCTAAAACATTCTGTTTGGAATGAGTGTTACAGGAAAGGTGTGTGTGTGTGTGTGTGTGTTGTTTATATCAGGGCTGAGGCACAGAAAGCCAGTGATTGCCGCCCCACACAGATCTGTGGGGATTGGTGGAGGTTCTCCAGCTTCCCATGAGGGCAAATGCAGAAAGCACAAAGTGACTAAAGAGACGGTTTTCTATTTCTGCCACCTCCTTCGTTCCAAACGCCTCCGGCAAAAGAGTGGGGGAAAAGAAAAAAAACGAGTAATCTGTCTTTACCCGAGCGATGTGCTGAAAGACCCTCGCTAGCTTGTTGCTAGGATACGTGGGCTAGAGTTCCGCGCTTGCCGCTCGTGTCCCGCCGGCTTTGCTTTCCATTCATGCTCTCTTGTGTGTGTGTGTGTGTGTGTGTGTGCACGTGTGTGTGTTGATGTGTGTGTGTGTTTGCCCCGGAGCGCCTCACACGGACAGATCGCACCGAGGCGTGAGGAGCCCGTTTGGGCTTCAGTAACGGTGTGAGGGGGGTTTCTGTCTGATGAAGAGCGCCATCCAGAGACTCGTGATGAGGATGATGAGGATGATGATGATGATGAGTGTGTTTGCTGAGTGTGTGTTTGCTGTGTGTGTGTTTGCTGTGTGTGTGTTTGCTGGGAAAGAGCTTGAGGCATTTGATGTTCATATGATTTCGGTGTGATCAGCAGTGCTAGGTTACATATACATGTTAAAGAAAGAGTGATTATCTGTCTGTCTATCCATCTGTCATTCTGTCTGTCGTTCAATCTGTCCGTCCATCCAGCTGTCGTTCTGTCTGTCTGTCGTTCTGTCTGCCTGTCTGTCCATCCATCTGTCGTTCTGTCTGTCTGTCGTTCTGTCTGCCTGCCTGTCTGTCCATCCATCTGTCATTCTGTATGTCATTCAATCTGTCCGTCCATCCATCTGTCGTTCTGTCTGTCTGTCTATCGTTCTGTCTGTCTGTCTATCGTTCTGTCTGTCGTTCTGTCCATCCATCTGTCGTTCTGTCTGTCTGTCTATCGTTCTGTCTGTCGTTCTGTCCATCCATCTGTCGTTCTGTCTGTCTGTCTATCGTTCTGTCTGTCGTTCTGTCCATCCATCTGTCGTTCTGTCTGTCTGTCTATCGTTCTGTCTGTCGTTCTGTCCATCCATCTGTCATTCTGTCTGTCGTTCAATCTGTCCGTCCATCCAGCTGTCGTTCTGTCTGTCTGTCGTTCTGTCTGCCTGCCTGTCTGTCCATCCATCTGTCATTCTGTCTGTCGTTCAATTTGTCCCTCCATCCATCTGTCGTTCTGTCTGTCTGTCTATCGTTCTGTCTGTCTGTCTTTCTGTCTGTCTTTCTGTCTTGATCGTTCTATCCGTCTGTTGTTCTATCCGTCTGTCGTTCTGTCTGCCTTTCGTTCTGTCTGTCTGTCTTTCTGTCTTGATCGTTCTATCCATCGGTCGTTCTGTCTTGATTGTTCTATCTGCCTGTCGTTCTGTCTGTCTGTCATTCTGTCTCGGTCGTTCTATCTGTCTGTTGTTCTGTCTGTCTTTCATTCTGTCTGTCTTTCTGTCTTGATCGTTCTATCCGTCTGTTGTTCTATCCGTCTGTCTATCGTTCTGTCTGTCTGTCTTTCTGTCTGTCTTTCTGTCTTGATCGTTCTATCCGTCTGTTGTTCTATCCGTCTGTTGTTCTGTCTGTCTGTCGTTCTGTCTGCCTTTCGTTCTGTCTGTCTGTCTTTCTGTCTTGATCGTTCTATCCATCGGTCGTTCTGTCTCGGTCGTTCTATCTGTCTGTTGTTCTGTCTGTCTTTCGTTCTGTCTGTCGTTCTGTCTGTCTGTCCATCCATCTGTCGTTCTGTCTGTTGTTCTGTCTCGATCGTTCTGTCTGTCCATCCATCTGTCTTTCTGTCTGTCGTTCTGTCTGCCTTTCGTTCTGTCCGTCCGTCTGATTTTTAAAAAAAATATATTTTTGTGTCATGAAAAACATATTTAATATCTGAGAATATAAAAGAGTATATTGTACACATGTTGCCGCTGTCCCACATGTCGTCTCTTCCATCATTTCCAACAGTTTTTCCCTAATAAAGTGTAACTCTGAGTCCGTGTGTCTGATTGGCCCAGTGTCAGTGAAGATCCGGCCGGTGGGCTTCACCTCATCAGACTGAACACATGCCAGATGACACTCTAGATGTCTATCGCTCAGGTGTCCATCGCTCAGGTGTCTATCGCTCAGGTGTCTATCGCTCAGGTGTCTATCGCTCAGGTGTCTATCGCTCAGGTGTCTATCGCTCGGGTGTCTATCGCTCGGGTGTCTATCGCTCAGGTGTTTATCACTCAGGTGTCTATCGCTCAGGTGTCTATCGCTCAGGTGTCCATCGCTCAGGTGTCTATCGCTCAGGTGTCTATCGCTCAGGTGTCTATCGCTCAGGTGTCTATCGCTCAGGTGTCTATCGCTCAGGTGTCCATCGCTCAGCTGTCCATCGCTCAGGTGTCTATCGCTCAGGTGTTTATCGCTCAGGTGTCTATCGCTCAGGTGTCTATCGCTCAGGTGTCCATCGCTCAGCTGTTTATCGCTCAGGTGTCCATCGCTCAGGTGTCTATCGCTCAGGTGTCTATCGCTCAGGTGTCTATCGCTCAGGTGTCTATCGCTCAGGTGTCTATCGCTCAGGTGTCTATCGCTCAGGTGTCCATCGCTCAGGTGTCTATCGCTCAGGTGTCTATCGCTCAGGTGTCTATCGCTCAGGTGTCTATCGCTCAGGTGTCTATCGCTCAGGTGTCCATCGCTCAGGTGTCTATCGCTCAGGTGTCTATCGCTCAGGTGTCTATCGCTCAGGTGTCTATCGCTCAGGTGTCTATCGCTCGGGTGTCTATCGCTCGGGTGTCTATCGCTCAGGTGTTTATCACTCAGGTGTCTATCGCTCAGGTGTCTATCGCTCAGGTGTCTATCGCTCAGGTGTCTATCGCTCAGGTGTCCATCGCTCAGGTGTCTATCGCTCAGGTGTTTATCGCTCAGGTGTCTATCGCTCAGGTGTCCATCGCTCAGGTGTCCATCGCTCAGGTGTCTATCGCTCAGGTGTCCATCGCTCAGGTGTCCATCGCTCAGGTGTCCATCGCTCAGGTGTCTATCGCTCAGGTGTCCATCGCTCAGGTGTCTATCGCTCAGGTGTCTATCGCTCAGGTGTCCATCGCTCAGGTGTCTATCGCTCAGGTGTCCATCGCTCAGGTGTCTATCGCTCAGGTGTCTATCGCTCAGGTGTTTATCGCTCAGGTGTCTATCGCTCAGGTGTTTATCGCTCAGGTGTCTATCGCTCAGCTGTTTATCGCTCAGGTGTCTATCGCTCAGCTGTTTATCGCTCAGGTGTCCATCGCTCAGGTGTTTATCGCTCAGGTGTCTATCGCTCAGGTGTCCATCGCTCAGGTGTCTATCGCTCAGGTGTCTATCGCTCAGGTGTCCATCGCTCAGGTGTCCATCGCTCAGGTGTCTATCGCTCAGGTGTCCATCGCTCAGGTGTCCATCGCTCAGGTGTCTATCGCTCAGGTGTCCATCGCTCAGGTGTCTATCGCTCAGGTGTCTATCGCTCAGGTGTTTATCGCTCAGGTGTCTATCGCTCAGCTGTTTATCGCTCAGGTGTCTATCGCTCAGGTGTTTATCGCTCAGGTGTCTATCGCTCAGGTGTCCATCGCTCAGGTGTCTATCGCTCAGGTGTCTATCGCTCAGGTGTCCATCGCTCAGGTGTTTATCGCTCAGGTGTCCATCGCTCAGCTGTTTATCGCTCAGGTGTCTATCGCTCAGGTGTCTATCGCTCAGCTGTTTATCGCTCAGGTGTCCATCGCTCAGCTGTTTATCGCTCAGGTGTCCATCGCTCAGGTGTCCATCGCTCAGGTGTCTATCGCTCAGGTGTCCATCGCTCAGGTGTCTATCGCTCAGGTGTCTATCGCTCAGGTGTTTATCGCTCAGGTGTCTATCGCTCAGCTGTTTATCGCTCAGGTGTCTATCGCTCAGGTGTTTATCGCTCAGGTGTCTATCGCTCAGGTGTCCATCGCTCAGGTGTCTATCGCTCAGGTGTCTATCGCTCAGGTGTCCATCGCTCAGGTGTTTATCGCTCAGGTGTCCATCGCTCAGCTGTTTATCGCTCAGGTGTCTATCGCTCAGGTGTCTATCGCTCAGCTGTTTATCGCTCAGGTGTCCATCGCTCAGCTGTTTATCGCTCAGGTGTCCATCGCTCAGGTGTCTATCGCTCAGGTGTCTATCGCTCAGGTGTCCATCGCTCAGGTGTCTATCGCTCAGGTGTCCATCGCTCAGGTGTCTATCGCTCAGGTGTCCATCGCTCAGGTGTTTATCGCTCAGGTGTCTATCGCTCAGGTGTCTATCGCTCAGGTGTCTATCGCTCAGCTGTTTATCGCTCAGGTGTCCATCGCTCAGCTGTTTATCGCTCAGGTGTCTATCGCTCAGGTGTTTATCGCTCAGGTGTTTATCGCTCAGGTGTCTATCGCTCAGGTGTCTATCGCTCAGGTGTCTATCGCTCAGCTGTTTATCGCTCAGGTGTCCATCGCTCAGCTGTTTATCGCTCAGGTGTCTATCGCTCAGGTGTCTATCGCTCAGGTGTTTATCGCTCAGGTGTCTATCGCTCAGGTGTCTATCGCTCAGGTGTCTATCGCTCAGCTGTTTATCGCTCAGGTGTCCATCGCTCAGCTGTTTATCGCTCAGGTGTCTATCGCTCAGGTGTTTATCGCTCAGGTGTCCATCGCTCAGGTGTTTATCGCTCAGGTGTCTATCGCTCAGGTGTCTATCGCTCAGGTGTCTATCGCTCAGGTGTCCATCGCTCAGGTGTTTATCGCTCAGGTGTTTATCGCTCAGGTGTCTATCGCTCGGGTGTCTATCGCTCAGGTGTTTATCGCTCAGGTGTCCATCGCTCAGCTGTTTATCGCTCAGGTGTCCATCGCTCAGCTGTTTATCGCTCAGGTGTCCATCGCTCAGGTGTCTATCGCTCAGGTGTCTATCGCTCAGGTGTCTATCGCTCAGGTGTCTATCGCTCAGGTGTCTATCGCTCAGGTGTTTATCGCTCAGGTGTCCATCGCTCAGGTGTCCATCGCTCAGGTGTCTATCGCTCAGGTGTCTATCGCTCAGCTGTCTATCGCTCAGGTGTCTATCGCTCAGGTGTCTATCGCTCAGGTGTCTATCGCTCAGCTGTTTATCGCTCAGGTGTCTATCGCTCAGGTGTCTATCGCTCAGCTGTTTATCGCTCAGGTGTCCATCGCTCAGCTGTTTATCGCTCAGGTGTCCATCGCTCAGGTGTCTATCGCTCAGGTGTCTATCGCTCAGGTGTCTATCGCTCAGGTGTTTATCGCTCAGGTGTCTATCGCTCAGCTGTTTATCGCTCAGGTGTCTATCGCTCAGGTGTTTATCGCTCAGGTGTCTATCGCTCAGGTGTCCATCGCTCAGGTGTCTATCGCTCAGGTGTCTATCGCTCAGGTGTCCATCGCTCAGCTGTTTATCGCTCAGGTGTCTATCGCTCAGGTGTCTATCGCTCAGCTGTTTATCGCTCAGGTGTCCATCGCTCAGCTGTTTATCGCTCAGGTGTCCATCGCTCAGGTGTCCATCGCTCAGGTGTCCATCGCTCAGGTGTCCATCGCTCAGGTGTCTATCGCTCAGGTGTCTATCGCTCAGGTGTTTATCGCTCAGGTGTCTATCGCTCAGCTGTTTATCGCTCAGGTGTCTATCGCTCAGGTGTTTATCGCTCAGGTGTCTATCGCTCAGGTGTCCATCGCTCAGGTGTCTATCGCTCAGGTGTCTATCGCTCAGGTGTCCATCGCTCAGGTGTTTATCGCTCAGGTGTCCATCGCTCAGCTGTTTATCGCTCAGGTGTCTATCGCTCAGGTGTCTATCGCTCAGCTGTTTATCGCTCAGGTGTCCATCGCTCAGCTGTTTATCGCTCAGGTGTCCATCGCTCAGGTGTCCATCGCTCAGGTGTCTATCGCTCAGGTGTCTATCGCTCAGGTGTCCATCGCTCAGGTGTCTATCGCTCAGGTGTCCATCGCTCAGGTGTCTATCGCTCAGGTGTCCATCGCTCAGGTGTCTATCGCTCAGGTGTCCATCGCTCAGGTGTTTATCGCTCAGGTGTCTATCGCTCAGGTGTCTATCGCTCAGGTGTCTATCGCTCAGCTGTTTATCGCTCAGGTGTCCATCGCTCAGCTGTTTATCGCTCAGGTGTCTATCGCTCAGGTGTTTATCGCTCAGGTGTTTATCGCTCAGGTGTCTATCGCTCAGGTGTCTATCGCTCAGGTGTCTATCGCTCAGCTGTTTATCGCTCAGGTGTCCATCGCTCAGCTGTTTATCGCTCAGGTGTCTATCGCTCAGGTGTCTATCGCTCAGGTGTTTATCGCTCAGGTGTCTATCGCTCAGGTGTCTATCGCTCAGGTGTCTATCGCTCAGGTGTCTATCGCTCAGCTGTTTATCGCTCAGGTGTCCATCGCTCAGCTGTTTATCGCTCAGGTGTCTATCGCTCAGGTGTTTATCGCTCAGGTGTCCATCGCTCAGGTGTTTATCGCTCAGGTGTCTATCGCTCAGGTGTCTATCGCTCAGGTGTCTATCGCTCAGGTGTCCATCGCTCAGGTGTTTATCGCTCAGGTGTTTATCGCTCAGGTGTCTATCGCTCGGGTGTCTATCGCTCAGGTGTTTATCGCTCAGGTGTCCATCGCTCAGCTGTTTATCGCTCAGGTGTCCATCGCTCAGCTGTTTATCGCTCAGCTGTTTATCGCTCAGGTGTCTATCGCTCAGGTGTCTATCGCTCAGGTGTCTATCGCTCAGGTGTCTATCGCTCAGGTGTTTATCGCTCAGGTGTCTATCGCTCAGGTGTCTATCGCTCAGGTGTCCATCGCTCAGGTGTCTATCGCTCAGGTGTCTATCGCTCAGGTGTCTATCGCTCAGGTGTCCATCGCTCAGGTGTCCATCGCTCAGGTGTCCATCGCTCAGGTGTTTATCGCTCAGGTGTCTATCGCTCAGCTGTCTATCGCTCAGGTGTCTATCGCTCAGGTGTCTATCGCTCAGGTGTCTATCGCTCAGGTGTCTATCGCTCAGGTGTCTATCGCTCAGGTGTCTATCGCTCAGGTGTCCATCGCTCAGGTGTCCATCGCTCAGGTGTTTATCGCTCAGGTGTCTATCGCTCAGCTGTCTATCGCTCAGGTGTCTATCGCTCAGGTGTCTATCGCTCAGCTGTTTATCGCTCAGGTGTCTATCGCTCAGGTGTCCATCGCTCAGCTGTTTATCGCTCAGGTGTCTATCGCTCAGCTGTTTATCGCTCAGGTGTCCATCGCTCAGCTGTTTATCGCTCAGGTGTCCATCGCTCAGGTGTCTATCGCTCAGGTGTCTATCGCTCAGGTGTTTATCGCTCAGGTGTTTATCGCTCAGGTGTCTATCGCTCAGGTGTTTATCGCTCAGGTGTCCATCGCTCAGGTGTCCATCGCTCAGGTGTCCATCGCTCAGGTGTCTATCGCTCAGGTGTCTATC
Organism: Gobio gobio; assembly: GCF_949357685.1. Lineage (NCBI taxonomy): Eukaryota > Metazoa > Chordata > Actinopteri > Cypriniformes > Gobionidae > Gobio > Gobio gobio. Next base: position 1,797,634 of record NC_137100.1, on the reverse strand, counting down.
GCTCAGGTGTCTATCGCTCAGCTGTCTATCGCTCAGGTGTCTATCGCTCAGGTGTCTATCGCTCAGGTGTCTATCGCTCAGGTGTTTATCGCTCAGGTGTCTATCGCTCAGGTGTCTATCGCTCAGGTGTCCATCGCTCAGGTGTTTATCGCTCAGGTGTCTATCGATCGGGTGTCTATCGATCGGGTGTCTATTGCTCAGGTGTCTATCGCTCAGGTGTCCATCGCTCAGGTGTCTATCGCTCAGGTGTCTATCGCTCAGGTGTCCATCGCTCAGGTGTTTATCGCTCAGGTGTCTATCGCTCGGGTGTCTATCGCTCAGGTGTCCATCGCTCAGGTGTCTATCGCTCAGGTGTCTATCGCTCAGGTGTGGGTATCGCTCAGGTGTCCATCGCTCAGGTGTCTATCGCTCAGGTGTCTATCGCTCAGGTGTCCATCGCTCAGGTGTCTATCGCTCAGGTGTCCATCGCTCAGGTGTCTATCGCTCAGGTGTCTATCGCTCAGGTGTTTATCGCTCAGGTGTCTATCGCTCAGGTGTCTATCGCTCAGGTGTCTATCGCTCAGGTGTCTATCGCTCAGGTGTCTATCGCTCAGGTGTCCATCGCTCAGGTGTCTATCGCTCAGGTGTGTATCGCTCAGGTGTCCATCGCTCAGGTGTCCATCGCTCAGGTGTCTATCGCTCAGGTGTCTATCGCTCAGGTGTCCATCGCTCAGGTGTCCATCGCTCAGGTGTCCATCGCTCAGGTGTTTATCGCTCAGGTGTCCATCGCTCAGGTGTCCATCGCTCAGGTGTCCATCGCTCAGGTGTCCATCGCTCAGGTGTCCATCGCTCAGGTGTCCATCGCTCAGGTGTGTATCGCTCAGGTGTCCCTCGCTCAGGTGTCCATCGCTCAGGTGTCTATCGCCGCTCAGGTGTCCATCGCTCAGGTGTCTATCGCTCAGGTGTCTATCGCTCAGGTGTCCATCGCTCAGGTGTCTATCGCTCAGGTGTCCATCGCTCAGGTGTCCATCGCTCAGGTGTCCATCGCTCAGGTGTCTATCGCTCAGGTGTCTATCGCTCAGGTGTCCATCGCTCAGGTGTCTATCGCTCAGGTGTCCATCGCTCAGGTGTCCATCGCTCAGGTGTCTATCGCTCAGGTGTCTATCGCTCAGGTGTCTATCGCTCAGGTGTCCATCGCTCAGGTGTCTATCGCTCAGGTGTCTATCGCTCAGGTGTTTATCGCTCAGGTGTTTATCGCTCAGGTGTCTATCGCTCAGGTGTCTATCGCTCAGGTGTCTATCGCTCAGGTGTCTATCGCTCAGGTGTCCATCGCTCAGGTGTCTATCGCTCAGGTGTCTATCGCTCAGGTGTCTATCGCTCAGGTGTCTATCGCTCAGGTGTCTATCGCTCAGGTGTTTATCACTCAGGTGTCTATCGCTCAGGTGTCTATCGCTCAGGTGTCCATCGCTCAGGTGTCTATCGCTCAGGTGTCTATCGCTCAGGTGTCTATCGCTCAGGTGTCTATCGCTCAGGTGTCTATCGCTCAGGTGTCTATCGCTCAGGTGTATGATATACATTCATGCCAATAAAGCAATTTTGAATTTGAATGTATTTATTTGATTAAATCACAGCGATGTAATGATGGCTTTATTTAGATTCAGCCCAATTTTGTTTGATATTTTCTATCTAATGCAATGAAATTCACACATTAAGTGTTTTAAGTGTCTCCTGGGAGCTGCTTTAAATAAAATAAACGGATGAATGTGTCAGAGCATCAAACACGTCTTCGTGTGTTTGTGTGTGTGTGTGTGTGTGTGTGTGTGTGTGTGTGTGTGTGTGAGAGCAGGTGATGGAGTATCTGCCCGGCGGAGACCTCATGGCTTTGATGAACAGATATGAAGATCAGATAGACGAGTCCATGGCTCAGTTTTACCTGGCGGAGCTCGTACAGGCCGTTCACTCGCTCCATCAGATGGGTTACGTTCACAGGTACCACCAAAACACACTTTAGCCTAACCCCAAGCCTAACCCCAAGCCTAACCCCAAGCCTAACCCCAAGCCTAACCCCAAGCCTAACCCCAAGCCTAACCCCAAGCCTAACCCCAAGCCTAACCCCAAGCCTAACCCCAAGACTAACCCCAAGCCTAACCCCAAGCCTTACCCCAAGCCTTACCCCAAGACTAACCCCAAGACTAACCCCAAGACTAACCCCAAGACTAACCCCAAGACTAACCCCAAGACTAACCCCAAGCCTAACCCCAAGCCTAACCCCAAGCCTAACCCCAAGCCTAACCCCAAGCCTAACCCCAAGCCTAACCCCAAGCCTAACCCCAAGCCTAACCCCAAGCCTAACCCCAAGCCTAACCCCAAGCCTAACCCCAAGCCTAACCCCAAGCCTAACCCCAAGCCTAACCCCAAGCCTAACCCCAAGCCTAACCCCAAGCCTAACCCCAAGCCTAACCCCAAGCCTAACCCCAAGCCTAACCCCAAGCCTAACCCCAAGCCTTACCCCAAGCCTAACCCCAAGCCTTACCCCAAGCCTTACCCCAAGCCTAACCCCAAGACTAACCCCAAGCCTTACCCCAAGCCTTACCCCAAGCCTAACCCCAAGCCTAACCCCAAGCCTAACCCCAAGCCTAACCCCAAGCCTAACCCCAAGCCTAACCCCAAGCCTTACCCCAAGCCTAACCCCAAGCCTTACCCCAAGCCTTACCCCAAGCCTAACCCCAAGACTAACCCCAAGCCTAACCCCAAGCCTTACCCCAAGCCTAACCCCAAGCCTAACCCCAAGCCTTACCCCAAGCCTTACCCCAAGCCTAACCCCAAGCCTAACCCCAAGCCTAACCCCAAGCCTAACCCCAAGCCTAACCCCAAGCCTTACCCCAAGCCTAACCCCAAGCCTTACCCCAAGCCTAACCCCAAGCCTAACCCCAAGCCTTACCCCAAGCCTTACCCCAAGCCTTACCCCAAGCCTAACCCCAAGCCTTACCCCAAGCCTTACCCCAAGCCTTACCCCAAGCCTTACCCCAAGACTAACCCCAAGCCTTACCCCAAGCCTTACCCCAAGCCTAACCCCAAGCCTTACCCCAAGCCTAACCCCAAGCCTTACCCCAAGCCTTACCCCAAGCCTAACCCCAAGCCTTACCCCAAGCCTTACCCCAAGACTAACCCCAAGACTAACCCCAAGCCTAACCCCAAGCCTAACCCCAAGCCTAACCCCAAGCCTAACCCCAAGCCTTACCCCAAGCCTTTCCCCAAGCCTAACCCCAAGACTAACCCCAAGCCTTACCCCAAGCCTTACCCCAAGCCTAACCCCAAGCCTTACCCCAAGACTAACCCCAAGACTAACCCCAAGCCTTACCCCAAGACTAACCCCAAGCCTAACCCCAAGACTAACCCCAAGCCTAACCCCAAGCCTAACCCCAAGCCTTACCCCAAGCCTAACCCCAAGCCTTACCCCAAGACTAACCCCAAGCCTTACCCCAAGACTAACCCCAAGCCTAACCCCAAGCCTAACCCCAAGCCTAACCCCAAGCCTAACCCCAAGCCTAACCCCAAGCCTAACCCCAAGCCTAACCCCAAGCCTAACCCCAAGCCTAACCCCAAGCCTAACCCCAAGCCTAACCCCAAGCCTAACCCCAAGCCTAACCCCAAGCCTTACCCCAAGCCTTACCCCAAGCCTAACCCCAAGCCTAACCCCAAGCCTAACCCCAAGCCTAACCCCAAGCCTAACCCCAAGCCTAACCCCAAGCCTAACCCCAAGCCTAACCCCAAGCCTAACCCCAAGCCTAACCCCAAGCCTTACCCCAAGCCTTACCCCAAGCCTAACCCCAAGCCTAACCCCAAGCCTAACCCCAAGCCTTACCCCAAGCCTAACCCCAAGCCTTACCCCAAGCCTTACCCCAAGCCTAACCCCAAGCCTTACCCCAAGCCTTACCCCAAGCCTAACCCCAAGCCTTACCCCAAGCCTTACCCCAAGCCTAACCCCAAGCCTAACCCCAAGCCTAACCCCAAGCCTAACCCCAAGCCTAACCCCAAGCCTAACCCCAAGCCTAACCCCAAGCCTAACCCCAAGCCTTACCCCAAGCCTAACCCCAAGCCTAACCCCAAGCCTAACCCCAAGCCTTACCCCAAGCCTAACCCCAAGCCTAACCCCAAGCCTAACCCCAAGCCTAACCCCAAGCCTAACCCCAAGCCTAACCCCAAGCCTAACCCCAAGCCTAACCCCAAGCCTTACCCCAAGCCTTACCCCAAGCCTTACCCCAAGCCTTACCCCAAGCCTAACCCCAAGCCTAACCCCAAGCCTTACCCCAAGCCTTACCCCAAGCCTTACCCCAAGCCTTACCCCAAGCCTAACCCCAAGCCTAACCCCAAGCCTTACCCCAAGCCTAACCCCAAGCCTAACCCCAAGCCTAACCCCAAGCCTAACCCCAAGCCTAACCCCAAGCCTAACCCCAAGCCTAACCCCAAGCCTAACCCCAAGCCTTACCCCAAGCCTTACCCCAAGCCTTACCCCAAGCCTTACCCCAAGCCTAACCCCAAGCCTAACCCCAAGCCTAACCCCAAGCCTAACCCCAAGCCTAACCCCACGCCTTACCCCAAGCCTAACCCCAAGCCTAACCCCAAGCCTAACCCCAAGCCTAACCCCAAGCCTAACCCCAAGCCTTACCCCAAGCCTTACCCCAAGCCTAACCCCAAGCCTAACCCCAAGCCTTACCCCAAGCCTTACCCCAAGCCTTACCCCAAGCCTAACCCCAAGCCTTACCCCAAGCCTTACCCCAAGCCTTACCCCAAGCCTTACCCCAAGCCTTACCCCAAGCCTTACCCCAAGCCTTACCCCAAGCCTTACCCCAAGTCTAACCCCAAGCCTAACCCCAAGCCTTACCCCAAGCCTTACCCCAAGCCTTACCCCAAGCCTTACCCCAAGCCTTACCCCAAGCCTAACCCCAAGCCTAACCCCAAGCCTAACCCCAAGCCTAACCCCAAGCCTAACCCCAAGCCTAACCCCAAGCCTTACCCCAAGCCTAACCCCAAGCCTAACCCCAAGCCTAACCCCAAGCCTAACCCCAAGCCTTACCCCAAGCCTTACCCCAAGCCTAACCCCAAGCCTAACCCCAAGCCTTACCCCAAGCCTTACCCCAAGCCTAACCCCAAGCCTTACCCCAAGCCTTACCCCAAGCCTTACCCCAAGCCTTACCCCAAGCCTTACCCCAAGCCTTACCCCAAGCCTAACCCCAAGCCTAACCCCAAGCCTAACCCCAAGCCTAACCCCAAGCCTTACCCCAAGCCTTACCCCAAGCCTTACCCCAAGCCTTACCCCAAGCCTTACCCCAAGCCTAACCCCAAGCCTTACCCCAAGCCTTACCCCAAGCCTTACCCCAAGCCTTACCCCAAGCCTAACCCCAAGCCTAACCCCAAGCCTAACCCCAAGCCTAACCCCAAGCCTTACCCCAAGCCTAACCCCAAGCCTAACCCCAAGCCTTACCCCAAGCCTTACCCCAAGCCTTACCCCAAGCCTTACCCCAAGCCTAACCCCAAGCCTAACCCCAAGCCTAACCCCAAGCCTTACCCCAAGCCTAACCCCAAGCCTAACCCCAAGCCTAACCCCAAGCCTTACCCCAAGCCTCACCCCAAGCCTCACCCCAAGCCTCACCCCAAGCCTAACCCCAAGCCTAACCCCAAGCCTAACCCCAAGCCTTACCCCAAGCCTAACCCCAAGCCTAACCCCAAGCCTAACCCCAAGCCTTACCCCAAGCCTAACCCTAACCCCAAGCCTAACCCCAAGCCTAACCCCAAGCCTAACCCCAAGCCTAACCCCAAGCCTAACCCCAAGCCTAACCCCAAGCCTAACCCCAAGCCTAACCCCAAGCCTAACCCCAAGCCTAACCCCAAGCCTAACCCCAAGCCTAACCCCAAGCCTAACCCCAAGCCTAACCCCAAGCCTAACCCCAAGCCTAACCCCAAGCCTAACCCCAAGCCTAACCCCAAGCCTAACCCCAAGCCTAACCCCAAGCCTAACCCCAAGCCTAACCCCAAGCCTTACCCCAAGCCTAACCCCAAGCCTAACCCCAAGCCTAACCCCAAGCCTTACCCCAAGCCTAACCCCAAGCCTAACCCCAAGCCTAACCCCAAGCCTAACCCCAAGCCTAACCCCAAGCCTTACCCCAAGCCTTACCCCAAGCCTAACCCCAAGCCTGTGATTTAAAGCTCTGTATAAAAAATTATAATAGTATTAAACTAAATAATACATTAATTGACATAGTACATATTTTTGCTAGTTTATTAATAATTTGTGTAATGTGTGTATATAAATAAAACTTAATTTTTTTTCTTCATTAATTTCTGTTTGTTGTCTTTTCTTTTGTCAGAGATATTAAGCCGGAGAACGTTCTGATCGACCGCACGGGTCACATTAAACTGGCCGACTTCGGCTCGGCGGCCAGACTGACGGCTAGCAGAGCGGTAACAGCGCTAACACGTCATTCTGAACCAATGGCTTTACACCGTCACTTCCACATCCAGAGGTTAATGAGTGGCGTGTTGTTATTGGAACAGGTGACGTGCTCCAAACTCCCAGTGGGATCTCAAGACTTCCTGGCCCCTGAGATCCTGTGTGGGCTCAGCGGAGGGACGGCGTTCAGCTTCGGCCCCGAGAGCGACTGGTGGCCCCTGGGCGTCATCGCTTACGAGATGATCTTCATGAAGTCGCCCTTCGCTGACGGCACAGCCACAAAAACCATCAACAACATCAGGAACTTCCAGGCGAGTCTAGCGGTCTCTCTGTAAAAGGACACGCGCAGTGTTGGCACTGCAAAAAATGCTTTTCTTACTTAGTATTTTTGTCTTGTTTTCAGTCCAAATATCAAAAAAATCTTACATTTAGAAGCATTTACTAGACAAGGAAAAGTTTTTGTCTTGTTTTCGGGGAAAATAACTAAAAATTAAGAAAAAAAAATAAAAAATCTGCCAATGGGGTAAGGAAAATAATCTTAATTCAAACAGAAAACAAGATTATTTTGTTTACCCCATTGGCAGATTATTTTGCTTATTTTAAGCAAAAACTCCCTTAATTTTTAGTTATTTTCCCCAAAAACAACACAAAAACTTTTGCTTGTCTAGTAAATGCTTCTAAATGTAAGATTTTTTCGATATTTGGACTGAAAACAAGACAAAAATACTATGTAAGAAAAACATTTTTTGCAGTGTTGGGGAAACGCATTACAAGTAACTTGAGTTAAGTATTAATATTACTTTTTCCAAGTAACTAGTAAAGTAACGCATTACTTTTCAAATTTACAACAAAATATCTGAGTTACTTTTTCACATCAGTTTGACTGACAGCTCATGTTGAGAGTTAGTGCACAGGTGTGTGTGTGTGTGTGTGTGTGTGAACATGATGGTTATTGTAGTTCTAGACTAAATGTGAGCATTTATTTATCTCACTTGCACAATAAAGATTCTGTTCTCCTCAAAATGAATAAAATCAGTCAAATGCAAAATCAGAATACTGTGCAAACCATAATTCAACGATAATTCAATGTTAAATAAAACAAGTATTTTTATGCATAATCTACCTTTATATTTAATTTACCAATGTCTTGCTGCTGACCTTTGATGATGAAAATTACTAGATTTTTTGTTTTTATTGGTAAAACTTTTTTCTCCTGCGTCTATTCCTCCATTACCCAGAGCTGCGCCCTCTAGTGTTCATGCGGGAATCTGCATCTTTACCTCAGCCTGGGGCTTATTTTTAAATTTTTTACCGTTGCACAAAAATATAACTTTTTTGTTATAAACAAAAACAAGCCCAGCCCAGGTGAGAAAAAGTAACGCAAAAGTAACGTAACGCATTACTTTTCTTAAAAAGTAACTCAATTAGTTACTTTTTTAGGGAGTAACGCAATATTGTAATGCATTACTTTTCAAAGTAACTTTCCCAAACACTGGACACGAGTATATGTAAATGGCATTAATGAACGTTTTCGTGTGTGTGTTTTGCTCACAGCGCTTTCTGAAGTTCCCAGAGGAGCCTAAAGCCAGCTCTGCGTTTGTCGACCTGCTCCAGAGTTTGTTGTGTGGATCGCGGGAGCGTCTGGGATACGAGGGCCTGCGGTCGCATCCCTTCTTTTCCTCCATTGACTGGACCAACCTGAGACACAGTGAGTATCTGTGTTCACACCGCCGCCATTGAGAGCGTCAAAATTCGCCCATGCTTGTTGCTGATTGGCCCTTGAGCATGGACACGCCCCTGAGTGAGAAGCACAGACGCCATTTTGTTTACTCGCTGTATCAGCGCTCGAGTATTACAATGTGTGCGCCACAAACATCACTAATGTTCAGGGTTTTTCCTGCATTGGACATTTTTTGCCGGCCGCCAAAATTAATTTTTGTCCCGCCAAAGCCTAATTTGATGAGTTATTGTGATTTATGAGTGACAGAAAGAACGATCAGAGAGAGAACGATCCCCCGCACACACTCTCTGGGTCTTCAAAATAATCAGTGTTAGCTGTTAGCTCTCTCATATTTCTCTTTCTCATATTTATCTTTCTCTTTTCTCTTTCATTATTCTCATATTTTGACTCTTCTCTGACCAGCTGACATAAAGCAGGGCTCGACATTAAAGGGTTAGTTCACCCAAAAATGAAAATTCTGTCATTAATTACTCACCCTCATGTCGTTGGACACCCGTAAGACCTCCGTTCATATTCGGAACACAAATGAAGATATTTTAGTGTAAAGCTGATGGCTGAGAAAGGCTTCAGATAGGCCTCCATTGGCATTCAGTACATTGACACTTCCAAGATCCATGAAAGGCACTTAAAACGTCGTTACAAAGTCCATCTCACCACAGTGGCTCTACAATAATCATACAATGCGACGACAATAGTTTTTGTGCGCAAAAAAAAATCAAAATAACACCTTTATCCAACTTGTTCTCGACTTCCGTGTGTGCCTCCACGACGCATGCGCGAGAATATGACGCAGATCCGGCGTTCGGACATATGACCCAGAAGCGATTTGTTTACGAGCAGAGGAAGACGCGCGTGTCTAAGCTGTTGGATTCTACATTGATCGTGCTTTAGGTCTCGGCGTAGTGCTCAAAATGGGGCTTAAGTGTGTATTTCATTGATTCTCGAACACCGGCGCTACGTCATATTCTCGCGCATGCGTCGTGGAGGCGCACACGGAAGACAAGAACAAGTTGGATAAAGGTGTTATTTTGATTTTTTTTTGCGCACAAAAACTATTGTCGTCGCATTGTATGATTATTGTAGAGCCACTGTGGTGAGATAGACTTTGTAACGACGTTTTAAGTGCCTTTCATGGATCTTGGAAGTGTCAATGTACTGAATGCCAATGGAGGCCTGTGTGAAGCCTTTCTCAGCCATCAGCTTTCAACTAAAATATCTTCATTTGTGTTCCGAATATGAACGGAGGTCTTACGGGTGTCCAACGACATGAGGGTGAGGAATTAATGACAGAATTTTCATTTTTGGGTGAACTAACCCTTTAAGCATGTTCACGTCAATCTGTCATCCACTTGTCCGAGTAAAAAATGTGCTTGTCCGGAAAAAAAAGATTTTTTTTTTGTGTGTGTGTGTTGTAAATAAAATTTATTCTGAAGCAATATTCTCACCAGTGTTCAATCAGCTTTGACATATGCATATTTGTGATATTTTTACCTTTTATAAAGGGCATTTTTCCCCTAATCTTATTAAATATAGGCTATGATTCAGCTTTCATTTTATATTCTTAAATTGGATCAATCAATTAAATTAGAAGACGACACTGGCTGTTACCAGTCAAATTAAATAATTTACACTGAAAAATTACAACTGCATTAAATAATGTTATGAGATTGTTTTAAATATACAAATAAGAAATGTTGGAAAGATGAAACTAAAGCACCAGTAGGTGGCGCTGTGACCGTCTGAATGAGCGAGTCATTGAGTCGATTCGTTCAAACGCTGATTCATTCAAGAATGAGGTAGGCGTTTACGAATAGTTCATTGAATCTTTGATTCTATCGATTCATTCAAAACGCTGAATCATTCACTAACACACGTTGTTGCTGTGACACTCGTTCTGCTGTGATCTTTTGGAACTATTTTCGCTGCTGAAATAGAACAAAAACACTCAATATTGCATCTAAAATGTAAGTGACTTAATGTTAATAATTGTTTATGGAACTGTCACTTTCAGTCGTGATGTTATTCAGGAAAACACACTCTTGGGAATGTGTCGTTGCAACTGTATCATATTATAAAAATAAATAAACTCCACATTTCTACATTTATAGGGCAGTGTGTAACTGAGTTTCTCTGTGTGAGCGGTGGACATTTGTTTCGATTTCTCCTCGAGAGGCTGCGCGAGCGCCAACAGTGCGTTAGTTAACGTCAGTTATACATTATACATTATTATCATTCACTGTCAATCGCCACTATCAGTAATGAATGCAGAATCATTCTTGCACTTTGGTGATTCCCTAGTTATTTTTTGTTTTGATGTTTTAACCAGGACACTTGTCCGTCGGGCAAGTAAAATAATTTTTCACTTGCCCCTTCAAAAAATCCACTTGTCCCGGACAAGCGTTAATGTCGAGCCCTGCATAAAGCATACTTTCAATCAACGGGAAACAAATTATATTCAGTTATGAAGTGTTTTCTGTGTGTTGACAAATCTTTCGCGATGTTCTAACAGACGGGATTCGCACACAGCGCGTCTGCTAATGTCCGATTCGCCACCTAATGACTCCTTTGAACCGAATCATTTTAACGACTGGTTAGAACAACTGATCTGTCCAACACTGAACTCACGAATCAGTTTAATCATTTACTCAGAACACATCTAAAGCGAGAACACAAGTGTGCTTACACAGTTAAGCAAGAGTGGATAGGAAGAATTATTTTTAATTATCAACAGTATTTCAGCTTATTTATGCTGACAATGTGTAGTAAATAAATAGCCTACAATCATTTAGACTGGAGTGAGGTGAAACCAGAACAAAGTTGTTGTTAGCTAGCTGATAATTTTTATTAAATTGCTTATTGCAGAAAATTAGGCTATTTGTTAATTTTTAATGCTACTTTTTAATATTGATATGATTATATACCAAAACAATTATCTGTAAATAGTGTAAAAAATGAGGAACAAAAGAAACAAACATCGATGTAAGAGATCACACATAAAATGAGATATCAAAATAAGATCAAAATTACTAGCATTTTTTAAATGTATTGTCAGTATTGCGCTCGCAGATCACGTGGGTAGTGTGTGGGTGTGTGTGTGTGTGTGTCAACCACCACCAAAGACCATTTTTGACCCAGGAAAAACCCTGAATGTTCCAGTGAACACACGAGTCTCAGAGACTCCGGCATCAGAGCCTCTGAGGACACCGTAGTTGAAGTTCATTTATGATGGAAAAATGTCGGTAAATGTTATATATTTGCGCAAATCATTTTACACACGACTGCTTCACCAACGCTTCACGCTCAAGTCCAGAACGAGTGAGGATGGCACTTCATATTCTGTGAATGTTTGCTAATGTCCTTTCTGAATGATCTGAACGTTGCACAGCTAATACGGCTAGCGTTAGCATCGTCTCTGACTGTATTCACAGAGACTAGAGCTGTGGCGTCCCGTCTGTAACCCATAAACACACATTTATTATGCGTTGTGTAGTCAGGTGAGGGACGTGTTACGCTCACACACGAGCACCTACACAATAATCTATAGATGAACATGACGGCACATGCTAGTCGATGAGCTAAATCAGCGCAACTCCACAACAACTAGCGTTGCATAAATGATCATTCAGTGTAAAGTGTGGAGCTCTTCCTGAGTCTCTCGTGTGTGTGACTCAAACATGAACGGCTGATCCACAACTGCTCATTTCTGACATTAGTCTGAGTGAGATTGGCCTGTTTTGTTGTTGGTGGAGGATCTGAAGCTCCGCCCTCTTCTGGAAGGGGGGCGGGTAGACACAGCTCATTTGCATTTAAAGGGACACACACAAAAACGGCAAAACACACAAATAGGGGCAAATTTGACCAGCTATAATAAATGATCTGGGGGTATTTTGAGCTGAAACTAACTATGAGGTGAAATGTAACTATAATTGTCAAAGGGGAGATATTATGCCCCATGTTTGCTAACGAAATAAACCAATTAAAAGCCATTTGTATGGTGTGTTCATGGTTAAGTGCTAGTCTAATTTCAACATGCAGTCTTATAGGAATTTTTCTTTTTTTTATTTCCACTTTTAAGGCCCAATACGGTTTGATTCCAGAGTTATTGGGATCTCAAAGCAGCTCCATGTCCAAATTGTTGAGTTTTACCCATTTTCAATGTGATTTAGAGGGAAACAAGCTACTTCAGACGTTGTTCTTTAAACACAATAAGTATCAGCTGTGTGCAAACGGACTCGCATTTGGTTTTCGACCACTGCAATGGGTAATATTCAGCAAATTGAACACGGAGCCGCTTTGAGATCCCCATATCTCTGGAAATGAAACATATAGGACCCTTAGAACGAACATGCCTAAGGAAAAGTTTATTAAGAATGAGAATCTAAAAGGATATTGAGATCTCTTTAATACTTCGGGAGTTACAGGCATGCAAACTTGGGGAAAATATCATTTATGGCACTCAGACAGGAATGCTCTCTGCAATTGAGTTGATGGAAAAACACGAGATGCATTTCTAGTTTCAACATTATTTGTTTCGTCAGACATTTCATATTAAAAGACAAATGTATCAGCTTTGAACGACCCACATTTATGACCACTAAAAACCAGTCCTGCGTCTATATCTGACAATCTGGATATAGCCAACAATACATTGTATGGGTCAAAATGATCCATTTTTCTTTTATGCCAAAAATCATCAGGAGATTAAGATCATGTTCCATGAAAATATTTAGTAAATGTCCTACCGTAAATATATCATCAATGTATTATTAGTAGTAATATGCATTGCTAAGGACTTAATTTACACAACTTTAAAGGAGATTTTCTCAATATTTAGATTTATTTGCACCCTCAGATTCCAGATTTTCCAAATATTGTCCTGACAAACCGCACATCAATGATGATTTATGATTTATTCAGCTTTGAGGTGATCTATAGATCTCAAATTATAAAAATGTACCCTTATGACTTTGTCGTTGTTGTCCCTTTATACCCTTAGTTGTCCAGGGTCACAAATCGGTGTTGTTTTGAGCAAATTAATTGCATTCACGCTGAAAAACAAGCGTTCTAGGGTGAAAAAGTTGCCTTTAAATAGTGTTGCGCGCCTTCTTATCAAACCCGCCACAGCAATGATCAACCTCTCCTCCATTTTGCTTTGTTTAAAAAAAAAAAATCAACTAAATCCAGTATAAACATTTATATCAAGATCTGGTCCTAGAGCATAAACACAAAGTGGAACGAACTTTCGGTCTCATACACACACGCACACACACAAACACACATGTGTGTGACTGCAACAGAGCGCATTTTTATAGAAACTGGCCAATAAAATCAACAGAACTGGCATAAATCTGAAAAAATTCGATTCATAAATGAAGGACAAATACTAGAGCACAAATGCAACATGAACAATCATGAGAAAGAGAGGGAAAAGAGCAAATAAAAGAAAGATGAACGGCAGCTTAACTTCTGCGTAACTTCCCTATGGACCTCTAGTGGATAATGTGGTCATTGCTCTCTCTCTCTCTCTCTCTCTCTCTCTCTCTCTCTCTCTCTCTCTCTCTCTCTCTCTCTCTCTCTCTCTCTCTCTCTCTCTCTCTCTCTCTCTCTCTCTCTCTCTCTCTCTCTCTCTCTCTCTCTCTCTCTCTAACTATAATTCCTAAAGTTTTTCCACAAACCTACAGATGGCGGTATTCTATCCCTAACACACAGAGCAATGTCCAAAAAACTATTTATATTTAATTAAGATCATCATTCAAGTGATTTTTTCATAAAAAAATTATTTTTAATGAGCCAATTTATGACATAGTTAAGTATTTGTGCAGTAAATAGGTAAAAAACTACCAAATACCCACAAAAACACAGCATAAATGTACAGTTGAGAAGTAAATAAAAAAAATTATATATAGTTTTCCATGTAAAAAAATTATATTTCCTTATGCAATCGCTCTGTAAAAGTTTGGGGTCTATCTGAGCACAAGGGACTCAAACGTAAACCCTACTTGAGGACGATTAAGGTTTAAATAGTGTTGCGCGCCTTCTTATCAAACCCGCCACAGCAATGATCCTCCTCCATTTTGTTTGGGAACTAATGTGGTCGGAGCCAAAGTTTACAGGACTGCGTTCTCTGAAATCCTCTCTAGCTGGACTTCTACATTCCCATTGGTTGCCGCTGAACCACTTCATATGTGTATATATATATGTATACATCTCATTACCATAAAGTTGACGGCATGTGAGCGTATGTTAAAGCGCTCATCCGCTCCGTGACGCACAATGCCTCATCAGTGTGTCTGAAATGTAATTTTTCCATGTGTCTGTTAATTACGGGTTATTAATCCTTAGACTGACTCGCTGCTATTTCTGTAGCCTTTAAAGTGATTACTTCTCTTGTGTAATTGCTGGATTTGTTATAGTGTCTCGGCGCACAGATTGCTCTGCAGCTTTAAGTGAAACACAGAGGATCTGAATTAATTCATTAAGCCTGTGGTGTAAAGCTCAGAGGTTCTGGATCTGCTTTAAGGCTTTAGGGGTGTGTGGCACACACATTATCTTAAATCACTGTGTTAGTAGTACTTACATCACCGTAAACACTGCATTGATTATCAGTGTTGGAAACTATGAAATATTTTATTGTTCATGATTCTTTGATGTATAGAAAGTTCAAAAGAACTTTGAAATTGAATCTTTTGTAACATTATAAATGTCTTTTCTGTCACTTTTATGCATCCTTGCTGACATCTTTCTTTTTGTTTGAATGTTAGTGTATCAGAGTTTCTCCACAAATATGAATCAACACTAATAATAATCATAATGTTTCTTGATCCTCATCTGAATGATTTGTGCAGGGTCATGTGACACTGAAGACTTGATAAATTCTGCTTTGATCACAGGAGTAAATTACACTTTACTATATATTCACATAGAGAACAGCTGATTTACATTGTATAAATATTTCACTTTTTATAACCATATTTTTTGATCAAATAAATGCAGCCTTGGTGAGTAGGAGAGACTTTCAAAAACATTAACAAAAACATAATTATTCCAAACTTGGAAATTGGTTGTTCATATGATAGCATTCACTGCCATACACTATGATAACAAACCATATTTATGGGGAAAAAACTTTATTTCATAATGTATTAACTTCCTCATACACACACACTTGGGCAGCGAGTGGATTTCTGTGGAATTAATCAGATTATATAGTGTGCAGGTGTTCTCACAGAGAGAAGCTCTTAGATCAGTCACACGGCCAAACCGTAATGAGATAACACACACAGAAACGCAGACATTTCTTGCTCATTGTGCTGAGTTTCCAGGATTCAACCCTTGAACTCTTGTCGAATGAACAACTTGACTGAAATCAGTTTGATTTAAAGGGTTTGTCTATTATGGAATCAGGCCTCTTTCTCACTAGAGCTGGACGATATAGCTACATTTATATCTCAATATTTTTCCAATGTTTTTGCATTTGCGTTTGATAATTCGTTTTTTTTTTTTGTAAAACTTGCGTTACAGCGTCTGAAACATACTTTACCTCGTACACAAATGATTAAAAATTGTGTAAAACTTGCGTTACAGCGTCTGAAACATACTTTACCTCTTACACAAATGATTAAAAATGGTGTAAAACTTGTGTTACAGCGTCTGAAACATACTTTACCTCTTACACAAATGATTAAAAATGGTGTAAAACTTGTAACAGCGTCTGAAACATACTTTACCTCTTACACAAATGATTAAAAATTGTGTAAAACTTGTGTTACAGCGTCTGAAACATACTTTACCTCGTACACAAATGATTAAAAATTGTGTAAAACTTGTGTTACAGCGTCTGAAACATACTTTACCTCTTACACAAATGATTAAAAATGGTGTAAAACTTGTGTTACAGCGTCTGAAACATACTTTACCTCTTACACAAATGATTAAAAATGGTGTAAAACTTGTAACAGCGTCTGAAACATACTTTACCTCTTACACAAATGATTAAAAATGGTGTAAAACTTGCGTTACAGCATCTGAAACATACTTTACCTCGTACACAAATGATTAAAAATTGTGTAAAACTTGCGTTACAGCGTCTGAAACATACTTTACCTCGTACACAAATGATTAAAAATGGTGTAAAACTTGCGTTACAGCGTCTGAAACATACTTTACCTCTTACACAAATGATTAAAAATGGTGTAAAACTTGTGTTACAGCGTCTGAAACATACTTCACCTCTTACACAAATGATTAAAAATGGTGTAAAACTTGTGTTACAGCGTCTGAAACACACTTTACCTCACACACAAATGATTAAAAATGGTGTAAAACTTGTGTTACAGCGTCTGAAACACACTTTACCTCGTACACAAATGATTAAAAATGGTGTAAAACTTGTGTTACAGCGTCTGAAACACACTTTACCTCGTACACAAATGATTAAAAATGGTGTAAAACTTGTGTTACAGCGTCTGAAACACACTTTACCTCGTACACAAATGATTAAAAATGGTGTAAAACTTGTGTTACAGCGTCTGAAACACACTTTACCTCGTACACAAATGATTAAAAATGGTGTAAAACTTGTGTTACAGCGTCTGAAACACACTTTACCTCGTACACAAATGATTAAAAATGGTGTAAAACTTGTGTTACAGCGTCTGAAACATACTTTACCTCTTACACAAATGATTAAAAATGGTGTAAAACTTGCGTTACAGCGTCTGAAACATACTTTACCTCTTACACAAATGTTTAGAAATGGTGTAAAACTTGTGTTACAGCGTCTGAAACATACTTTACCTCGTACACAAATGATTAAAAATGGTGTAAAACTTGCGTTACAGCGTCTGAAACATACTTTACCTCATACACAAATGATTAGAAATGGTGTAAAACTTGCGTTACAGCGTCTGAAACATACTTTACCTCACACACAAATGATTAAAAATGGTGTAAAACTTGCGTTACAGCGTCTGAAACATACTTTACCTCATACACAAATGATTAAAAATGGTGTAAAACTTGCGTTACAGCGTCTGAAACATACTTTACCTCATACACAAATGATTAGAAATGGTGTAAAACGATACTCGGTTACTTAACGTAACCTCGGTTCTCTCTAGAAGAGGGAACGAGTATTGCGTAAGTTCCTTACGCTACGGGAAAGTATTCTTTCTTCGAGATTTCTGAAAAACCCAAAATTATCCTTAATTTTGTAACATTGTCAACGCAGTGTGGCAGCCTGGCAGACCATAGCAGGCTATTCCAGCGTGCTATTGGCTGCTCTGCTGGCAACTGCAGCAGCCTATCGGTGAGCCCGCGTGACGTGGCGACCAATGAGGGCGCTTCGCGCCCACCTGGCTTCATTTGCCTACAGGTGGGGCGTGGCCACGTGTATATAAGCAGGGCTCACGGGCTGCATATTCGGTTTTCGTAGTTCTGAAGCGTAAAAGCCCGCGGGGCGCACGGCAAGGAACGCAATACTCGTTCCCTCTTCTAGAGAGAACCGAGGTTACGTTAAGTAACCGAGTATCGTTCTCTTACGAGAGGTTCTCTCGTATTGCGTAAGTTCCTTACGCTACGGGAACATATTGTCAACGCCGTGCGTGCCTCGCATACAGCATATGTATCCCAGGGAACCGGGGAAAAAACACTGCTCGGGCAGGGTGGCCGGTAAAGGAAACGGGCCACCACATATACAGACACTTCATTTGAACTGACGGGTGGTTACAACAGGTGGTTACAACAGCCTGTCCCATGAATGAGGGAACGGCACCTGCCGGTCTCCTTCAAATTCACCACACCTTGTCTCATGAATGAGGGAACGGCAACGCCAGTCGCCTTCAAATTCACAATATCTTGTCATATGAGTGAGGTAACGGCACCGCCGGTCACCTTCAAACTCACAACAGCTCGTCTCGTAAATGAGGGAACGGCACCGCCGGTCTCTTTCAAATTCACATGAGCCTAGTACCGAACTTACTACCAGTATGTGAGCTATGTCTGCGCAGAATCACTGGGCAGAACCAACAGCCCTATTGAACTGATAACACTTTCGCCTGTAAGGCAGGAACTTCCAGATTGTAAAATCTCACGAACGTAGACGGGGAGGCCCAGCCTGACGCCATACAGATATCGTGGATGGAAATCCCTCTGGCCCAAGCCCACGAAGAGGCCATGCCTCTGGTGGAGTGTGCTCTGACACCTAGCGGGCACTGCAGGTGTTTGGAAGCGTATGCAGTTGCAATCGCGTCCACTATCCACCTGGACAGGGTCTGTTTCGAGGAGGCGAGACCTTTAGCGCGCCCTCCAAACGAAACAAATAGCTGCTCAGAACGCCTGAAGGCGGCGGAGCGTGTGACATAAACCCTCAATGCCCTGACAGGGCAGAGGATATTGCCACCGTCCCCCTCGTCGGATGCTGGAGAGAGCCGAGAGGGAGATAATCTGCGCCCTGAAGGGAGTGCCGATCGCTTTGGGGACATAACCATGCCTCGGTCTGAGAATGACCTTAGAGTCATTAGGACCGAACTCCATACACGTCGGGCTCACTGAGAGCGTGTGTAGATCCCCCACGCGTTTCACTGAAGCCAGAGCTATCAGGAACGCGGTTTTTAGCGAAAGGAACCTTGGTTCCACAGTCTCGAGCGGTTCAAAGGGATGAGCCTTCAGGGCCTCTAGGACCAAGGCCAGATCCCATATAGGAACCAAAGGGGGCCGCGGGGGATTCATCCGTCTGGCTCCTCTGAGGAAACGGAGGATGAGCTCGTTCCTTCCTAGCGTGCTACCTAGCGTCGTCTGAGCGAACGCTGCTATAGCCGCCACATACACTTTGAGCGTGGAAGGGGACGTGCCCAGTTCCAAAAGCTCTTGGAGGAAGGGGAGCACCCGCTGGACCCCACATTGCTGTGGGTCCAATCCCTTGGAAACACACCACTCAGTGAACACCGACCACTTAGAACTATATAACCGCCTCGTCGAGGGGGCTCTAGAGTGTGAAATCGTGTTCATAACCCCTTCGGGCAGGTCAACGGGTATCCGTTGGTCACCCATACATGCAGAGACCATCGCTCTGGATGGGGATGCCAAACTGACCCTCCTGCTTGAGAGAGGAGGTCTGCTCTCAGCGGAACTGGCCAGGGGGGTGAGTGCGACAGCTTCACCAGCTCTGGGTACCAAATCTGGTTCTCCCAGCGCGGCGCTATAAGGAGCACCGGGCGGCACGTCTCCCTGATTTTCGCTATGACCTGGGTAGGGTTGGGAACCGAGAACCGGTTCTTATGCAGAACCGAAACTGATTTTTGAAAAATACCAGAACCGCGCGAAATTCCTAAGTTTCGGTTCCGAAAACGGTTCTGGTGCAATGTGTGTGCGAAGCGCTGGAAACGTATCCGAGTGACAGCCAGTGTTGCCAAGTCCGTGGTTTCCCGCTTTCCACTGTTGCCGCGGGCTGTGTTTCATGTCCGCGGGTTGAGGCGATTGTGCAATTGTGCGGGTTTTGTTGTAAAAACCTGGCAACCCTGGCTCACCTCATCATGAATATTAATTACGTTGCCTGCCGCTTCCAGGAGTGCAACGCAGTTCAGCCTGAAAGCCCTCGCGCTACACATTTACGGTTTTGCGTCAGATATTTTCTCGTTGACCACCAGCATGGCGAAGATAAAGTCACAAGTATGGATTCATTTCCAAAGAATGAATGATAATGAAGCAAAATGTAACACGTGAGAAGTTCATAACATGCAAAGGAGGCTGCACTAGCAATTTGACAAAACATTTGCTACAGCAGAGAGTGCCTCAGGGCTTATACCAGATTTATAGTGAAAGGCCTATATATATATATATATATATATATATTATATATATATATATATATAATTTGTCAACCGTTGAGTCACCATGGTTTAGGTAAGCGTTTACGCACAATTACCTTTGTAATGCTGAATTGCAATTTATTATTTACAAGTTCACTGAATAACTGAATTACTATTAAATTAATATACAACTAATTAATAAATATAACTAATAAATATAATTTATAACTTGGTTTTATTCAGAGACAGAGAGATAAAATGTAATAAGACAATTTCAGAGGTGTTCATTTGAAAAACAATGTGTTGCAAGAATGGCTTAATTAATACTGTAATATATGTACAGTACAGGACTTTTTTGACATTGCCAACCTGTAAATAAATTTTAGAGCAAGTAATAAACACAAAATGGATTGTTTGAGTTGCGTATTGTGCCTTTTTCCTTTACCACTATTTGTTTAATAATTTTAATGGAACCGGAATCGGAACCGGAATCGTTAGGCGGAACCGGAACCGGAAAATTTCTCACGATTCCCAACCCTAATCCTGGGGCAATAGGGAAATCGGCGGGAAATCATACAGCGGGAGGCTGGGCCAAGGTTGGGACAGCGCATCCTCGCTTTTGGACAGAAACGTCGGGCAGCGGGCGTTCTCTTTTGTTGCAAAGAGGTCGAGCTCCGCTCTGCCGAATAGGCGCCATACCAGCTGGACTGTCTGGGGGTGCAGGGACCATTCTCCTGAGAGAATGAGGCCCCTGGACAGCTTGTCCGGGCCCACATTGAGGTGGCCCGGTACGTGCGCAGCTCTCAGCGAGCGCAGCGAGCTGTCTGCCCACACGAGCAGGCGTTCTGTCAGATTGCCCAGACACCTGGACCTGACACCGCCCTGCCGGTTCACGTAGGACACCACTGTGGTATTGTCCGACCGGACCAACACGTGGTGTCCTCGTATAAGCGGGAGAAACTGCTTGAGCGCGTTCTCTACCGCTATCATCTCCAAACAGTTTATGTGTAGGAGTTTTTCCTCGCTCGACCAGAGGCCCGAGGCTGATCTGCCCTCGAAAACGGCGCCCCAACCCGTGGTGGAGGCGTCCGTCGAGATGACCTTGCGGTGTGAGATGGCTCCCATCGTCACTCCCCTCTGGTACCAGTCGGCTACTAACCAGGGCTCTAGGCTGAAACACAGCTCTGAGTCACTCTGATCCTGAAGCCTCCGGACGCCCAGGCTCTGTGAGGCACTCGGGCGTTTAACCAGCATTGCAGCGGGCGCATGCGCATTAAGCCCAGCTGGAGCACAGCTGCAGCTGAGGCCATACGTCCCAGCATCCTCTGAAAGAGCTTGAGAGGTGCGATTTTGCCCGGCCGGAAGTACTCAGCCATGCGCTGAACTTGGCGCGCGCGTTGGGGTGACAGGCGGGCTGACATTGCCACAGTGTCCAGATTCAAACCCAGAAATGAGGTTGATTGCGTGGGCACTAATGAGCTCTTGGTCCAATTGACCGTGAGCCCCAGGCTGTCCGGATGGCTGAGCAGCATTGCCCTGTGGGCGAGGAGCTCGGCCTCTGACTGCACCAGGATGAGCCAATCGTCCAGATAGTTCAACACTCGCATCCCTCGACTTCTCAGAGGAGCGAGGGCCGCGTCCATGCACTTCGTAAATGTACGGGGTGCTAGTGACGGGCCGAACGGAAGGACGGTGTATTGATAAGCCTGGCCGTCGAAGGCGAATCGTAAGAATGGCCTGTGACGTGGCGTTATCTTGATTTGAAAATATGCATCTTTCAAATCTAGGGAGATTAGCCAGTCTCTCGGGCGAGTATGCGCGAGGATCTGCTTGGTCGTGAGCATCTTGAACGATCTTCTCATAAGAGCTTTGTTCAGACGCCTCAGATCCAGAATCGGTCTGAGCGACCCATCCCTTTTTGGCACGAGAAAATACCGGCTGTAAAAGCCTGACTCGCTCATAGAATGGGGAACCGGTTCTATAGCCCCTTTGCACAGCAGCGTGGCTATTTCTGCTCGAAGTAGATGTGCTACTTCCTCGCTCACTCTCGTCTCTGTACGCGCACAGAAGCGCGGAGGGTGGCGAGCGAACTGCAGAGTGTAGCCGTGCTTCACTGTTTTCAGCACCCATTCTGATACACCTGGAATGGCTTCCCACGCTCTCGCGTGTGCCACACGGGATAGAACGGCCTCCGGGCTCAAAACGCCGCGCTTCGCGGGTTTGACGGCCTGTATAGGAGGGGCGGGCGCAGTGCGCGCGCTCTCTGTGCTGTGGGCCAGCCGATCGCTCTCGATGGCTGGCCGCCTTACACACTGTATCTCTGCCGCTTCGAGCGGGGAGTGGCTTGTGTGTGGCCCTACACTCGTCGTTCCGGCCACCTTGGGCGGAGAACAAATGGTGTGTGGCGCGGCGCATGGCGCCGGGGGCAGAATGTTCGCGAAAATGTGTGAGCGCGTTTGAGCGGGCACAACTCTTACGCGTGGAACATGACCGGTTAAGAGTGGCTGTGTGACAGCGCGTGTGGTGATTAGGCGTGGGCGCAAATAAGCGGACACGTGACCTAACTCTAGCACTCGAGCGGCCGGTGGCCGCTTTATGTGAGTGAGAGACACGGGATTTGTGGTGCTTGGGTGCAGGGGTGAACACAAAAGTGGGCACGTTTACTGCATTTGAAAACACATACGGCGTGAGCCGTGCAACCAGAAATAAAAGCAACTTCGTGATTTCTCTGGTTCGTCGTAAAACGGCGGTTGTAGACAGGCGAGAGGGCAGTTTTGCCGGCTCGTTGGCTGCGTGAGAGCCATCTGCAGCAGCCACAGGAGTGGGGGCTGACAGGAAGAAGAGTTTTGACGGTGGTCCGGCCACGGCGGGACTTAACCGTCACTTCCCCCTTCTGCTAGGAGGACTTTGGAGGGGCTTCAGTTGGAAACAGGCGAGAGGGCGAGTCCGCCGGCTCGTAGGCTGTGTGGAAAACATCTGCAGTAGCCACAGGAGTGGGGACTGACAGGAAAACAGAGTTTTAACGGTGGTCCGGCCGCAGCGGGACTTAACCGTCTATTCTCTCCTTATGTATAGACGCCCAAAAATACTTGAGCGCCACGTGGTGCAAGTTAGCTTTCTGTATGTAAGAAAAGCTGGCCGCGAGCCCGGGGAAGCGGACAGTAAACATTTTTATCTGCCGCGAGAGCTGGGCTCGAACTCGGGTCTCCGGCGTTTCAGCCGCTGATTTTGCCGCTGTGCTACCGGGAGGGACACAATAGCGTTCAGTTAGCGCGAGCATACGGCAGTACGTCCTCGTGCTTATTGGCAGTCGTGCGTGCATAAAAGACAGGCTCGTTACTGCAATAGTAATATTTCCATCCGCCTGAACTGGAGAGGGGGCTGAGAAATGCTCGAGAAAGGCGGTTCGTCCGGCCACAGCGGGACGAAAACACCCTCTGTTAATTTTCCGGTGAGTGCGGCGCGCACACGCGAGCTGAACATGCTCGTGACCGTGCGCACTCTCATTCCTTGTGAACGGCGCAATCTGCGCGGTCCAACAGGGGGGAGTGCGGGTTCGTTGGAGAGCATATGTCAGCGTCATGTCTCATGACGGCGTTTGTTCGCTGGCGTGCGTGTCTTAACAGGCTCGTGTACAGCAATATGAACAATTCCAGTCGCCTGAACTCATGAGGGGACTGAGAAATGTGCGCGAGGGTGGAACAGCTCTCTTGTAACGTAAAGAGAGCTGCAGGACCGTCCGTTTCTGCCATCCCTTGTATGTAAGCGGCGCATTAGCGCGGCATGAACAGAGGGGGGAGGAGGCTCGCTCCGAGACCGTTCATTTCTACCATCCCTCGCAAGCGGCGCGGTGGCGCGGCTTGAACAGAGGGGGAGGAGGCTCGCTCCGAGACCGTTCATTTCAACCATCCCTTATAAGCGGCGCGGTGGCGCGGCTTGAACAGAGGGGGGGAACAGCGGAGTGATGTCATCATAAAACTGCTCGAGTCGAGCCCGCAGGGTCGACATAGAGAGTTCCTCGCACTCGGGGCAATCGCCCGCGAGGAGTGCGGCGGCGGCGTGGTCACGGCCCAGACAGAGAGCGCAGACACATGGCGGTCTCTGGTGCTGAGCTGCACGTGGCACGAGCCGCAGGTGGAACGAGGCGTTTTGATAAAAACGCTCGTGCTCTTTTATGAAACGTGTGACGCAACGGCGAGAACACGTGCAATGAAAGGATATAATGCTGCCGGATAGCAGAGCAGGCACGGATGGCTGAAGGTGGCGCGATGCTGCCGGCTTCTTCAGGCGCTGTCCTCTGCTTGCTCGTCTGCACGTTCAACGGCGGCGGGTTCCAGATCCAGCGATGCGAAGGGCTTCGCTGAAGAAAAGAAAATCGAATATGCAGCCCGTGAGCCCCGCTTATATACACGTGGCCACGCCCCACCTGTAGGCAAATGAAGCCAGGTGGGCGCGAAGCGCCCTCATTGGTCGCCACGTCACGCGGGCTCACCGATAGGCTGCTGCAGTTGCCAGCAGAGCAGCCAATAGCACGCTGGAATAGCCTGCTATGGTCTGCCAGGCTGCCGCACTGCGTTGACAATGTTACAAAATTAAGGATAATTTTGGGTTTTTCAGAAATCTCGAAGAAAGAATACTTTCCCGTAGCGTAAGGAACTTACGCAATACGAGAGAACCTCTCGTAAGAGAACTTGCGTTACAGCGTCTGAAACACACTTTACCTCGTACACAAATGATTAAAAATGGTGTAAAACTTGCGTTACAGCGTCTGAAACACACTTTACCTCACACACAAATGATTAAAAATGGTGTAAAACTTGCGTTACAGCGTCTGAAACACACTTTACCTCGTACACAAATGATTAAAAATGGTGTAAAACTTGCGTTACAGCGTCTGAAACACACTTTACCTCACACACAAATGATTAAAAATGGTGTAAAACTTGCGTTACAGCGTCTGAAACACACTTTACCTCGTACACAAATGATTAAAAATGGTGTAAAACTTGCGTTACAGCGTCTGAAACACACTTTACCTCATACACAAATGATTAAAAATGGTGTAAAACTTGCGTTACAGCGTCTGAAACACACTTTACCTCTTACACAAATGATTAAAAATGGTGTAAAACTTGCGTTACAGCGTCTGAAACATACTTTACCTCTTACACAAATGATTAAAAATGGTGTAAAACTTGCGTTATAGCGTCTGAAACATACTTTACCTCTTACACAAATGATTAAAAATGGTGTAAAACTTGCGTTACAGCGTCTGAAACACACTTTACCTCATACACAAATGATTAAAAATGGTGTAAAACTTGCGTTACAGCGTCTGAAACACACTTTACCTCTTACACAAATGATTAAAAATGGTGTAAAACTTGCGTTACAGCGTCTGAAACACACTTTACCTCATACACAAATGATTAAAAATGGTGTAAAACTTGCGTTACAGCGTCTGAAACACACTTTACCTCTTACACAAATGATTAAAAATGGTGTAAAACTTGCGTTACAGCGTCTGAAACACACTTTACCTCATACACAAATGATTAAAAATGGTGTAAAACTTGCGTTACAGCGTCTGAAACATACTTTACCTCATACACAAATGATTAAAAATGGTGTAAAACTTGCGTTACAGCATCTGAAACATACTTTACCTCTTACACAAATGATTAAAAATGGTGTAAAACTTGCGTTACAGCGTCTGAAACATACTTTACCTCTTACACAAATGATTAAAAATGGTGTAAAACTTGCGTTACAGCGTCTGAAACATACTTTACCTCTTACACAAATGATTAAAAATGGTGTAAAACTTGTTATAGCGTCTGAAACATACTTTACCTCACGCACACTTAACGATGGACGTGTTTAGTGACGTGTGTGTGTGTGTGTCATGAGCTGGTCTTGTGTGGCCGCTTGACTCTAGTAATGGTTATTTCTGTATGTCTGAGATGATTGATTGATTGATTGATTTATTGTATTTGCAGCTCAAAGGATCATTGTGAGTTTTCTGAGACGGATCAACTCAGATATTGAGATGATTAACATATTCAGGTGTGTGTGTGTGTGTGTGTGTGTGTGTGTGTGTGGCGTTGGTGTGCAGGGTTTTTGTTATTGTTTTTTTAAATGAATAAATCAATTGTGTAAATGCGTGAACAAAACCCCCCAGCGGCGGATTCTGTGTGTGTGTGTGTGTGTCAATACAGCTGTTTGTGTAGATGCAGCGCTGCA
This sequence comes from Gobio gobio, assembly GCF_949357685.1. Lineage (NCBI taxonomy): Eukaryota > Metazoa > Chordata > Actinopteri > Cypriniformes > Gobionidae > Gobio > Gobio gobio. The sequence goes on along the minus strand of NC_137100.1, from coordinate 1,771,413 downwards.
TGCGCGTGTGTGTGTGGATCTCGCATCGGGTTTTGGCTGTGACTCACTCTGATTAGCCGAGACTGCTGCAGTGAGAGAGAGAGCGGGCGAGCGAGTTATTGCGCTACAGTCTCATCACTGAGACCCTCTCTCTCTCTCTCTCTCTCTCTCTCTCTCTCTCTCTCTCTCTCTCTCTCTCTCTCTCTCTCTCTCTCTCTCTCTCTCTCTCTCTCTCTCTCTCTCTCTCTCTCTCTCCTCCAGTCTGTTTTTCTCACCGACCCTCTCACACGTTTTCTCCTCTCCTCCAGCGCTCCCTCCGTTTGTTCCTTCTCTCCGTTCCGAGGATGACACCTCCAATTTCGAGGAGCCGGAGCGGCCCCCCCCGCCCAGCCGGCTCTGCCCAGCCGGATCATCCTCGCTCAGGCTTCCACGGGCAAGACCTGCCCTTTGTAGGCTGGTGCTTCAGTCGGGCTCTGACCGCTCTGGCCAAGTCTGAGTGAGTACACACACACACACACACACACACACACACATGCTGGTCTTACTAGTCTAGTCACAGGTGGTCCATTGGTGCGGAGACGGCCACATCGCCACGGCGACTGTCACCAGGCAACATTGTGGCTGAATGCGAGGTATTGAGATGAATGAGTGGGAGCCGTGTGTGTGTGTGTGTGTGTGTGTGAGGATGTTTTTGTAACGGGAGACTCACAGAATATGTGATGGATGTGATGCCATGTGCATGCAGGGGAGCGGGAAACCCTCGTCCGGTGTGTGTGTGTGTGTGTGTGTGTGTGTGTGTGATATGATCGTGCGGCACAATGAAACCCCTTCAGCACGTAAACACTGTAACGTGATCGTGTGTGTGTGTGTGTGTGTGTGTGTGTGTTTGCGACGATGTGCTGTTGTTTTGGTCTGCGTGTGCATCTGATCTTCAGGGTTGGTGTTTATTGAACGGGTTGGGTTTCATCTATGAATCAGAAGATAAGCATGAGAAATATTCTTTATTTTTTAAATGATTTCCCCCAAATTTCTCATTACTGGTTTTTTTTGGTCACATTATTATTTTTTCATAAGGCAAAAAAAGTCTCATAACTATAACATTTTTTTATTTAATAAGATTTTGTTTTTATTTCATTTTCCCCAAATCTCATTACTGTAATATTTTTATTAAATTTTTTTAATTTTAATTTCTTCCCAATTCTCATGTTTTTTTTCCATTTAGTTTATTTTCTGTTATTTAAATTTATTTCACCCCAATTGTCATTACCATAATGCAAAAAAGTCTCATTACTGTAATATTTTATTATATATATTTTTAATTTTCATCCTAATTGTCATTTTTAAAACATTTTGTTTATGGTTTTCTGTTTTTTTTTATTTAATTTAACCCAATTGTCATTACCATAATGCAGTCTCATTTACCATAATATATTTGTATTTCATATTTTTATTTATTTTTTATCCCAATTCTCATTATTGTAATATTTTTTTTCCATATAATTTATTTTCTGTTTTTATTTTATTTAATTTCCCCCAATTGTCATTACCATAATGTAAATTATCATTATTGTTAATTATTAATTTTTTTAATTTAATGTTCTCCCAATTCTCAATATTGTAATTGTTTTATTTAATAAGAAACAAAAATATTTAATTTTAATTAATAATTTCACTTCCACATTTCATAATCATAATGCAGTCTCATTACTGTAATATTCTATTATATTTTTATTTTAATTCCCCCAATTTTCATAACCATAATGCTAAAAGTCTCATTACTGTAATATTTGTATTATATATATATTTTTCGGTTTCATGCTAATTGTCATTGTTTATTTTTTATTTTTTTTTATTTAATAAGATTTTCTGTTTGTTTTTTTTATTTCCCCCAATTGTCATTACCATAATGCAGTCTCATTTACTGTAACATTTTTTTTTTCATTTCATATTTTTATTTCATTTCCTCCCCAATTCTTATTATTGTAATATTTTTTTCCATTTAATTTATTTTCTGTTTTTTATTTTATTTAATTTCCCCCCAATTCTCATTACCATAATGTAAATTATTATTACTGTAATATTTTTTATTTAATGTCCTCACAATTCTCAATATTGTAATATGTTTTATTTAATAAGAAACAAAATAATAATTTAATAATTCATTTTAAATATAATTTTCCCCAATTGTCTTCTAATTTATTTCATTTTAATTTGAAATTTCACTTGCACATTTCATAACCATAATGCGGTCTCATTATTGAAATATTTTATTATAGTCTTGTTTCATTTCCCCCAATTTTCATAACCATAATGCAAAAAATCTCATTACTGTAATATTTTTAATATATATATTTTTCATCCTAATTTTTTTTTTTTTTTTTTTTTAATAAGATTTTCTGTTTTTTTGTTATTTCATTCCCCCCAAATGGTCATTACCAGAATGCAAAAAAAATTCTCATTACTGTACTGTTTTTCTTAAGTGTGTGTGTGTGTGTGTGTGTGTGTGTGTGTGTGTGTGTGTGTGTGTGTGTGTGTGTGTGTGTGTGTGTGTGTGTGTGTGTGTGTGTGTGTGTGTGTGTGTGTGTGTGTGTGTGTGTGTGTGTGTGTGTGTGTGTGTGTGTGTGTGTGTGTGTGTGTGTGTGTGTGTGTGTGTGTGTGTGTGTGTGTGTGTGTGTGTGTGTGTGTGTGTGTGTGTGTGTGTGTGTGTGTGTGTGTGTGTGTGTGTGTGTGTGTGACGTCCTGCCCAGTGGTTCCCTGCATCTCTGAATGCATTGACGCGTGAGTTAATGTTCCTGTGTGCTGTGTGAGATCATGATGTGCATCAGGTGAAGGTTTTGCTTTGGGAATCTGTTCCCAGATCAGCCGTAAATAACGTGTTTTTCCCCAGGAGCTGAAGGGAAAAAGAGTGCGGTGAAGCTTTATAACGTTAGTCAGAAAGAGAACGAACCCAGAATACATTTCTATGGTAACCAGGGTGAGTTTCCTTCCCACGCCCCCCTCCTCCATCTCTCTCCATCCATTCATACTCATACATCTATTCATACATCTCTCTCTCTCTCTCTCTCTCTCTCTCTCTCTCTCTCTCTCTCTCTCTCTCTCTCTCTCTCTCTCTCTCTCTCTCTCTCTCTCTCTCTCTCTCTCTCTCAGTCTAATCCTGAAATGCGTGTCACTCCAGCCGTGGGTTGTGTTGTTGTTGTTGCCGTCTTCATACAGGGGCATTGAAATCCGCCGAACGCAACACAAACAGCCCCAGCAGAGGAGCGTGGGAATGTTAATGCACAAGCGCAGCTCCTGATTGGCTCACAGGAGGCTGGCAAACACAACATCTGTAATCATCTTCAGAGATGTGTGTGTCCCCCATACAGGAAGCAGATCTATCGCAGGATCCTAGATTTACAGTCCAGGCGTGTCCAGACCGCGGTTCGCTCGCTATAGGGCCGTCATGCCAGAGATGATGTATTGCTCTTTCCTTATTAACAGATTCTGCAGGACCCGATCGGTCACAGTAATTGGGTAAACATGTCAGGTGAAATGTGAACTGGAGGTGTCATGGGAAATCTTTTTCATAAGGTGCCATTTCTGTCACTTAAATCCGCCAACAGTGTCCAAACGGGTTTCCTGAATCCTCTTCCATTGGTAAACAAACTCAGGCCATTGTTCAATTCCTTTGTAAGTAACACTGGTGATCTGTTAGTGGGCGGGGTATATTCGGCAGCAAGTGAACATTTAGTCCTCAGAGTTGATGTGTTAGAAGCAGGAGAAATGGGCAAGAGTAAGGATTTGAGCGAGTTTGGGCCAGATTGTGACGGATAGACGGAAGAAGGTGGCCTGGTCTGACGATCACGTGTTCTTCTACATCACGTGGATGGCCGGGTGTGTGTGTGTGTGTGTGTGTGTGGCTTACCTGGGGAACACATGGCACCAGGTGCATTATGGGAAGAAGGCAAGCCAGTGTGATGGGCAATGTTCTGCTGGGAAACCAGGGGTCTGGTGGAGTCCATGCCTCGATGGGTCAGGGCAAAAGGCCGACAAACACAATATTAGGAAGGTGGTCATACTGTTATGCCTGATCAGGAACAGTTCATATACAATATTTTTATTCACTCATAAAATACTCAAAAACATTTACAGGGTACATCATTTTTCAGGACATTTTTTAAATTTTACTATGACGTGAATAAAAGACAAGTGTCGCGCCAAATATTGCTCACTAATGCTGCGTTCACACCGGGCGCGATTCGCGCAAGTGATTTACATGTTAAGTCAATTCAGAGACGCGAAATGGCATTCTGCGGCGCGATTCGCGCGATTGAGGCGACGCGAATTGAGCGTTTTATTCGCGCGAAACGTAGTAGTGATGATCTTAATTAAATATAAATAGTTTTTGGACATTGCTCTGTGTGTTAGGGATAGAATACCGCCATCTGTAGTTTTGTGGAAAAACTTTAGGAATTATAGTTAAAGAGAGAGAGAGAGAGAGAGAGAGAGAGAGAGAGAGAGTGCAATGACCACATTATCCACTAGAGGTCCAGAGGGAAGTTATGCAGAAGTTAAGCTGCCGTTCATCTTTCTTTTATTTGCTCTTTTCCCTCTCTTTCTCATGATTGTTCCATATTGCATTTGTGCTCTAGTATTTGTCCTTCATTTATGTATAGAATTTTTTCAGATTTATGCCAGTTTTGTTGATTTTATTGGCCAGTTTCTATAAAAATACTCTCTGTTGCAGTCACACACATGTGTGTGTTTGTGTGTGTGTGCGTGTGTGTATGAGACAGAAAGATTGTTCCACTTTGTGTTTATGCTCTAGGACCAGATCTTGATATAAATGTAGACATTTTCAGATTTATACTGGATTTAGTTGATTTTTTTTGACAAAGTGAAAAAAAGCATTTTTTACATTTTCCCATTCATTGCCAAAATAAAAAAAAATGCTCTAGACACCTGTGTTTGTGTGTGTGTGTGTGTGTGTGTGTGTGTGTGTGTGCGTGTGAGTGAACATGCTTGTTCCATATTGCATTTGTGCTCTAGCATTAGTACTTCAACAAAACTGGCATAAATCTGAAAGATTTTCATACATAAATGATTTTATTTGCCAATTTCAATAAAAATACTCTCTGTTGCAGTCACACACGTGTGTGTGTGTTTGTGTGTGTGTGTGTGTGTGTGTGTGTGTATGAGATAGAAAGTTCGTTCTACTTTGTGTTTATGCTCTAGGACCAGACCTTGATATAAATGTGGAAATTTTGAGATTTATACTGGATTTAGTTAATTTTTTTTGACAAAAAAAGTGATTTTTATTTTTTACACTTTCCCTTTCATTTTCAATGTGGGGTCAATCTGACCCGAGGGACTTAAACGGTAATTTTTTTTTTACACACCTTTAGAACAACCAAATCAAGCCCAGATTGTTTGTGCATGTTTAGATTATTTAGGAAAAGTCACAGAGTCTCATGGCCCTGAGATGAAGGGAACACTTTTTAAAAATGGAGGAAAAGTCCAGTGGGGTCAGCTGGAGCCCAAGGGCCGATTAAGGGTTTCGGGAGAAGTGGATGAATTCACATGTTGTAAACATAGAGGTTGTAAATCCAACAGATCCGATTCTCTGAACTGCGTCTGCGGCACAAACGAACACGGCGGCGGCCATCGCGCACACAGCTCAACCAACGCCATCGTTATAAAGCTGTTTAAACAACAATATACTGCATGTATTTGACAATCAGAATATCCAATATTTCATGCCATAGCTAACACATTTGTGAATATTCTGAATAAAAAAGCTTTTTGCGTTCGCTAAATGTTCTAAAAATGCTTTTATCGATAGTAATATCTTGAAAGTTCATATCTAGATATAGATACGATAACGATATATCGTTCAGCCCGAATCTCAATCCAATCGAGCATGTGTGGGATGTGCAGAACAAACACGTCCGATCCATGGAGGCTCCACTTCGCAACTCGGTTTAAAAGCGCATTATCGTCCTCGATGTTGACAGTAAATCCTTCCACATTTGTGATTGTGAGAGCTAATTGACTCCCAGAGTAAAGTGCCACGCTCTGTTGTTGTTATCGTACTGATTTAGCTCTTTAGTGGCGTTTAACATTGGCCCTGTTGTGTAGTAGAAGCGCGTTAACGATATGCCATGTCCTGCTGAAGCCTCTCTGGAGACAGGGCTTGTGTTGAGTTGAGTCAGGGCTCTAATTGGAGCACTTCCTGTAGCTTCACACCGCAATGACCGGCGGAGCGTGGGTGGTTTCCTCTTCTCTCTCTGACTCATGTTAGTCTGGGTAACGCACTGGTTTGATAACTCAAAGGGAAACTGGTTTGTCAGGAATAGTTTGTGCAGTAATGAGAATTTGTCGTCATTCTCTTGACTTTATTCTGGGTTTTTCCATACAGTGGCCACCGAATTTACATTTCTGTCCAATCTCCAATGGGTGAGATTTCACAGCGCAAGGGACAGGATTGTGTTTAGTCTGATCCTCTGAGAAGTGTTTATGATTGTGACCGTATCTGGGGCCCGTTCTTCGTACCTCGCTTAATACATCTGAGATGATTTGACAGAGCCCAGATCTTTTAATCGTGATAACTGATCTCTGGCTAATTTGGTTCTTCTAATGAATTTGCGGATTGGATTTAAATATCTGGATTAAATGATCTAAGATCACTGAGCGTTCTTGTGTTCCCTGAAGAGGGCAGACGCATCGATACTCGAAACCACGATCAGCATTGCAGCGATTGGCTGGCGTCAAGACAGCAACGTAATGACATCATATAATTAAAAAGCCACCTGGCAAAAAACTTGACAAATTACACAAAAAAAAACACGAATTTCTGAACCTTTATAAGGAAACAGCCAAACCAACATAAAAGTTATAATAGATAAATGATAAATGTTTTTTTTTAAAACATGATTACCAATTATTTATATTCACGATTTTATACAGTATTTGTACACCCGTTACATTTTTATTTCAATGTTGTAATTTAATTTTTAATTCAATTTGAAGCAGATTTGTAACGTGACAGTATTCAAGTTTCTTATGGGTCAAGATCAAATTATCTGCATCTCTTGCGCTGCATCAAGCCATCCCATAATATCCGTCATCACTTAAATTAATGCACGGCTCAGAGTAACTGCACAACATGTGTGTAAACCAATAAAAATAAAATTATATAAAGTAATTAAAGCTGCAAGCAGCATTTATCGGGGTTCAAGCAGTTAAGGCCTTTAAGCACACAAGCATCAAAAGACATTCAGTTTTATTTAGCAAGCATTTAACAACTGCCATCATAGATGAAAAAGACAATTTACCGCCTATACAGGCAGTTTACCATAGGAAATATATGGTTTTAAAGCGTTTTTACAGTTATAGCATATTCTTCTAGTCTTGCCTGATCTCCACCACTTTTATTAGTAGTACTCAAAGTGTGCCCATACTTTATGTGGAGGGAGTTTGATTGACAGGCGATCTGACTAATCATAATCCGCCATTTTGTCCAACAAAGCAGTCAGGAAAGTTAGTAGATTAACATAGGAGGAATTAAATTTGAAAAACAAAGTGTACTGACATCTTAGCACTTTAAAACAACATTCCTTTTATGTTCATTCATGTTTATTTTAATGATATAAATTAACTAGAAGGAACAGATGATCGGTTCACAAGCACCTTTAACTGAGCCTCGAGTCTACAGCAATCTATCAGACACATTAAAGAGTCACAAAATGGTATTTATTGTTTAAATGTCTCTAAAAATTGACTACATTTGAAAGGTGAGACTTTGTTTCATATCAAAAGTACTTGTCTGTCAGCACGCAGTCTTTTCTCTGATCCGCAATGTATTTTTCAATGCGTGAGAACTTGGTGTGGTGTGAGAGTGGCGTCGCTTGTCAGACATAGCAACAGTAACTAAAGTGGGCGGGTCTTTGCGAACGGTCATTGACAGTATGGACGGGGATTCGCCAGTCCCAATTCAGAACAAATTTCATCACAATCCATCATTGTTCGTTTCAAACATGTGAGAGCATCAAAAAAATCCATGGGTGAAATTGATTGGATTTAATAATTTTTTTTGTCAGTTTCTATCATAATTTTAACATTTTGGCGTTATTGTTTAGCTATTTACCTATGTTTTCAAATTTCCTTTGTTTTTTTGTTGTTGTCTCGATCAGACTAACGGCTTTGAAGATAACCACAATTTTTTAAAGCTCTAAATGACACTTACAAAATCCATAAAGCGAAACCTGGCATGTTTGGTATTGTTGGACTCGGCAAGGATTCTTAGGAGGCCACTCCTGTGAAAAAAACACGGGCTTAAAACTTCTAATGCTCCTTCAAGGCAAAGCCAATGACGTATACTGAGTTTTTTGAGATACACCAATATTCTCATAGACTATCATGGCACCCTGGACAAAGACACCGCATGCCAATTTTCAGTAGACTAACGGTTGGGTGCGCTTATAGCAATTTTCATGATTTTTTTCACTATTATAGCGCCACCAAGTGGCCAATTGTCACAATTTTTTTTCATGTCAACTCAAATTGAGCTTATGAACATGTGTCCCAAGTTTAGCAAAAATATCTCTTTCCGTTCACAAGTTATAACCATTGTATAGTGCCACCTAGTGGCCAATTGTTGCGATTTTTTTCAAATGATCTCAGATTGAGCTCACGAAGATGTATTCCAGGTTTAGCAAAAAAAATCTCTTTCCGTTCACAATTTATAACCATTTTAGTAAAAATGGCCCTAGTGCCATCAAAGATTTTGGTTCCCCTTATCGAACGTTAATTTAAATGTTGAATTTTTTGGATGATTATTGATTGTCGGACTCCAGAGAATATTCTTGCAGTGGTTTGGTTCCAATCGGGCCAAAAAACCTAGGAGAATTCAGCAAAAATTGGTTTTTCAAAAAAAATGCAATTTACTCAAAATTGGCGCCTGAAGAGCGAGCAAATCGGAGATAGCCATTTTGTCTGCCTTGAGCCAAGGATTCCAACGATATAAGACACTTGATCCTGGGACAAACGGTCTAAGAGTTATGATCAATTTTGAACTTTTGGTTGCTGTAGCGCCACCTATGGGCCATTCGGGGTCATACTCTGATAGGTTGTCCCCAAACTGAGGCCTGCCATCTGGCCAGGTTTCATGTCTCTAGGCCTGACGGTTTGGCCTGCACGATGCGTTTTACGAATCCTTACAATTACAATAGGGTTTCAGCATTTCATGCTTGAACCCCTAATTATTCCATCACAAATAAATCGCTCAATCAAGTCTATAGTATTATACACAACATTATACATTCTCATATACACATACAATATAACATTTTTATATTATTATTATTATTATTTAAAATGATTATTATTGCCCCTGGTTCAGTAATGAACTCTTGTAATAAAGTAGCAGTGGCTGGGACAGATTTTAAGTATCACCTCAAGATGCAAAATCTAATCCTGTTTACATGAGATAAGCTCATGAGCAGGTTTAAGCTTACAGACCTGTTACTATGATAAAGTACACAACTCTATTACTTGAGTAAAAATAAAAGTACCACTGGTAAAATATTACTCCGTAATATAGAGATGACGATTTCAAAACACGGCATCATGAAGCTTCGAAGCGTTATGAATCAGTGAGTCGAATCATGATTCGGATCGCGTGTCAAACCGCCAAACTGCTGAAATTTGGCGATTCAAACCGCTGATTCGACTCACTGATTCATAACGCTCCAAACTGCTGAATCGACTCACTGATTCATAACGCTCCAAACCGCTGAATCGACTCACTGATTCATAACGCTCCAAACCGCTGAATCGACTCACTGATTCATAACGCTCCAAACCGCTGAATCGACTCACTGATTCATAACGCTCCAAACTGCTGAATCGACTCACTGATTCATAACGCTCCAAACCGCTGAATCGACTCACTGATTCATAACGCTCCAAACTGCTGAATCGACTCACTGATTCATAACGCTCCAAACCGCTGAATCGACTCACTGATTCATAACGCTCCAAACCGCTGAATCGACTCACTGATTCATAACGCTCCAAACCGCTGAATCGACTCACTGATTCATAACGCTCCAAACTGCTGAATCGACTCACTGATTCATAACGCTCCAAACCGCTGAATCGACTCACTGATTCATAACGCTCCAAACTGCTGAATCGACTCACTGATTCATAACGCTCCAAACCGCTGAATCGACTCACTGATTCATAACGCTCCAAACCGCTGAATCGACTCACTGATTCATAACGCTCCAAACCGCTGAATCGACTCACTGATTCATAACGCTCCAAACCGCTGAATCGACTCACTGAATCATAACGCTCTGAACCGCTGAATCGACTCACTGATTCATAACATTTCAAACTGCTGAATCGACTCACTGATTCATAACGCTTCGAAGCTTCATGATGCCGTGTTTTGAAATCGTCATCTCTATATAAGTCGTTATTTAGGGTTTTTTTGCGCACAGAAACTATTCTGGTCTTCATAAAGTTATTTTAGAGCCGCTGTAGTGAGATGGACTTTGTAACTTTAGTCTTTAGTGTCTTTTAAGGGTCTTGAGAGTGTAAAGTTGAGCCAATGGAGGCCTTTCAGAGCATCCGATTTACACTAAAATATCTTCATTTGTGTCTGAAGATGAACGGAGGTCTGACGGGTGTCCAACCACATGAGGCTCAGTCATTAATCACACAATTTACATTTTTGGGTTCAAAAGACTACGACTAAAACCAAATAAAAATTTGCCGTCAAAATGAACACTGCGAGCAGCTTGAGGCGCTACAGCGATCACCACACATTAAAGAGCCACAGAACGCTATTTGTGGTTTACATTTCTTTTAAAAAGACAACATTTTAAAGTTGAGACTGTTTCATATTAAAAGTAACTTGCTCTGTCCTGTCTTTTGGCGTGTTGTCAGTGTCCTCTTTGCTCCGCGATGTGTTTTCTCTACGTGATAACACGTGTGTGTGTGTGTGTGTGTGTGTGTGTGTGTGTGTGTGTGTGTGTGTGTGTGTGTGTGTGTGTGTGTGTGGCGTGACAGGCCCATGGCGTGTCGTTCATAGCAACAGTAACTAAAGGGGGCGGGGCTTTGCGAACGGTCAGCATACGAACGTTCGTCTATCAACGGGTCTTTCTGTTTGGCCAGTGACCGCGCACACAGTGGTGAAGTGGAAGTTTGAATTAAACACAGAATCGATTCTGAATTTTTGAGAATCGATTCTGAATCGGTAGATAACGAATCGCAATGTATCAACCTTTTCTCCCACACCTATTAGCCACCAAATCTGGTTTAGAGTCGTTTTGTATGCGATGCTCAAGGTTTATATTTGGCACAGTAACGTGTGTTGCTTTTTGTTCTGGGTGATCTATTGAATATTCATGCAAAATGATTTTTGATGTGTTGTAAAATTAAGCAACATTGTGAATATTGTGGGTGATTTAGTGTCCATTAGGTTTTGTGAGTATGAGCGCGTTCAGATATTAGTCCTGATTGATTGGGCGCAGATGGTTATCGGCCGATAATAGCTTTATATGGTTTGATCGGTGGCCTCTATATGGGCCGATCAGATGACACAAAACACGCAAGACAATTTTTTTATGCGCAGCTAAAAGTTCACAACATTGAACCGTTCTGGCAGTTCCACCGGGTGTCTGAAACGGACAATACGTCTATGACTGCAGAAAGTAGTGCTGTGATGTTTTAGTGCGTTTCTTTCCTTCACGTGCGCTTTCATTCTTCCCTAAAAGCACAAGCTTAACATCCAAATCTGTCTACTGTTGCTAAACCATGGCTCGACAGTAAGGACTGCCCGGGGCGATCCCCGAACTGGCACTTGCATTATAATATACTTTATGAAAATACCTTGAAGAACTCAAAGACACCATATATTGTCGCAGTCGTGCGTTTATTGTCGTCATGTTTAATTGAAGTGTTTCTATCTTCTCTTTATTCAGCTACAGCGCTAGCCTCCTGTAAACGTCGTTATATTACTTCTCTCTGAGGCGTATGTGCGTTTCTGCTCAAGGGAGAGACTCATATTTCATATTAAAGACATAGACTCGTTCTTGATTTTGCATACCTCCTGACAAAAATTAAGAAATTGATATCACAGATTTGTATAATAAATCGTTAGACCATCCTAATGATTTTTAGTCATAGGCTGCTGGTTGTTAACAGGTAAGCCTGCAGTTTTTTTGTAAAATATAAATATTATTATTATTATTTTGTTATATTTATTCTTAAAGGGGTGATGAATTGAGAAATCAACTGTCCCTTGAGCCTTTGATATATAAAAGTTCATCGTGATATAAGAATATCCTGTAAGTTTCAGAGCTGAAAACTTCCTTGTTAGTCAAAGAAAAGTTTTTATAGACGCCACGCCCAGAAAACGAGAGATCTCAGAATATGTCGACCACTGACGTCTCAAGACGCAGAAGCTCCGCCTCCAGCCCCACCCACAGACTCGTGGAACTAAACGGGTCACGCATCCGAGCAATAAACATGCCAATTCCAGCTCACGTGTGTAAGACATTGCGCGTTTTTTCGCTTCATTTCACCGCGGATTCATTTGTAAACAAGACACAGGTGGAGACTGGATTTGCAGACGTATTGAGATTAAAACTCAACGCTGTGCTTCTGGATCCGACAGGAACGCTGCAACACACTGATGTGTGTAAAACATGTTTATATGTGTTAGTATTGCATTGTTACAGATCGTTTGATATCTATTGATTACGAACCTCAGCTCTCGCTCACAGCCTGTCGAAGCTGTTACTGGTTCATTCGGGATCAGACTCGGACTTGTAACGCCTGTTTTTCAGAAGGGCTATCTTAAATAGTGAAATAACATTCCTTTCTTGCGTGCACGCATGCGTGTGTGTGTGTACGGTTTGCGTTATATACACCGATCGGGCGGGCCAAGTAATAAAAAATAACATTCCAATCAATGGAGGATGGATGATAGATGAATCATTGTGTTTGCTTGATAAAGATATTTTGCAAGTGTTTACTTCCAAGTCTTCAGTGCGGCACGCCCATCAAAACCGAGTGTTTCTTCAGAGAGCCTCAAAACCAGGGCAGAAAATAGCCTATTATTATTCACGATGATGTTTCTGAATGAAAAAACCACACGAACATCATAAGTTGACCTCAGACAACAGTATAAAAAAATTAAAAAAGTCAGTTCATGTCCCCTTTTAATACTCTATTTTTATTTTTAATAATGAAAATGTTATTGTAATAGTAATATTTCTTATTTTGTTCAATATTATGTTATTAGTAGGGCTGTCAAAAGATTAATCGCGATTAATCGCATCCAAAATAAAAGTTTGTGTTTACATAATATGTGTGTGTGTACTCTGTTAATTATTATTTATATATAAATACACACACATTCATGTATTTATTTAAGAAAAAAATATTATTTTTATATATAAAACATTTATATTTATATATATTATAGATTATATAAATGTATATACAGTATATACATGCAAATATTTCTTAAATATATACATGAATGTGTGTGTATTTATATATAAATAATAATTAACAGAGTACACACACATATATTATGTAAACACAGACTTTTATTTTGGATGCGATTAATCTTTTGACAGCCCTAGTTATTAGCAATAATTATTATTATTAGCCATAATATACAAGCACAAAATATATAAGCATGTGTTCCATAGTTTGCAATTTAAAATGCGATTACTATTTTTACAAATGAAAAGTGTGTATATTATTTTTATACATTATTTTTGGTCGAAACACTGCACGTTAACAAATGTCTTTGGGTGCATGAATAGCAATATGCCGGTTCTATTGAATTTCTCTCTGATGGAGTTATTTTAGAACTGCGCGTCCCACTTTGAATCCATTCATAAAGAGCGATCGCGTCATTCCTGAATGAATGAATGACTCCGTGGCTTCCTCATCAAGACATTTACCACCACCTACTCACAGTTTTACTTCATTTAGAGTATCATTTCATTAAACATATATATTAATAAAAGAAAACGCTCAAGGGATAGTTTAAAATGATCATTTTTTTAACTTGCCTTCATGTCGTTTCAAACCCATATGACTTTCTTTTGCAAAACATAAGATATTTTGAAGAACCAAACTGTGTTTTAACTGTAACTAATATAGTTATTATTCTTGGTGTGTATGGGCTTTTAGAGTTTGATTAATTTCTGGGATTCTGTTCAAACTGTATTTAGTGCATGTAAACAACAATTATATTTTAAATTGAAAAACATTTATCTTTCAAAGCAAATGCAGAAATATCAATAATGCACATCAAATATTGTGAAAAGGCCAAAGTATTGAGAAGTCCAGTCTAGTGTTCGACCGATATATCGGGCCGATATTTGCTATTTTTACGTGTATCGGCCGATTTAAGGCTTCTGCGTTCGCTGATATTTTTTCCCTGCATTATTTACAGACAGGCGTCCACAGGGCAGCTCTCGCCGTCTTCAAACTCTCTCGCTCTCCCTCGCGCATATTAATCAAAATCAATTGAGAATTGACACGATGGTAAAAGGTGGAAAGACTGAAGTTTGACGTGGAGCATTGGGAGATTTTCTCCTGAATTACCGCTGGTGTTTCTCTACAAGAGATTCAGTGAAGAGCACCTACACTCTAAACAATGCTGGGTTAAAAATAACCCAAGTTGGGTTGAAAATGGACTAACTTATCAATTGGGTTGTTTTAACCCAGCAATTTGGCTGTTTTAAGCAAACATTTAACCCAACCGCTGGGTCAAAACAACCCAATTGCTGGGTTAGTCCATATTGAACCCAACTTGGGTTATTTTTAACCCAGCATTTTTTTAGAGTGTAGCCATTAAATGTCTAGGTTGTAAATAGTTTTAAATGAAGTATAGTGCAGTCAGTGTGCACTTTATTATGCTGCTCGCTTGTTGATACTGCAATAGTGTCATTATTTTATTTATGCTTAAATATTTATTTTCAGAATTTATTTTCACCACTGAACTCTTTTTTTCTTGTTCTACCTCACCTGTTTTTACTATTTGTTAAATATAGTTTTTTTTAGTTCAATAAATGTTCCTTTTTTTAAATTGTACATGTTAACTTATCATCATGATCATTGTGTCATTTTTATGATTTAAATTGAGCGAGCAAAAGCAGTATCGGCTCCAAATATCGGCTCCAGAAAATCGGCAGCTCGTATCGTCATCGGCTAAGGCTGAGGAAAAAAATCGGTATCGGCACTAAAAAATCCATATCGGTCGATCCCTAGTCCAGTCCCTTCGGTAGGAAAGCGTCTGGTCTTCACCCATTTCTCTTGTTTGAAGACCAGCCTCCATTTGGAGTCAAGTTAATTCTCTCCATATCAAAGCCAAAGTCCTCGTTCTCCAAGAAAACCATAAGAACCGTAATGGGATTGTTTCATCCTGCAGACGCCCACTTAGAGGAACCTGCTACTCTCTTTGGCTTGACCTTTCTCTCGGCTGATCAATAGTCGCCGCAAGATCGCTGGAGAACATTTAGCGAACGCTAGCTGTGAGTCAGCCTCGTCTTTGTCCATCGGTCTAAGAATAGGCCATGTTGGAATGCAGATCAATAGCTACTGTATGCACAGAATGCGTGAGTGTGTTTATATCCGTCGCAGATGCCAATGCAGATGCCGCCCACTTCTGGCTCTGTTGTGTTGGGATGCTGGTGACGCTTGAGTTATCCAATGCTATAATTGAACTACACCTGAAACCTTTATTGACGGCCACTAATGTGAGATGTAATTCTCAACGGCACATTTTCCCGTTGCAGTTTATCTTTCCCCCTCACACACACACCCAGAAGAACACATTCTCAAAAGGCACAATTTAAAATGCATAGCCTATAATTACACTTTGAGCCCAAACACACACACACACACACACACACACACACACACAAGTGTGTTGTGGGCCGTTGTGATCAGACCCCTGGGATGCGTGGTGTTTCTCCAGAGGGAAGTCTGTAAGCGCTGGGTAATGGACTGCTTTACTGCAAACAGCCAGATCCTCTAATCTCATTAGATCAGGCTTCTCCACCTCACAGCTCCTCTGATGCGTTCCGTGTTTTGATAGGAGGACATATACCTGGTCATGGAGGGACCAAAGATGTCATAATTGAGTCCCTGTGATGCAGAAAATGTGGATCCAGTCATAGAAATGGAATTTACAATATAACATCATGGAATTTGCCAACGTTTGGATCAATAAACCAACATTAGTCCTGCACACTTGATCACATCACTGTGAATGTTAAAGCACAGAAAGACAAATATATAGACTATATGATTGAAGTCTGCATATAGAATATAGTTTTACAAGTTATAATAACAATAATACAGTTTATTAAAAAATCATAAGCAATATCACATGATTTTTACTATACCATTTACCATACCGTACCATATACCATACCATACACTATAGTATGCCATACCATATACTATACCGTACCATATACTATACCGTACCATATACTATACCGTACCATATACCATACCATACACTATACTATACCGTACCATATACTATACCGTACCATATACTATACCGTACCATATACTATACCGTACCATATACCATACCATACACTATACTATACCGTACCATATACTATACCGTACCATATACCATACACTATAGTATGCCATACCATATACTATAACGTACCATATACTATACCGTACCATATACCATACCATACACTATAGTATGCCATACCATATACTATACCGTACCATATACCATACCATACACTATACTATACCGTACCATATACTATACCGTACCATATACCATACACTATAGTATGCCATACCATATACTATACCGTACCATATACCATACCATACACTATAGTATGCCATACCATATACTATACCGTACCATATACCATACCATACACTATACTATACCGTACCATATACTATACCGTACCATATACCATACCATACACTATAGTATGCCATACCATATACTATACCGTACCATATACTATACCGTACCATATACCATACCATACACTATAGTATGCCATACCATATACTATACCGTACCATATACCATACCATACACTATACTATACCGTACCATATACTATACCGTACCATATACCATACCATACACTATAGTATGCCATACCATATACTATACCGTACCATATACTATACCGTACCATATACTATACCGTACCATATACCATACCATACACTATAGTATGCCATACCATATACTATACCGTACCATATACCATACCATACACTATACTATACCGTACCATATACTATACCGTACCATATACCATACCATACACTATAGTATGCCATACCATATACTATACCGTACCATATACCATACCATACACTATAGTATGCCATACCATATACTATACTGTACCATATACCATACCATACACTATACTATACCGTACCATATACTATACCGTACCATATACCATACCATACACTATAGTATGCCATACCATATACTATACCGTACCATATACCATACCATACACTATAGTATGCCATACCATATACTATACCGTACCATATACTATACCGTACCATATACCATACCATACACTATAGTATGCCATACCATATACTATACCGTACCATATACCATACCATACACTATAGTATGCCATACCATATACTATACCGTACCATATACTATACCGTACCATATACTATACCGTACCATATACCATACCATACACTATAGTATGCCATACCATATACTATACCGTACCATATACCATACCATACACTATAGTATGCCATACCATATACTATACCGTACCATATACCATACCATACACTATAGTATGCCATACCATATACTATACCGTACCATATACCATACCATACACTATAGTATGCCATACCATATACTATACCGTACCATATACTATACCATACACTATAGTATGCCATACCATATACTATACCGTACCATATACCATACCATACACTATAGTATGCCATACCATATACTATACCGTACCATATACCATACCATACACTATAGTATGCCATACCATATACTATACCGTACCATATACCATACCATACACTATAGTATGCCATACCATATACTATACCGTACCATATACTATACCGTACCATATACTATACCGTACCATATACCATACCATACACTATAGTATGCCATACCATATACTATACCGTACCATATACCATACCATACACTATAGTATGCCATACCATATACTATACCGTACCATATACCATACCATACACTATAGTATGCCATACCATATACTATACCGTACCATATACTATACCGTACCATATACTATACCGTACCATATACCATACCATACACTATAGTATGCCATACCATATACTATACCGTACCATATACTATACTGTACCATATACTATACCGTACCATATACTATACTGTACCATATACCATACCTTACACTATAGTATGCCGTACCATATACTATACTGTACCATATACTATACTGTACCATATACCATACCTTACACTATAGTATGCCATACCATATACTATACCGTACCATATACCATACCTTACACTATAGTATGCCATACCATATACTATACCGTACCATATACTATACCGTACCATATACCATACCATACACTATACTATACCGTACCATATACTATACCGTACCATATACCATACCATACACTATAGTATGCCATACCATATACTATTGCGTACCATATACTATACCGTACCATATACCATACCGTACCATATACCATACACTATAGTATGCCATACCATATACTATACCGTACCATATACCATACCATACACTATACTATACCGTACCATATACTATACCGTACCATATACCATACCATACACTATAGTATGCCATACCATATACTATACCGTACCATATACTATACCGTACCATATACTATACCGTACCATATACCATACCATACACTATAGTATGCCATACCATATACTATACTGTACACTATAGTATGCCATACCATATACTATACCGTACCATATACCATACCATACACTATACTATACCGTACCATATACTATACCGTACCATATACCATACCATACACTATAGTATGCCATACCATATACTATACTGTACCATATACCATACCATACACTATACTATACCGTACCATATACTATACCGTACCATATACCATACCATACACTATAGTATGCCATACCATATACTATACCGTACCATATACTATACCGTACCATATACCATACCATACACTATAGTATGCCATACCATATACTATACCGTACCATATACTATACCGTACCATATACCATACCATACACTATAGTATGCCATACCATATACTATACCGTACCATATACCATACCGTACCATATACTATACCGTACCATATACCATACCATACACTATAGTATGCCATACCATATACTATACCGTACCATATACTATACTGTACCATATACTATACCGTACCATATACTATACTGTACCATATACCATACCTTACACTATAGTATGCCATACCATATACTATACCGTACCATATACCATACCATACACTATAGTATGCCATACCATATACTATACCGTACCATATACTATACCGTACCATATACTATACCGTACCATATACCATACCATACACTATAGTATGCCATACCATATACTATACCGTACCATATACTATACTGTACCATATACCATACCTTACACTATAGTATGCCGTACCATATACTATACTGTACCATATACTATACTGTACCATATACCATACCTTACACTATAGTATGCCATACCATATACTATACCGTACCATATACCATACCTTACACTATAGTATGCCATACCATATACTATACCGTACCATATACTATACTGTACCATATACCATACCTTACACTATAGTATGCCATACCATATACTATACTGTACCATATACCATACCTTACACTATAGTATGCCATACCATATACTATACCGTACCATATACTATTCTGTACCATATACTATACTGTACCATATACTATACTGTACCATATACCATACCTTACACTATAGTATGCCATACCATATACTATACCGTACCATATACTATACTGTACCATATACCATACCTTACACTATAGTATGCCATACCATATACTATACCGTACCATATACTATTCTGTACCATATACTATACTGTACCATATACTATACTGTACCATATACTATACTGTACCATATACTATACCGTACCATATACTATACTGTACCATATACCATACCTTACACTATAGTATGCCATACCATATACTATACTGTACCATATACCATACCTTACACTATAGTATGCCATACCATATACTATACCGTACCATATACTATACCGTACCATATACTATACTGTACCATATACCATACCTTACACTATAGTATGCCATACCATATACTATACTGTACCATATACCATACCTTACACTATAGTATGCCATACCATATACTATACCGTACCATATACCATACCTTACACTATAGTATGCCATACCATATACTATACCGTACCATATACTATTCTGTACCATATACTATACTGTACCATATACTATACTGTACCATATACCATACCTTACACTATAGTATGCCATACCATATACTATACCGTACCATATACTATTCTGTACCATATACTATACTGTACCATATACTATACTGTACCATATACTATACTGTACCATATACCATACCTTACACTATAGTATGCCATACCATATACTATACTGTACCATATACCATACCTTACACTATAGTATGCCATACCATATACTATACCGTACCATATACTATTCTGTACCATATACTATACTGTACCATATACTATACTGTACCATATACTATACTGTACCATATACCATACCTTACACTATAGTATGCCATACCATATACTATACCGTACCATATACTATACCGTACCATATACTATACTGTACCATATACCATACCTTACACTATAGTATGCCATACCATATACTATACTGTACCATATACCATACCTTACACTATAGTATGCCATACCATATACTATACCGTACCATATACCATACCTTACACTATAGTATGCCATACCATATACTATACCGTACCATATACTATTCTGTACCATATACTATACTGTACCATATACTATACTGTACCATATACCATACCTTACACTATAGTATGCCATACCATATACTATACCGTACCATATACTATACCGTACCATATACTATACTGTACCATATACCATACCTTACACTATAGTATGCCATACCATATACTATACTGTACCATATACCATACCTTACACTATAGTATGCCATACCATATACTATACCGTACCATATACTATTCTGTACCATATACTATACTGTACCATATACTATACTGTACCATATACCATACCTTACACTATAGTATGCCATACCATATACTATACCGTACCATATACTATACCGGACCATATACTATACTGTACCATATACCATACCTTACACTATAGTATGCCATACCATATACTATACTGTACCATATACCATACCTTACACTATAGTATGCCATACCATATACTATACCGTACCATATACTATTCTGTACCATATACTATACCGTACCATATACTATACTGTACCATATACCATACCTTACCATATACTATACTGTACCATATACCATACCATACACTATAGTATGCCATACCATATACTATACCGTACCATATACTATACCGTACCATATACTATACTGTACCATATACCATACCATACACTATAGTATGCCATACCATATACTATACCGTACCATATACTATACTGTACCATATACCATACCATACACTATAGTATGCCATACCATATACTATACTGTACCATATACTATACTGTACCATATACCATACCTTACACTATAGTATGCCATACCATATACTATACCGTACCATATACTATTCTGTACCATATACTATACTGTACCATATACTATACTGTACCATATACCATACCATACACTATAGTATGCCATACCATATACTATACCGTACCATATACTATACCGTACCATATACTATACTGTACCATATACCATACCATACACTATAGTATGCCATACCATATACTATACCGTACCATATACTATACCGTACCATATACTATACTGTACCATATACCATACCATACACTATAGTATGCCATACCATATACTATACTGTACCATATACCATACCATACACTATAGTATGCCATACCATATACTATACTGTACCATATACCATACCTTACACTATAGTATGCATACCATATACTATACTGTACCATATACTATACTGTACCATATACTATACTGTACCATATACCATACCATACACTATAGTATTCATACCATATACTATACCGTACCATATACTATACCGTACCATATACTATACTGTACCATATACCATACCATACACTATAGTATGCCATACCATATACTATACCGTACCATATACTATACTGTACCATATACTATACTGTACCATATACCATACCTTACACTATAGTATGCATACCATATACTATACTGTACCATATACTATACTGTACCATATACTATACTGTACCATATACCATACCTTACACTATAGTATGCCATACCATATACTATACTGTACCATATACCATACCTTACACTATAGTATGCCATACCATATACTATACCGTACCATATACTATACTGTACCATATACTATACTGTACCATATACCATACCTTACACTATAGTATGCCATACCATATACTATACTGTACCATATACTATACTGTACCATATACCATACCTTACACTATAGTATGCCATACCATATACTATACCGTACCATATACTATACCGTACCATATACTATACTGTACCATATACTATACTGTACCATATACCATTCCATACACTATAGTATGCCATACTAGTGCTGGGCGGTATGGCCAAAAATGTATATCACGGTATTTTTCTAAATTATATCGGTTTCACGGTATATGACGGTATTTTTTTTCCCCTATGCATGACCGGGTGTTAATCACATTTTCTCCTGAGTGAGAGAGGAAATACTGCAGGAGATTGACTAGAATGCCCTGTTTTACTGTCATGACGAGTGAATATTGTAGAAAAACTCCACACTAGAGTTAATACTGGTTTACAAAGCCCCACAAAATGATGCTGTGGAGAGACAACCAATAAAACACAGACCTGCAACACACTCAGAGTCATACTTACAGACACCTGAATATTAAAAGTTGAGTTGAGGGCACCTTAAGCATTTTAAAAATCTAACCTTATATAACAACAAACTGCCAAAACGAGGAGAAACGCGGATTTGCAATACATTTAAGAGCACTCTCTGAACGAATGACACACATCAGTTTAACACAGAAAGAATAAAGCAGTTACTTTTTGGCCAATTCTTCTTTGAATTGTCAGTTTATTTATTAATTTACATCATTATCTTCTGTGTAGCAGAATAATCCATCGTGTCAGCGCGTTCGTGATCAGACATAGGCGGTTGTATCAGTGTAATCAGTGCATACATTTCATTTTAATAAGACGTGATGAAATATGTGCGCATACACGCTTCTGGTTCATGCCTAGAGCACTATAGTATATGAAATATGTCCATAAAAAATGTAAAAGCGATCGCTCCGGTCTATATCTGTGCTATATGATCCATGTGGAGAGCGCTGTTAATCTCATCACGGCGCTCCGCGCAGAAACAGCTCTCTCTCGCGCGCCGCGTGTAAGTTAGTTTGAATTGTCTACTGTAATCAAGGGTTGAATCCGAAATCGCCCCCATAACCTCAAATAGGGCATTATTTGATGGGACAGCGCTTTGTAGTGGTGTCCGAAACCCTAGTTAGTGAACGTTATTGAGTGCACCCATTCTATCCCATTGCACCGCAATAACGAGTGTGCAGCCGATGTAGCCTACACACATTGCTGTCCGACTTCACGCACGTTTTCATTCACTCCTTCAAATAAAGTGATAACATGAAGAATAATGAATGAAAGGATACGGTGCTCTGACTGCTGCTCTTACTACAGTGCATCAATGAAATGGGTCCCCTCTCAAACAATGACGCGCTGCGCCGCGTTCCGAACGTTGTTTAAGCGACATATACCGGTATAGCGGTATCATCAAAATTCATATCATAAAATAAATAAATACCGGTATTCGGTATGAACCGGTATACCGCCCAGCACTATGCCATACCATATACTATACCGTACCATATACTATACTATATACTATACTGTACCATATACTATACCGTACCATATACTATACTGTACCATATACTATACTGTACCATATACTATACTGTACCATATACCATACCTTACACTATAGTATGCCATACTATATACTATACCGTACCATATACTATACCTTACACTATAGTATGCCATACCATATACTATACCGTACCATATACTATACTATATACTATACTGTACCATATACTATACCGTACCATATACTATACTGTACCATATACTATACTGTACCATATACCATACCTTACACTATAGTATGCCATACTATATACTATACTGTACCATATACTATACCTTACACTATAGTATGCCATACCATATACTATACTGTACCATATACTATACCGTACCATATACTATACTGTACCATATACTATACCGTACCATATACTATACTGTACCATATACTATACCGTACCATATACCATACCTTACACTATAGTATGCCATACCATATACTATACTGTACCATATACTATACCGTACCATATACTATACCGTACCATATACTATACTGTACCATATACCATACCTTACACTATAGTATGCCATACCATATACTATACCGTACCATATACTATACCGTACCATATACTATACCGTACCATGTACTATACCGTACCATGTACTATACCTTACCATATACTATACCGTACCATATACTATACCGTACCATATACTATACTGTACCATATACTATACCGTACCATATACTATACCGTACCATATACTATACCGTACCATGTACTATACCGTACCATGTACTATACCGTACCATGTACTATACCTTACCATATACCATACCTTACACTATAGTATGCCATACCATATACTATACTGTACCATATACTATACCGTACCATATACTATACCGTACCATATACTATACCGTACCATGTACTATACCTTACCATATACCATACCTTACACTATAGTATGCCATACCATATACTATACTGTACCATATACTATACTATATACTATACTGTACCATATACTATACCGTACCATATACTATACTGTACCATATACTATACTGTACCATATACCATACCTTACACTATAGTATGCCATACTATATACTATACCTTACCATATACTATACCTTACACTATAGTATGCCATACCATATACTATACCGTACCATATACTATACTATATACTATACTGTACCATATACTATACCGTACCATATACTATACTGTACCATATACTATACTGTACCATATACCATACCTTACACTATAGTATGCCATACTATATACTATACCGTACCATATACTATACCTTACACTATAGTATGCCATACCATATACTATACTGTACCATATACTATACCGTACCATATACTATACTGTACCATATACTATACCGTACCATATACTATACTGTACCATATACTATACCGTACCATATACCATACCTTACACTATAGTATGCCATACCATATACTATACTGTACCATATACTATACCGTACCATATACTATACCGTACCATATACTATACTGTACCATATACCATACCTTACACTATAGTATGCCATACCATATACTATACCGTACCATATACTATACCGTACCATATACTATACCGTACCATGTACTATACCGTACCATGTACTATACCTTACCATATACTATACCGTACCATATACTATACCGTACCATATACTATACTGTACCATATACTATACCGTACCATATACTATACCGTACCATATACTATACCGTACCATGTACTATACCGTACCATGTACTATACCGTACCATGTACTATACCTTACCATATACCATACCTTACACTATAGTATGCCATACCATATACTATACTGTACCATATACTATACCGTACCATATACTATACCGTACCATATACTATACCGTACCATGTACTATACCTTACCATATACCATACCTTACACTATAGTATGCCATACCATATACTATACTGTACCATATACTATACCGTACCATATACTATACCGTACCATATACTATACCGTACCATGTACTATACCTTACCATATACCATACCTTACACTATAGTATGCCATACCATATACTATACTGTACCATATACTATACCGTACCATATACTATACCGTACCATATACTATACCGTACCATGTACTATACCTTACCATATACCATACCTTACACTATAGTATGCCATACCATATACTATACCGTACCATATACTATACCGTACCATATACTATACCGTACCATGTACTATACCGTACCATGTACTATACCGTACCATATACTATACCGTACCATATACTATACCGTACCATATACTATACCGTACCATATACTATACCGTACCATATACTATACCGTACCATATACTATACTGTACCATATACCATACCTTACACTATAGTATGCCATACCATATACTATACCGTACCATATACTATACCGTACCATGTACTATACCGTACCATGTACTATACCGTACCATATACTATACCGTACCATATACTATACCGTACCATATACTATACCGTACCATATACTATACCGTACCATATACTATACCGTACCATATACTATACCGTACCATATACTATACTGTACCATATACCATACCTTACACTATAGTATGCCATACCATATACTATACCGTACCATATACTATACCGTACCATGTACTATACCGTACCATGTACTATACCGTACCATATACTATACCGTACCATATACTATACCGTACCATATACTATACCGTACCATATACTATACCGTACCATATACTATACCGCACTAGGGGTGCACCGATCCGACTTTTTCAGTCCCGATACCGATACCGATGCCTGGGCTTTGTGTATCTGTCGATACCCGATACCGATCCGATACTATTGTTGAATTAATAATAAACTGTATATCTTCCACCTTATACCTTCCTTGAAGAGACTAAAGGCACCAGACTTTACTAACTAAACATAACTAAGACAAAATAACAGATGAATGTAAAGTGTTGAATTCTTATTTATTTAAAAAACAATTGTGCTTTCAAATCTAAAATAGAATGTAATCAAACTTCTTTAAATAAATAAAATGTAGCAGTGGAAACAAAAAGCAGTGTATTGGTCAAACATACAATAGTAATCTGACAGTTACCAATCATTTTTTACACTACAGATCATTGTTTTGGTATATAATCATATCAATATTAAAAAGTAGCATTACAAATTAACAAATAGTCTTAATTTTCTGCCATATGCAATTTAATAAAAATGATCAGCTAGCTAATAACAACTTTGTTCTGGTTTCACCTCACTCCAGTCTAAATGATTGTAGGCTAGGCCTATTTATTTTACTACACATTGTCAACAGAAATAAGCTGAAATACTGTCGATAATTAAAAATAATTCTTACTACCCACTCTTGCTTAATTGGGTAAGCACTTGTGTTCTCATTTCAGATGCGTTCTGAGTAAATTAATAAACTGAGTTCATGAGTTCAGTGTTGGACAGATCAGTTGTTCTGGCCAGTCGTTAAAATGATTCGGTTCAAAGGAGTCATTAGGTGGCGAATCGGACATTAGCAGACACGTTGTGTGTGAATCCCGTCTGTAAGAACATCGCGAAAGATGTCAACACACAGAAAACACTTCATAACTGAATAAAATTTGTCTCCCGTTTATTGAAAGTATGCTTTATGTCAGCTGGTAAGAGAAGAGGCAATGTTTTTTGAGCGCATTTCACACCCAGCGATATTTCAAGGACAAATTTGTCCGAATGTGTCACGTGCAACATGGTTTCGGTCTTCCGACCTTTTGATTTGGATTAATATGTGAAATATGAGAGAGCTAACGCTGATTATTTTGAAGACCCAGAGAGCGCGCGCGGGGGAGGAGCTCTCAGATCGGTCTCTCTGTCACTCAGTCACAAGCGCAGCATCTGTTCTACATCACTCGTAAATCACAATAACTCATCAAATTAGGCTTTGGCGGCCGTCAAAAAATGTTCAATGCAGGAAAAACCCTGACTTTGCAGTAATACCACCTCCCCTCGAAACATTTAAGTTACTTTGCAGACATTGCGAACTAGTTCGCGTGGCAAGCGTGAATATATCTCCTCCACACAGCCGAGTCTCTTCTAGCATGCGACACACGTGAAGCTGACGAATGACGTCGGTTCTGCTGCGACGGAAAAAAACACCTGGATCGGCTTGTGGATCTGTTCATTTTTCCGATCCCCGATCCAGCTATTTTGTCAGTATCGCGGCCGATATCCGATCCTAATATCGGATCGGTGCACCCCTATACCGTACACTATACTATACTATACCATATACTATACTATACCATATACTATACCGTACCATATACTATACTGTACCATATACTATACCGTACCATATCATATATACTATACTATACCGTATCATACACTATACCAGGGGTCGGGAACCTTTTTGGACCAAAGAGCCATTTTTTTTTAATTTTTGGTTAATGCATTTTTCCAAAAGAGCCACAGAAAAAATAATATTAAATTATTATTAAAAAACAAGCTTTTTTTCCCAATAAAATTTCAACAATAGTAATTATTAGGTCCATAACTAAAAAAAAACACATATGCAGCAAACAATAAATAAGTTGCAATATGGAATTAATTGTGCAGGGCTTTGTGAGGTTGAGTTATAAATCCTCTTCGTGTTTGTGAACGCACACAGTGCTTACATCAACTGTGTTAACGTGAATACTCGACATATCATTTTGATATATTTCTGTAGCCTATTAATTTGACGTGCAGCCGAGGACAAAGCTGTGCTTGTCCGTGTTGCGCTCGGAGCGCGTGCACAGCATCCTGTCAGTAATTCAGTTGTCTTTCGTGACTTATCACGCTTTTATCATTTGTTTTCGTCAACTGAAATCTGCGTGGATTATCATAAATACACATTTATTTATCACAAGGGTCTCTGCGGCAAAAGCGAAAGTACCCGCGGGTGATGTTTCGAAATGTCTCTTCCACAGCAGAGCACCAGTTTCAATAAAAGGATATATTAACGTTTATATAGCCTACTTTTACATTTTCGCTGCTGTTCTAAAAATGGTTTTCAGTTACCTTTAACAAGCAACAGCTGCGTGAATCCCAGTGCAGAAGCTGTTACCACAGAAACGCAAGTGGTTATTGATTGCTGTCGCGACTCGTGACACTCGTGAACAGCACTGAACGCGCACGGCCGGTACAACTTGAATATTAGCTATTATCATATGTTTCATTAACTTCGGTAGGCTGTACAAGGGAATTGTAACTGGCTGCTTTTTTCTGCA
>NC_137100.1:1731761-1741584 GCF_949357685.1 Gobio gobio | reverse complement strand
TGTGTGTGTGTCTGTGTCTGTGTGTGTCTGTGTGTGTGTCTGTGTCTGTGTGTGTGTCTGTGTGTGTGTGTCTGTGTGTGTGTGTGTGTCTGTGTCTGTGTCTGTGTCTGTGTGTGTGTCTGTGTGTGTCTGTGTCTGTGTGTGTCTGTGTCTGTGTGTGTGTCTGTGTGTGTGTCTGTGTCTGTGTGTGTCTGTGTGTGTGTCTGTGTCTGTGTGTGTGTGTGTGTGTCTGTGTCTGTGTGTGTGTGTGTGTGTGTGTGTGTGTGTGTGTGTGTCTGTGTCTGTGTCTGTGTCTGTGTCTGTGTCTGTGTCTGTGTGTCTGTGTCTGTGTCTGTGTCTGTGTGTGTGTCTGTGTCTGTGTCTGTGTCTGTGTGTGTGTGTCTGTGTCTGTGTCTGTGTCTGTGTCTGTGTGTGTGTGTCTGTGTCTGTGTCTGTGTCTGTGTCTGTGTCTGTGTCTGTGTCTGTGTCTGTGTGTGTGTCTGTGTGTGTGTCTGTGTGTGTGTCTGTGTGTGTGTCTGTGTCTGTGTCTGTGTCTGTGTCTGTGTCTGTGTGTGTGTCTGTGTGTGTGTCTGTGTCTGTGTCTGTGTCTGTGTGTGTGTCTGTGTGTGTGTCTGTGTCTGTGTCTGTGTCTGTGTCTGTGTCTGTGTGTCTGTGTCTGTGTCTGTGTGTCTGTGTCTGTGTGTGTGTCTGTGTGTGTGTCTGTGTCTGTGTCTGTGTCTGTGTCTGTGTCTGTGTCTGTGTCTGTGTGTCTGTGTCTGTGTCTGTGTGTGTGTGTGTGTCTGTGTGTGATGTAGAGACACGTGACTAGTTCATCCGGCAGAGTCTGATATCCTGAACTACCAGAATCCACTCAAGACTGAAGTCATGATCAGAACTTTTGTGCTGTGATTAGTTGTCATAAATAATTTTGATTTAACTATTTGTTCAAAGCTTTATGGGTAATAAATGGGGTTTGCATGTTGACTTTACACATTATATAATATATTAAAATGATATAAGTACCTGATTTATGATGATAAGAAATATAATAGATTATTTTTATCATTTGATGTGTGGTGAGATTTGCTCTCCTAATGTTCAAGCCGTTTAGCCCTTGATCCAGTTAGCGTGTTAGACATTAGCTAACGTGATTAGCGTCTCTATCTCACGGCTGATCTCAGACGCACATGCTCGCGTGTTTAATGTGAAACATTTACATCAGTAACGTATAAAAGTTTATGATTGGCAGCCATAACATGATTCATTTCTGAGCGTATGGGCTTTGATGAAGAGGTCAAGTGTGTGTGATTTACAACGCTAGCTCAGTGTGGTTTCTGTGTGTGTGTGTGTGTGTGTGTGTGTGTGTGTGTTTCTCTCCTCAGACCATCAACGCCATGGACAACAAGATGAAGAGTCTGGAGCAGCGGATCGCTGAGCTCTCAGAGGCCAATAAACTGGCGGCCAACAGCAGCATCTACACCCAGAAGAACATGTAAGAGCCCAGAGCTGAGGATCCAGAGCCTGGCCCTGCTCTCAGAACCGGTTCTGGTTTCACACTCACTCTATTCTCAGCCACTAGCCTAGCTTAGCACAAAGACTGGAGGTAAACGGCTCCAGCTAGCCTAGCTTAGCACAAAGACTGGAGGTAAACGGCTCCAGCTAGCCTAGCTTAGCACAAAGACTGGAGGTAAATGGCTCCAGCTAGCCTAGCTTAGCACAAAGACTGGAGGTAAACGGCTCCAGCTAGCCTAGCTTAGCACAAAGACTGGAGGTAAATGGCTCCAGCTAGCCTAGCTTAGCACAAAGACTGGAGGTAAACGGCTCCAGCTAGCCTAGCTTAGCACAATGACTGGAGGTAAATGGCTCCAGCTAGCCTAGCTAGAAAACAAATGGGGCAGATGCTGAGAGACTCTGAGTTCTGCTCACCTATGAGTATTACGCTACATTAAACAGCAATGCTATTTTTTTCCAGGTGGTTTAGATTGTTTGTTTTTGTTTTTTAATTGGTTAGAATTACTTTTATGTGCTATATTTATTTTTTTACCTTACCTTCTACCTAATCGAATATTTTATTTTTTAAACAAAAACAGTTTATCGACTGTGCACTTTTTTATTTTGTGCTCTTTCAGACCCTCTATTTATTGGTGTTTAAATAAGATTTGTTTTGTTTTCTCTGCAAGGAGAGAGTGATTGTTATAAATCAAATGGTTTGTTCAGTTCAGTGTTATAATCGTGTCAAAAACAGAAAAGCTAAATAATCTGCCAATGGGGTAAGCAAAATAATCTTAATTCAAACAGAAAAAAATATTATTTTGCTTATTTTAAGCAAAAACTCCCTTAATTTTGAGTTATTTTCCCCCAAACAAGACAAAAACTTTAGCTTGTCTAGTAAATGTTCCTTAATGTAAAGATATTTGGACTGAAAACAAGACAAAAATACTAAGTAAGAAAAGCATTTTTTGCAGTGTATCGGTTCTAAAAAATCCATTTCTGTTGATCACTAGAAATATAATTTAGAAAAATTCTGTTATATAAATATAAGTCCATACCGCCCAGCACTACATGTGTCGGCAAAATGGCATGAAGTGTTGCGAATGACAGAACTGAAATGTTTCCTACACCAGCGTCTCCGACTGAAACATTTCAGGAAATGTGATTTAAACCACTGGAAATCCGTCAGTAAACCACAGCGTGTGCCGTATGTTCCTCAGGAAAGCTCAGGAGGAAATGATCTCAGAGCTGCGGCAGCAGAAGTTTTACCTGGAGTCTCAGGCGGGAAAACTAGAGGCTCAGAACGCCAAACTGGAGGAACATCTGGAGAAGATGAGCCAGCAGGAGCAGAGCCGGAAGAGCCGCATTCTGGAGCTGGAGACCAGACTGAGAGAGGTGAGCGGAGATCACATGATCAGCTGAGGCTGGGCCGCTTTTAGCCATTCTCACGCTCTAGGCGGAATCCTTATTGGTGCCCCAGTCAAATTTGAAAAAGCCACATTGGTATTACTGGTATTAATTAACAAATGCATACATAATTTGTTAAAGGGTTAGTTCAGCCAAAACTGTAAATTGTGTGATTAATGACTGAGCCTCATGTGGTTGGACACCCGTCAGACCTCCGTTCATCTTCAGACACAAATGAAGATATTTTAGTGTAAATCTGATGCTCTGAAAGGCCTCCATTGGCTCAACTTTACACTCTCAAGACCCTTAAAAGACACTAAAGACTAAAGTTACAAAGTCCATCTCACTACAGCGGCTCTACAATAACTTTATGAAGACCAGAATAGTTTCTGTGCGCAAAAAAACCCTAAATAACGACTTATATAGTGATGACGATTTCAAAACACGGAATTATGAAGCTTCGAAGCGTTATGAGTCAGTGAGTCGAATCAGCAGTTTGAAGCGTTATGAATCAGTGAGTCGATTCAGCAGTTTGAAGCGTTATGAATCAGTGAGTCGAATCAGCGGTTTGAAGCGTTATGAATCAGTGAGTCGAATCAGCGGTTTGGAGCGTTATGAATCAGTGAGTCGATTCAGCAGTTTGAAGCGTTATGAATCAGTGAGTCGAATCAGCAGTTTGAAGCGTTATGAATCAGTGAGTCGAATCAGCGGTTTGAAGCGTTATGAATCAGTGAGTCGATTCAGCGGTTTGGAGCGTTATGAATCAGTGATAAATTATTACCAAATAAAAATTATCATCCTATAGGCTACAGAACTGACAGTATTTAATTTCTAAAGTGCAGCATGTTCTCCTTTAGGCTACAAAAATAAGTATTTGGGCTTTGTCACAAGTGAGTCTGTTTCATTCTCATCCGATCCAACACGTGAGAAGCTGAGCTGAACAAACGCTCACCATCTACACTTGTGCAGGGCGTGGAGAGGTGAGCTTGCGCAACTTCGGCTCGCGCAACTTCGGCTCGCGCAACTTCGGCTCGCGCAACTTCGGCTCGCGCAACTTCAGCTCGCTCAACTTCAGCTCGCGCAACTTCGGCTCGCGCAACTTCGGCTCGCTCAACTTCAGCTCGCTCAACTTCAGCTCGCTCAACTTCAGCTCGCGCAACTTCGGCTCGCGCAACTTCGGCTCGCTCAACTTCAGCTCGCGCAACTTCGGCTCGCGCAACTTCAAAGCTCGCTCAACTTCGGCTCGCGCAACTTCAGCTCGCTCAACTTCACAGCTCGCTCAACTTCAGCTCGCGCAACTTCAGCTCGCTCAACTTCAGCTCGCTCAACTTCAGCTCGCTCAACTTCAGCTCGCGCAACTTCACAGCTCGCTCAACTTCGGCTCGCGCAACTTCAGCTCGCGCAACTTCAGCTCGCGCAACTTCACAGCTCGCTCAACTTCAGCTCGCGCAACTTCACAGCTCGCTCAACTTCAGCTCGCTCAACTTCACAGCTCGCTCAACTTCGGCTCGCTCAACTTCAGCTCGCGCAACTTCAGCTCGCGCAACTTCGGCTCGCTCAACTTCAGCTCGCGTAACTTCAGCTCGCTCAACTTCAGCTCACGCAACTTCACAGCTCGCTCAGCTTCAGCTCGCTCAACTTCAGCTCGCTCAACTTCAGCTCGCTCAACTTCACAGCTCGCTCAACTTCAGCTCGCGCAGGAAAGCGGCACTTCATTCCCTTCAGCGGATCTCGTCTCTTCCCTCAGTTCTCCAGGTTCCGTTTGTAACACACAAGTGACATGTTCGCGAATGATTGCAATATAGGCGTATGTGCACGCGGGCGCACTTCCGGATAAATCGGCAGAATTTTTTTTTTTAAATCGCGTGCTAGAAGCAAAAACCGTCCGGTTCCGGTTTTTGGCCGGTCAACCGGTGCATCCCTACTAGTGGGGGCGGCAATAACATTTTAGGGTGGCTGTGACACCCTTTACACACAAACATCTAGTGCCAGATATGCGCTTATTTGTGTCCCCCCCACTGATGGCGCCCTAGGCGACCGCCTAGTTTGCCTATGCCTAAAAATGGCCCTGGGCAGAGGCGTGTTTCACTGTGTGTGTGTGTGTGTCTGTGTGTGTGTGTGTGTGTGTGTTTCAGATGGGTCTAGAGCACGAGGAGCAGAAGCTGGAGATCAAGCGTCAGGTGACCGAGCTCACGCTGTCCCTGCAGGAGAGAGAGTCTCAGATCAGCGGCCTGCAGGCGGCCCGCCACGCCCTGGAGAGCCAATTACAGCAGGCCAAGACTGAGCTGGAGGAGACCACAGCGGAGGCTGAGGAGGAGATCACCGCTCTGAGAGTGAGCAAACACACACACACACACACACATGAGGAGGAGTTCACCGCTCTGAGAGTGAGACACACACACACACACACGAGGAGGAGATCACCGCTCTGAGAGTGAGACACACACACACACACACACACGAGGAGGAGATTACCGCTCTGAGAGTGAGACACACACACACACACACACACACACACGAGGAGGAGTTCACCGCTCTCAGAGTGAGACACACACACACACACACATGAGGAGGAGATCACCGCTCTGAGAGTGAGACACACACACACACACACATGAGGAGGAGATCACCGCTCTGAGAGTGAGACACACACACACACACGAGGAGGAGATCACCGCTCTCAGAGTGAGACACACACACACACACACACACGAGGAGGAGATCACCGCTCTCAGAGTGAGACACACACACACACACGAGGAGGAGATCACCGCTCTCAGAGTGAGACACACACACACACACGAGGAGGAGTTCACCGCTCTCAGAGTGAGACACACACACACACGAGGAGGAGATCACCGCTCTGAGAGTGAGACACACACACACACTACTGACCGATCCACTTAAAGGGATAGTTCACCCAAAAATGAACATTAGCCCATGATTTCCTCTCCCTCAAGTCATCCGAGGTGTGTGTGACATTCTTCTTTCAGACGAATAAAATCTGAGTTATTTTACAGAAGTCCAGGCTAATCCAAGCTTTAGAATAGCAGTAATAGTTGCTCTTAGGGATGCACGATATTATCGGCACAACATCGGAATCGGCCGATAAACGTTTAAAATATAAAAATGGGCATCATATGAAAAAATTATGCCGATATGCCTTGCCGATATGATAACGTGTTGATATGCGCCTGCAATAACTCACGTGTGCAAGGACTTCTATAGCGATAAGATCACGTCAGCCGTGTCATTCTTCAAGTGAAAACAAGCAAGTGCATGTATGGTGATTTACACTGACAGTTTTTAAAGCTGCCTTGAATTTGTGAATCAACGCAGGATTGCCAGGTTTTCACAACAAAACTAGGCCAAAACTAGCCTAAAACAAGCCCAAAACTAGCCCAAAACAAGTCCAATCATGTCTCCCCACTCTATAGCGCACGCAGCTCCTCCAGGTCCTAGTGCCCGACCGGCAGAATGTTATATATAGCCTATAGCCTATTTAGTGGAGGAGCTGTTGTTACAGTAATAGTGAATGAAAAGTAGAAAACACAAATAAATAGAAGTTACTTCTTTATCTGAATAAATAAAGCAGTAATGAAGTCAAAGCACAAGCATGACACTTGTAAATTAAATACTTTTACATACAGTTTATTAATCTGTAATAAAATTTTATGAAATTGATGATGAAAAATAATCCAAGGAGCTCTAAAATAACTAAATGTTTTTATCTGAAGCTAAAGACAGCATCAGCTGATGCCATGCCCCCCCCACTTCATGTGCACAAACATTACATACAAAAATACAATATTTAGGTTACAACTGCATCTGTCTGGGGTGAAAAATGACTGACTTTATTATTATTTTCAGCACTTTTAATATAGTTATTTTAAAATAGAACTTTATTAACATTAATTTATTTTTAACAAGTATCCTTTTAGTAAGGAGAGCTCAGAAATCTGAATCCAGAATGAAAAAAAAACTGAAAAAAAACTTGCTCAAAATGGTGGTTTCCAAACAAATGGAAAAAATAAACATATATCGGTATCGAAATCGGCATCGGCCAGAATGAGTTGAAAAATATCGGCATATCGGCAAAAATCCAATATCGTACATCCCTAGTTGCTCTGTTTTTGAAGTCCATAAAAAGGTCATCTGTCCGTCATATAACTGCTCCACACAGCTCTGGGGTGTCTCTTCTGAAGCGAATCGATGCATTTGTGTAAGAAAAATATCCATATTTAAAACTTTATCGAGTAAACTTTCGGCCTCCGCCTTCCCTGTTCACTTTATGGAGAAAGTGTTGAAAGTTCCTCTAACGCTCAGCTCCGCTCGTCATGACATCACGAACACATCTGGAGTTTCACTTTCAACATTCAACACTTTTACACAGAAGGCGGAGGCCAACAGTTTACTTGATAAAGTTTTAAATATGAATATTTTTTATATTCCACAAGCGCGTTGATTGGCTTCAGAAGGCCTTTATTAACACCCCAGAGCCGCTGGAGCAGTTATATGACGGATAGATGCACTTCAAAAACAGAGCAACTATTACTGCTATTCTAAAGTTTGGATTAGCCTGGACTTTTGTAATATAACTCAGATTTTATTCGTCTGAAAGAAGAATGTCACACACACCTCGGATGACTTGAGGGAGAGGAAATTATGGGCTATTTCCATTTTTGGGTGAACTATCCCTTTAAGTGTAAAGGTCAAAGAGAAGGTGTACAATTATCATGACGTTTTCTTTTTTGGGAAACCTGGACTAACATTTGAGTGACATACGAGTGTATGATACGACACACACACACAGCATCTGATCATGTGTGTGTCCTTCTCCTTCAGGCCCACAGAGACGAGATTCAGCACAAGTTTGATGCGCTGCGGGACAGCTGTTCGGTAAGTGTGTGTGTTCTGATTTCCCACAATCCCCTGTGCTCGGTATGAAAACAGTGGCGCTCGCTAGCAGGATTCCAGGATCCTCAGGGATTGGGTGAAGTGCTGATTAAAGCAGTGTCTTCTTCTCTTGGCCGTCACACAGCAGAGGAATCGATACACACTTCCTGTCCTTAATGCCTCATTTATCCTTGATCACAGACCCCAGATCAGCAAATTCACTCGCCCCACCCTCCAAATCTAGTGGCTTTCATAGTTAACCCTCTCGTCAAAAATGAACCAAAAATGTACGTTTTGAGTTAAATTTCAAGGCTTCGGTCACTTTTGACCCTTAACCCTTAAAGACCTAGAACATTTTTGCCTCTACTTTTCTTCACCCATTCTAGCAGTTAGCATCAAGTGTCATATATCACTTTAAACAGGAGAACATGACGTTTCCATATCGCTCATTTGAAGTCCCAATTTTACATTTATTTAGTCTGAGAATGGATTAAATTAATAGAATTTTAAGAAAAACGGCAGCAAAAATGCTGTGAACTCAAACAGAACTTCATGAAGTTTGGATTTCTTCCTTTAGAAAGTTACACTTGGTTGTTTTAGACTTCCAGATTAAATGTTGTCTAAATGTAACAATCCCTCATCAAGTTATAGCCATTTATTATAATATTATTCTAGGCGTTTTCGAGTGAAAGCAGGTGTGACAATGTAGATGTGTCCAAAAAAGTTCAGGGAGTAAAATAAATAGAAAGATTGTTATATAATAACAGAACACTGAAACTACAACACAAACTACATACAAATTGAGAAATATGCTGACTTTAGTGAGCGGTGTTCTGTGAGAAAGTGCTCATCCACGCAAATAAACACCCTTTCACGTTGTGAGAAGCATGTGATTGGTGGTTCAAAAGACCCAACACTGTTAATTGGTTGAGTTGATGACAGTTTCAACCAATCTGGGCACGGGAGGGGTGGGACTAATAATCAATAATCGTTTCTGTTTGGCTCAGGGGAACAACCCACATGCGTTTCCTTGACCAATCAATGCTGCAGATTTTGATGACGCATCCACGCTTACTACAGAGCCTCTGAATAATCAATCGCGAGAAATGTGATACTTCTGAAAAGCTGAGATTCTCCTCTTTACGGTGCATTTTACTGCATACAGATTGGATTAGTGGTTTAAAAGTTATTAAACACTTTAGAACGATAGTTATTTTTAGCCGTGGGCGGCTATTTAGGTCTTTAAGGGTTAAAGGTGCAGTGTGTAATATTCATGAGGATCTATTGACAGAAGTGCAATATAATATACATAACTATGTTCTCAGTGCTGTATAAAGTTATGTTTTTATGAGCTTAGAATGAGCCTTTTCTATCTACACACACTGCAAGTACAGCCATTTTGTGCCGCCATGTTTCTACGGTAGCCCTAAACGGACAAACTTCACTAGCAGTCTCAGACGACACATCTTTGTCCTGTGTCAGCCACCGTAGCTTCTCTATGTGCTTTGAGGGGGTGTGCAATTCACAACCTCACCACTAGATGCCGCTCAAACTTACACTCTGCACCTTGAGGGTT
This sequence comes from Gobio gobio, assembly GCF_949357685.1. NCBI lineage: Eukaryota > Metazoa > Chordata > Actinopteri > Cypriniformes > Gobionidae > Gobio > Gobio gobio. The sequence continues at coordinate 1,732,235 of NC_137100.1, read as the reverse complement.
TTAACCCCTTAGCTGTCACCTGGCATTTTTTTTTTATCGCATTTTTTTCGTATCATATCTTTTAGTAATTATCACAAATTAGGGATCGTTCGAAAGCTTACGAACTCAAAATTCATCCGGTGTAATCCATTTTGAAATTGGACATTTTGTTACCATGGAAACGGTACTTTAAATTCTTCTAGCGGGCTCCTCCCCCTAGTGGGCGGTGTCATGTTTCTTATTACAGAATTTATTTTAACAACTTTATAATCAAAATATTTTCCAATCTTGACAAAACACATATCGTTGGAAAGCTCTGAGTCTCAAGGGTCCATATTTGGGGACTGTTTTGTGATGGACGTGACATTTGGACAGAAAATTACAGGAAAATGCATCAAACAATCAATGGAATGAATGACACCCGGTGGCTGTTTTTGGTACAGCGCCTCAATAAAATCTCATGGGGACTTTAATTTTTGTGATATCAACTTCAAA
>NC_137100.1:1724261-1726761 GCF_949357685.1 Gobio gobio | reverse complement strand
CAGGGGCAGTGTGTGTGTGTGTGATGGGTAGGTTTAGGGGCAGTGTGTGTGTGTGTGTGTGTGTGTGTGTGTGTGTGTGTGATGGGTAGGTTCAGGGGCAGTGTGTGTGTGTGTGTGTGTGTGTGTGTGTGTGTGTGTGTGTGTGTGTGTGTGTGTGATGGGTAGGTTTAGGGGCAGTGTGTGTGTGTGTGTGTGTGTGTGTGATGGGTAGGTTTAGGGGCAGTGTGTGTGTGTGTGTGTGTGTGTGTGTGTGATGGGTAGGTTTAGGGGCAGTGTGTGTGTGTGTGTGTGTGTGTGTGTGATGGGTAGGTTTAGGGGCAGTGTGTGTGTGTGATGGGTAGGTTTAGGGGCAGGGGCAGTGTGTGTGTGTGATGGGTAGGTTTAGGGGCAGTGTGTGTGTGTGTGTGTGATGGGTAGGTTTAGGGGCAGTGTAAGGGGATAGAATATACAGTTTATACAGTATAAAAACCATTACGCCAATGGAAAGTCCCCATAAAACATGAAAACTCAACGTGTGTGTGTGTGTGTGTGTGTGTGTGTGTGTGTGTGTGCAGAACATCGAGACCCTGAAGACCACGTGCAGCATGCTGGAGGAGCAGGTGGTGGAGCTGGAGAGTCTGAACGATGAGCTTCTGGAGAAGGAGAGGCAGTGGGAGAACTGGAGATCGGCTCTGGAGGACGAGAAGAACCAGGCGGAGCGCAGGACCAGAGACATGCAGAGACTGCTGGACAACGAGAAGCAGAACCGGTACCGCCAGCACATGACCAGCACATAACCATCATGACCAGCACATGACCAGCACATGACCATCACATGACCAGCACATGACCATCACATGACCAGCACATGACCATCACATGACCAGCACATGACCATCACATGACCAGCACATGACCAGCAAATGACCATCATGACCAGCACATGACCAGCACATGACCATCATGACCAGCACATGACCAGCACATGACCATCACATGACCAGCACATGACCAGCAAATGACCATCACATGACCAGCGCATGACCAGCGCATGACCAACACATGACCATCACATGACCATCACATGACCAGCACATGACCAGCACATGACCATCACATGACCAGCACATGACCATCACATGACCAGCGCATGACCAGCGCATGACCATCGCATGACCAGCGCATGACCAGCACATGACCATCACATGACCAGCACATGACCATCACATGACCATCACATGACCAGCGCATGACCAGCACATGACCAGCACATGACCATCACATGACCAGCGCATGACCAGCACATGACCAGCACATGACCATCACATGACCAGCGCATGACCATCACATGACCAGCGCATGACCAGCACATGACCATCACATGACCAGCACATGACCATCACATGACCATCACATGACCATCACATGACCAGCGCATGACCAGCGCATGACCAGCACATGACCAACACATGACCAGCGCATGACCATCACATGACCAGCACATGACCAGCGCATGACCAACACATGACCATCACATGACCAACACATGACCAGCACATGACCAGCACATGACCATCACATGACCATCACATGACCATCACATGACCATCACATGACCAGCGCATGACCATCACATGACCATCACATGACCATCTCATGACCAGCACATGACCATCACATGACCAACACATGACCAGCACATGACCATCACATGACCAGCACATGACATCACATGACCAACACATGACATCACATGACCAGCACATGACCATCTCATGACCAGCACATGACCAGCACATGACCAGCACATGACCATCACATGACCAGCACATGACCAGCACATGACCATCATGTGACCATCACATGACCATCTCATGACCATCACATGACCAACACATGACCAGCACGTGACCAGCACATGACCATCACGTGACCAGCACATGACCAGCACATGACCAGCACATGACCAACACATGACCATCTCATGACCAGCACATGACCATCACGTGACCATCTCATGACCATCACGTGACCAGCACATGACCATCACATGACCATCTCATGACCAGCACATGACCATCACGTGACCAGCACATGACCATCACGTGACCATCACATGACCAGCACATGACCATCTCATGACCAGCACGTGACACATTAAAGCCACCATCAAATCAAAGTGGGTCTTTGGGCTTTTAGTGTGATCATGTTAGTCTTACTGTTCTCTGTTAACTCCAAAACAATGACAAAGATCACATTTAGAAGATATAAGCACTCTCAACTCACGGTCGCTCACTTCCACCAATAGTGAGCAATGATTTTGATGACATCACACTGCACTACTGATTTTTTGTCCAATCAAATGCTCTCTAGAATCTGAAGCCTTGCCCCCTACATTATAAACAGATGCGAAGCTGCGGCTCAAATCGGTCACTCGTTCACACATCTACTGTTTTCTACATGGCACACAGTGCACTATATAGGGGCCGATCAGGCAGTGCACTATATAGGGGCCGATCAG
>NC_137100.1:1699261-1716761 GCF_949357685.1 Gobio gobio | reverse complement strand
GAACGAGAGAGAGACAGGAAGAGGTGGAGAACGAGAGAGAGACAGGAAGAGGTGGAGAACAAGAGAGACATGGAATGAGAGAGAGATAAAGAACGAGAGAGAGACAGGAAGAGGTGGAGAACGAGAGAGAGACAGAAAGAGGTGGAGAACGAGAGAGAGACAGAAAGAGGTGGAGAACGAGAGAGAGACAGGAAGAGATGGAGAACGAGAGAGAGACAGAAAGAGGTGGAGAACGAGAGAGAGACAGAAAGAGGTGGAGAACGAGAGAGAGACAGGAAGAGATGGAGAACGAGAGAGAGACAGAAAGAGGTGGAGAACGAGAGAGAGACAGAAAGAGGTGGAGAACGAGAGAGAGACAGGAAGAGGTGGAGAACGAGAGAGACAGGGAATGAGAGAGAGATAAAGAACGAGAGAGAGACAGGAAGAGGTGGAGAACGAGAGAGACAGGGAATGAGAGAGAGATGGAGAATGAGAGAGAGACAGGAAGAGGTGGAGAACGAGAGAGAGACAGGAAGAGATGGAGAACGAGAGAGAGACAGGAAGAGGTGAAGAACGAGAGAGAGACAGAAAGAGGTGGAGAACGAGAGAGAGACAGAAAGAGGTGGAGAACGAGAGAGAGACAGTAAGAGGTGGAGAACGAGAGAGAGACAGAAAGAGGTGGAGAACGAGAGAGAGACAGAAAGAGGTGGAGAACGAGAGAGAGACAGGAAGAGGTGGAGAACGAGAGAGAGACAGGAAGAGGTGGAGAACGAGAGACAGACAGGAAGAGGTGGAGAACGAGAGACAGACAGAAAGAGGTGGAGAACGAGAGAGAGACAGAAAGAGGTGGAGAACGAGAGAGAGACAGGAAGAGATGGAGAACGAGAGAGAGACAGTAAGAGGTGGAGAACGAGAGAGAGACAGAAAGAGGTGGAGAACGAGAGAGAGACAGGAAGAGGTGGAGAACGAGAGAGAGACAGGAAGAGGTGGAGAATGAGAGAGACAGGAAGAGGTGGAGAACGAGAGAGAGACAGGAAGAGGTGGAGAATGAGAGAGACAGGGAATGAGAGAGAGATAAAGAACGAGAGAGAGACAGGAAGAGGTGGAGAACGAGAGAGAGACAGGAAGAGGTGGAGAACGAGAGAGAGACAGGAAGAGGTGGAGAACGAGAGAGAGACAGGAAGAGGTGGAGAACGAGAGAGAGACAGTAAGAGGTGGAGAACGAGAGAGAGACAGGAAGAGGTGGAGAACGAGAGACAGACAGGAAGAGGTGGAGAACGAGAGACAGACAGGAAGAGGTGGAGTACGAGAGAGAGACAGTAAGAGGTGGAGAACGAGAGAGAGACAGTAAGAGGTGGAGAACGAGAGAGAGACAGGAAGAGGTGGAGAACGAGAGAGAGACAGGAAGAGGTGGAGAACGAGAGAGAGACAGGAAGAGGTGGAGAACGAGAGAGAGACAGGAAGAGGTGGAGAACGAGAGAGACAGGGAATGAGAGAGAGATAAAGAACGAGAGAGAGACAGGAAGAGGTGGAGAACGATAGAGACAGGGAATGAGAGAGAGATGGAGAACGAGAGAGAGACAGGAAGAGGTGGAGAACGAGAGAGAGACAGGAAGAGGTGGAGAACGAGAGAGACAGGGAATGAGAGAGAGATGGAGAATGAGAGAGAGACAGGAAGAGGTGGAGAACGAGAGAGAGACAGGAAGAGGTGGAGAACGAGAGAGAGACAGGAAGAGATGGAGAACGAGAGAGAGACAGGAAGAGGTGGAGAACGAGAGACAGACAGGAAGAGGTGGAGAACGAGAGAGAGACAGTAAGAGGTGGAGAACGAGAGAGAGACAGGAAGAGGTGGAGAACGAGAGACAGACAGGAAGAGGTGGAGAACGAGAGACAGACAGGAAGAGGTGGAGAACAAGAGACAGACAGGAAGAGGTGGAGAACGAGAGACAGACAGGAAGAGGTGGAGAACGAGAGACAGACAGGAAGAGGTGGAGAACAAGAGAGAGACAGGAAGAGGTGGAGAACGAGAGAGAGACAGGAAGAGGTGGAGAATGAGAGAGACAGGGAATGAGAGAGAGATAAAGAACGAGAGAGAGACAGGAAGAGGTGGAGAACGAGAGAGAGACAGGAAGAGGTGGAGAACGAGAGAGAGACAGGAAGAGGTGGAGAACGAGAGAGAGACAGGAAGAGGTGGAGAACGAGAGAGAGACAGTAAGAGGTGGAGAACGAGAGAGAGACAGGAAGAGGTGGAGAACGAGAGACAGACAGGAAGAGGTGGAGAACGAGAGACAGACAGGAAGAGGTGGAGTACGAGAGAGAGACAGTAAGAGGTGGAGAACGAGAGAGAGACAGTAAGAGGTGGAGAACGAGAGAGAGACAGGAAGAGGTGGAGAACGAGAGAGAGACAGGAAGAGGTGGAGAACGAGAGAGAGACAGGAAGAGGTGGAGAACGAGAGAGACAGGGAATGAGAGAGAGATAAAGAACGAGAGAGAGACAGGAAGAGGTGGAGAACGATAGAGACAGGGAATGAGAGAGAGATGGAGAACGAGAGAGAGACAGGAAGAGGTGGAGAACGAGAGAGAGACAGGAAGAGGTGGAGAACGAGAGAGACAGGGAATGAGAGAGAGATGGAGAATGAGAGAGAGACAGGAAGAGGTGGAGAACGAGAGAGAGACAGGAAGAGGTGGAGAACGAGAGAGAGACAGGAAGAGATGGAGAACGAGAGAGAGACAGGAAGAGGTGGAGAACGAGAGACAGACAGGAAGAGGTGGAGAACGAGAGAGAGACAGTAAGAGGTGGAGAACGAGAGAGAGACAGAAAGAGGTGGAGAACGAGAGAGAGACAGGAAGAGGTGGAGAACGAGAGACAGACAGGAAGAGGTGGAGAACGAGAGACAGACAGGAAGAGGTGGAGAACGAGAGACAGACAGGAAGAGGTGGAGAACGAGAGACAGACAGGAAGAGGTGGAGAACGAGAGACAGACAGGAAGAGGTGGAGAACAAGAGACAGACAGGAAGAGGTGGAGAACGAGAGACAGACAGGAAGAGGTGGAGAACGAGAGACAGACAGGAAGAGGTGGAGAACAAGAGAGAGACAGGAAGAGGTGGAGAACGAGAGAGAGACAGGAAGAGATGGAGAACGAGAGACAGACAGGAAGAGGTGGAGAACGAGAGAGAGACAGGAAGAGGTGGAGAACGAGAGAGTGACAGGAAGAGATGGAGAACGAGAGAGAGACAGGAAGAGATGGAGAACGAGAGAGAGACTGGAAGAGGTGGAGAATGAGAGAGACAGGGAATGAAAGAGAGATGGAGAACGAGAGAGAGACAGGAAGAGGTGGAGAACGAGAGAGAGACAGGAAGAGATGGAGAACGAGAGAGAGACAGGAAGAGGTGGAGAACGAGAGACAGACAGGAAGAGGTGGAGAACGAGAGAGAGACAGAAAGAGGTGGAGAACGAGAGACAGACAGGAAGAGGTGGAGAACAAGAGAGAGACAGGAAGAGATGGAGAACGAGAGACAGACAGGAAGAGGTGGAGAACGAGAGAGAGACAGGAAGAGATGGAGAACGAGAGACAGACAGGAAGAGGTGGAGAACGAGAGACAGACAGAAAGAGGTGGAGAACGAGAGAGAGACAGAAAGAGGTGGAGAACGAGAGAGAGACAGGAAGAGATGGAGAACGAGAGAGAGACAGAAAGAGGTGGAGAACGAGAGAGAGACAGAAAGAGGTGGAGAACGAGAGAGAGACAGGAAGAGGTGGAGAACGAGAGAGAGACAGGAAGAGGTGGAGAATGAGAGAGACAGGGAATGAGAGAGAGATAAAGAACGAGAGAGAGACAGGAAGAGGTGGAGAACGAGAGAGAGACAGGAAGAGGTGAAGAACGAGAGAGAGACAGGAAGAGGTGGAGAACGAGAGAGAGACAGGAAGAGGTGGAGAACGAGAGAGAGACAGTAAGAGGTGGAGAACGAGAGAGAGACAGGAAGAGGTGGAGAACGAGAGACAGTCAGGAAGAGGTGGAGAACGAGAGACAGACAGGAAGAGGTGGAGAACGAGAGAGAGACAGTAAGAGGTGGAGAACGAGAGAGAGACAGTAAGAGGTGGAGAACGAGAGAGAGACAGGAAGAGGTGGAGAACGAGAGAGAGACAGGAAGAGGTGGAGAACGAGAGAGACAGGGAATGAGAGAGAGATAAAGAACGAGAGAGAGACAGGAAGAGGTGGAGAACGATAGAGACAGGGAATGAGAGAGAGATGGAGAACGAGAGAGAGACAGGAAGAGGTGGAGAACGAGAGAGAGACAGGAAGAGGTGGAGAACAAGAGAGACATGGAATGAGAGAGAGATAAAGAACGAGAGAGAGACAGGAAGAGGTGGAGAACGAGAGAGAGACAGAAAGAGGTGGAGAACGAGAGAGAGACAGAAAGAGGTGGAGAACGAGAGAGAGACAGGAAGAGATGGAGAACGAGAGAGAGACAGAAAGAGGTGGAGAACGAGAGAGAGACAGAAAGAGGTGGAGAACGAGAGAGAGACAGGAAGAGATGGAGAACGAGAGAGAGACAGAAAGAGGTGGAGAACGAGAGAGAGACAGAAAGAGGTGGAGAACGAGAGAGAGACAGGAAGAGGTGGAGAACGAGAGAGACAGGAAGAGGTGGAGAACGAGAGAGACAGGGAATGAGAGAGAGATGGAGAATGAGAGAGAGACAGGAAGAGGTGGAGAACGAGAGAGAGACAGGAAGAGGTGGAGAACGAGAGAGAGACAGGAAGAGGTGGAGAACGAGAGAGAGACAGAAAGAGGTGGAGAACGAGAGAGAGACAGGAAGAGGTGGAGAACGAGAGAGACAGGGAATGAGAGAGAGATAAAGAACGAGAGAGAGACAGGAAGAGGTGGAGAACGAGAGAGACAGGGAATGAGAGAGAGATGGAGAATGAGAGAGAGACAGGAAGAGGTGGAGAACGAGAGAGAGACAGGAAGAGGTGGAGAACGAGAGAGAGACAGGAAGAGATGGAGAACGAGAGAGAGACAGGAAGAGGTGGAGAACGAGAGAGAGACAGAAAGAGGTGGAGAACGAGAGAGAGACAGGAAGAGGTGGAGAACGAGAGAGACTGGGAATGAGAGAGATGGAGAACGAGAGAGAGACAGGAAGAGGTGGAGAACGAGAGAGAGAGGAAGAGGTGGAGAACGAGAGAGACTGGGAATGAGAGAGAGATGGAGAACGAGAGAGAGACAGGAAGAGGTGGAGAACGAGAGAGACAGGAAGAGGTGGAGAACGAGAGAGAGGATGATGTTAATGAGCCAATGACAGCGGCTCGTCTCCTCAGGGCGTCTCAGAGTTCATCTCATTCATAAACTCTCATTACAGTCGGATATGTGTGTGTTTAAGACTCTCTGTGTGTGTGTGTGTGTGTGTGTGTGTGTGTGTGTGTGTGTGTGTGTGTGTGTGTGTGTGTGTGTCACTGAACTGCAGGCACTTCACAGTCTGGAATGAACCGTTTGATTGTTCTCTGCATTTGTATCTGCCTGCTTATGGAATAATTATGATTTTTTTATGATTTGAAGTCTCTTCTGCTGACCAAGGCTGCATATATTTGATAAAAAAAATAATAATTTGATAAATTATTACAATTTAAAATAGCTATATTCTTTATCTATGCATTTACTGCAAAATAATTGCGTGCCTTATAACATTGATCAGCCAATCAGAGTCCAGCACTCAACAGCCTGTGTGTGAAGCTGAAGGTCAGCTGTGTGTGTGTTTCAGGGTATATTTGGGCGTCGCCGTGAGGAGGTGGGCGTGACCGCTAACGGTGGCCCCGCCTCCTCAGCGCCCGCTCTGCCCCTCCAGTACAGCGACATGAAGGCGGCGCTGGAGAAGGAGCGGTCGCGCTGCTCAGAGCTGGAGGAGGCGCTGCAGAAGATGAGGATCGAGCTGCGCTGCTTACGGGACGAGGGTGAGACATCACATCACATCATCACATCACATCATCACATCACATCACATCATCACATCACATCATCACATCATCACATCACATCATCACATTATCACATCATCACATCATCTCATCACATCATCACATCATCACATCATCTCATCACATCATCACATCATCACATCATCACATCACATCATCACATCATCACATCACATCATCACATCACATCATCACATCATATCATCACATCATCACATCACATCATCACATCACATCACATCATCACTCTGCCCAACAGAGCGGGGTCAGCCCATGCTGAGGGTCACAGAGCGGGGTCAGCGCATGCTGAGGGTCACAGAGCGGGGTCAGCGCATGCTGAGGGTCACAGAGCGGGGTCAGCGCATGCTGAGGGTCACAGAGCGGGGTCAGCCCATGCTGAGGGTCACAGAGCGGGGTCAGCGCATGCTGAGGGTCACAGAGCGGGGTCAGCACATGCTGAGGGTCACAGAAGTGGGGTCAGCGCATGCTGAGGGTCACAGAGCGGGGTCAGCGCATGCTGAGGGTCACAGAGCGGGGTCAGCGCATGCTGAGGGTCACAGAGCGGGGTCAGCACATGCTGAGGGTCACAGAGCGGGGTCAGCGCATGCTGAGGGTCACAGAGCGGGGTCAGCGCATGCTGAGGGTCACAGAGCGGGGTCAGCCCATGCTGAGGGTCACAGAGCGGGGTCAGCGCATGCTGAGGGTCACAGAGCGGGGTCAGCGCATGCTGAGGGTCACAGAGCGGGGTCAGCGCATGCTGAGGGTCACAGAGCGGGGTCAAGAACAGTGTGTAGAGCTTCATGGAATGGGTTTCCATGGCCGAGCAGCTCATCCAAGCCTTACATCACCAAAGCGTGGGATGCAGTGGGGTAAAGCGCGCCACCACAGGACTCTAGAGCAGGGCTGTGCGATATTGAAGAAAAATGCGATATTCAATATGCAATACAATATTGCTTCAAGTGTGTAAAATCTTGATAAAAATTTAAAAAAATATTTAAAAACTGTGAATGATACCATTAATGTGTTTGACATTCTGTCTGGGAAAAGAAAGCATTGCTACAACTTCTGAAAGTGACCAGCAGTGTTTTAGCAAAAATTAAAGTCACAAATCTGACAATATAATTTTAACATCAGTGTAAACAAACAAAACATGTAATGCAGATATTTAAAGGGGTGGTAAACCACGATTTCACTATTCTAACTTTAGCTAGTGTGTAATGTTGCTGCTTGAGCATAAACAACATCTGCAAAGTTACAACGTTCAAAGTTTAAAGCAAAGGGAGATATTTGCTTTTAAAGAAATCAGTTTCTAAGAACTACAGCAAACGGCCAGTAGGCGACTACAGACATTCCTCCAGGGTTGGTGACATCAACAGGCTCAATATTTACATAAACCCCTCCTCCGAGAATATTAAATAAGGGGGGGTGAGGCCATTTTGTATCGCGGCACTGTTGTGGTATAGTAGGCTGGAGTGTTGTTGCCGCGATGCAGAGGAAACGCTGTTATTTTCATCCGGATTGCAGGTCTGGGGTACTTGCTCTGTTCAGCCTTCCTTGGGACGGGGGTGCGTTGCGGAGCGTTTAACATACAGCATGTTATATGCACGTGTGTGTTTGAGTCAGCGGGGAATCAGGCGCGCGCAGGGCTCCTGCAGCACATCTAACAGAGGAGAACATCCACCGTCTTCGCGATTTCAATGCCGGATTTGCACAACGTTAGCTGCGTGAAAAAAAACACTGCCGGTGCGTGGATGCACGACGTGCGCGCTGCACATTTCACAGAGGACAACACAAACTTCCACAAACTTCGCGAGTTCAATGCAGGATATGCACAACGGCTTGTCCTGAAAGCTGGATTTACAAACAGAAGCTGTTCACGGGCCACAACCTGTAAGTCTGATTTATTTTTCATCGATGTGTTTTCCTGTAATAGGTTGTAGCAAGGAAGTAAACAGATGACAACACTGTTCTGCAAACCAGTCTGTTAAATGCTCATTCATACTTAACGTTATCCGACGAACACCTAACGTTACAAACACTAATGTTAAAATCTCAACAGCGAACCTGGCATTAGTGTAAATGATTCTTTGATTAGAGCTTTTATGTATTGTTTATCTACAGGCATGCTAAACATGCTTCTGTGTGTGATTTGGCTAACTTACTAGTTTAAGCCAGTGCTTAGTGTTTGTTTTGGGTTAGTTCTTGCGACAGATATTTGGCTATAATCGTTCTAAAAATACAAAAGTTAAAGTGCCATTCAGTAGCGATAATTATAGATCCGCAGTCTTTACTCTTGAGGACTGAACAGGTTCTGCTCCATCATCTTCACTCAAATGTTCTGGGTCTGATTCGGGCTCATATGGTTTTATTGACGCCGACCAAAGCACAGCCTCCGGTAAGGGGCGTGACGTTTCCGACAACCGTGCACTGCGGTTAGCGAATCACAACACACTGGGCCAGCTAACCAATCAGAGCCCACTGCGTATTTTTGAGGGACTGGCTTCATACAACCCGGAAACCATCAGACCGTTTTACAAGGAGGGACAGAGCAGTGTAGAATAAAGGTCAAATATATGAAAAATAAGGCAATTTTTTTTAAAACGAAGCATGAACACATGTTACAGTGCACCCCACAAACACAGTCAAGCCTTCAAAAGATTGTGTTTTACCACCCCTTTAAATACCAAAAACTCTTGACTTGGTAATATATAGATATATGAACCTAAAACTTAAACATCAAGAACATCCAGGTACACAAACACACCTGAACTAGGGCTGGACCATTATTTTTGTTATTTTAATTTATCTTTGTTATTAAAAATAAGAACTAAAAACAGCAGTCATTGTTTGACAGACAGCGGCTGGTTTATAGTATTAGCAGGCTGTCACTTTAAGACCTAATGCTTAATAACAGAACTGAAGGGATCACACACTTTCAGAGAGGCGGCTTTAGCGCATGTTTCGGTGTGTGTGTGTGTCAGACAGCGCGAGACGGCAAGGAGTTGTTTTTCGCAAGTTATTGCATTTAATAACTATTTTTAACGTCAAGCTAGTCACATAAGTAACAGTCGTGTGCTCAGTCTATTCTCTGCTGTATGCGTCAACCTAAAACGTACACTTTTCACAACGTTGAAATAGCCTATTAAAATCATTCACATATTGCGTGCTGTTGCGATATGAACATTTGCGATATTTCGATAATTTCGATATATTGCACAGCCCTACTCTAGAGCAGTGGAGACGTGTTCTCTGAGTGACCAATCACGCTTCTCTGTCTGACAATCCCATGGACGAGTCTGGCGGTTGCCAGGGGAACGGGACTCGCCTGACTGCAAGTGTAAAGTTTGGTGGAGGGGGGGTTTTAGGGTGGAGTTGTTTTTCAGCGGTTAGTTCCAGTGAAAGGAACTCTTAATGCAAGGCATTTTCGTCGCTCCACAAAGACATGGATGAGCGAGTTTGGTGTGGAGGAACTGGAGTCCTGACCTCAACCCCATAGAACAGCTTTGGGATGAATTAGACAGGGTTCCCACACTTCTTGAAAGTTCTTGAATTACAGACTCATGATTCAAGGCCTGGAAAGTACTTGAAAACAAACACAGATCCTTAAAAAGTGCTTGAATTAAGCATGAACTGCATTTTGTTAGAGTAGGGTGTGCTATTACAAAAATGGAAGATATTTCATTATATTTCTGCTGTTCTATAAGCGCCTCTACTGTCTAAAGCTCTATTCAGATGGTCATTGTTTCTCGTGGGGTCGTGAGGTATTTTCATCATTTACTGGGGCTAGTCTGTGATTTTATTGCCGCCTGAATCCAGAATGTCAGTGTTTTTCTCCCACCACCCGCGTAAAAATCCCCGGCCGAATGACCTCCAGTTTATAGACAAACAGCAGCAGAACCTGTGGTGATTTAACTGCGTCTGAATCCACATCTCTGAGCTTTCAAGATGAGATGCCTTCAGAATTCACTGTTTATATCCTTTTTGACCCCTGTAGGCCACCGTACGGCTGCGCTTTGCTGTAATTTGGATGCATTTTCATTACTGAAATGCTGGCGAGTGTTTACAAGAGCAATATTTCATCACCGCTCAAAAAATAAAAAGAAGAAAAGCATGTAAACATTTGAAATGAGCCGTTATTGCGGCAGCGATTATATCTGTTAAATATAATATATGTGCAGCTCTTAAAAGCCTTCAAATTGATTTTTAAACAGATACAGGTGATTTAATAAATAATTTTGCATATTTTTAATGCCTAACAATTAACATTTTTTTTCATTTAATTTGAAAATTCATGTATACAATATTATTTCTATATTTGATGTTTTAATCAAGTAATGATTTATAAAAGAGAGAAAACTAAAACTAGTGTGAAAAATGTTGAAAGCAGGAATAAGAGCTGCAAACGGCATCTCTCGCTCATCTACACCAGCCTCTTTCCTCACTGGATTTTGTAAAATTGGACATTTTTCTTCATTGTAAATTGTATTTTAGTTCAGTTTATGCCTCAGCGTTACTGCAGTGATGACACACACAGGTACAGGTGTTTGATATATTAGCAGTAACACACACACCTTTATCGTATTTATTGTGCTTGATTTAAAATAAAAGCTGCTTTAAAAAGTCCTTGAATCTGGTGTTGATGAAGGAGTGGGAACCGTGTGTGTGTGTGTGTGTGTGTGTGTGTGTGTGTGAAGGAGTGGGAACCCTGTTAGAGCGAGACTGAGAGCCAGGGCTTCTCGTCAGGGCTTAAAAACGGGAAAAAATATCAATGGTTCACTCCGAGCAGAATCGATATTATAACGTTTCCGTTTTTGCGTTCCTCAATAAACATTACTGTTCCGAAAACGGTTTGATTTGAAAAAATACCGGTTAATAACGTTATTTTAATTTAGCCTATACTTTAAACAAATATGTATAAATAGACTTATTTTTCACTCAATAATAATATAACGCATGGTAATTAAACTTGAATATTTATTTAATAACATTTTTAAAAGCACAACAGAAATACATGCATTAATAACAGCATAAACAGCTGGAATTATTTTCAGAAGAGTGAGAACATTCTTTGCACACAACTTTTTTTCAACACGACTTGTTTTAAAAATTGCATGAATAAATAAACTGGATAACCATTGCTCTTTTAATGCTGCTAATTTCAAAGCAAACACTGCACAACACGTCTGCATCCCATAATCAAACTCAGTCAGCTAATAAAGCTTGATCATTTAATGCAATATAACACCATTTAATACGCAGCATCAGCGTCTATATAGAAAACATTGAGCTGTATTGGCCATCTGAAAGACTATAGGAATGTTTGATAGATGCTATAGCCTACTTGGACAGGCTTAAACTGAATCCACAAACTAAATCAGCCTAAATCAGCCTAAATCAGCCTAAATCAGACTATTTGAGCTTAAAGTCCGTTCTGCTTATTTAAACGTATGTAAATAATGTCCTCCAATACCTGCGCTTTCATTGATGAGCTCAGCGGGGAGAGAAATGTGCTTGAGGCGTGTAAATGCGCTCAAACTGACTCACGCTGGATCCGTCACACACTGCACTTCTCTATTCATGATTGGCCACTGCCGAATTAAAATATTAAAGAGAGCGATAAAATAACCTTATTAACCGCTTAATGCTCATTTCAAATTAACGTTTCTGTTCAGAACGATTCAAATTGATCTTGATTTCGTTTTCGTTTTTTGTTCCTCTTAAAATTCTGTTCGTTTGCGGTTTTCGTTTTCGTTCCTTGAACCGGTTCAGAGCCCTGCTTCTCGTCCAACATCTCAAATACGCTTGTAGAAGATTCCCCATAAACACACTCCTACAGCCGGAGGAAAGAAGAGCTGAGCTGTGAGAGCGGTGAAGGGTGGCCGACTCTTCAGTGTGTTTCCTTGTGGAGATGTAACTGTGGTTTGATGTTGAGGATGTTGTGTGTGTCTCTCAGCAGCTCATTTTAAAGCGCAGGAGCACGTGGCTCCGCCCACTCCGGCGTCGGCCCGTCAGCAGATCCTCATGTCGGCCATCGTGAAGTCTCCGGAGCGGCAGCCCAATCCCAGCAGCCTCCTCAACCCCTCCAGCTCCGCCCGCCGCAAGGAGAGCTCCACGCCGGAGGGTCAGTGTGTGTGTGTGTGTGTGTGTGTGTGTGATGGGTAGGTGCAGGGGCAGGGGCAGTGTGTGTGTGTGTGTGTGTGTGAGGGTTAGGTTTAGGGGCAGTGTGTGTGTGTGTGTGTGTGTGTGTGTGTGTGTGTGTGTGTGTGATGGGTAGGTGCAGGGGCAGGGGCAGTGTGTGTGTGTGTGTGTGTGTGTGTGATGGGTAGGTGCAGGGGCAGGGGCAGTGTGTGTGTGTGTGAGGGTTAGGTTTAGGGGCAGTGTGTGTGTGTGTGTGTGTGTGTGTGTGTGTGTGTGTGTGTGTGTGTGTGTGTGTGTGATGGGTAGGTTTAGGGGCAGTGTAAGGGGATAGAAAATACGTTTTTTACGGTATAAAAACCATTACGCCTATGGAATGTTCTCACATTTCACAAAAACAAACGTGTGTGTGTGTGTGTGTGTGTGTGTGTGTGTGTGTGTGTGTGTGTGTGTGTGTGTCTGTGTCTGTGTGTGTGTGTCTGTGTGTGTGTCTGTGTGTGTGTGAGTGTGTGTGTCTGTCTGTGTGTGTGTGTGTGTGTGTGTCTGTGTGTGTGTGTGTGTGTGTGTGTGTGTGTGTGTGTGTGTGTGTGTGTGTGTGTGTGTGTGTGTGTGTGTGAGTGATCAGTAGTTCTCTCTGTCGCTGGTTCAGTCTCTTCATGTTTCTGTCCTGCGCTCTTTCTTTCTTTCTGCGTCCGGCTCCGTCCAATCTGCTCTTTCAGAGAAGAGGAGGGTGACGTTTGAAAGTAAGTCTCTCTCTCTCTCTCTCTCTCTCTCTCTCTCTCTCTCTCTCTCTCTCTCTCTCTCTCTCTCTCTCTCTCTCTCTCTCTCTCTCTCTCTCTCTCTCTCTCTCTCTCTCTCTCTCTCTCTCTCTCTCTCTCTCTCTCTCTCTCCATCTCCGCTTCTGTCGCTCATCATCATCAGCTCAGATGTGTGTAGTTCAGGGTCATGGGAAAACACACAACACACCCGAGGAACTGCATAGCAACACCTTGGCAACAACACTAGTTTTTTTAGTTTATTCTTAGCTAAAACACTTAGTTCTTTCAAAAATATATGTGCTCATTAATGTATATTGACTTCTTTCAAGTAATAAAGTATTCTGGTAAGTTTATAATATGCCATTGTAAACACATACGGGTGAGGGTTCGAATGCGGGTCGCCATGTTGCTCCTCCATCTTGAAAGTACATTAGCCAAAGAGGGACATTCCCGTAAACTCAAGCTTGGCCTTTGGCGTTTTAACACTCGATGGCTCCGTGTCCAATGTGGACGAGGTCGAGCTGGAAGCCATGTTAATCTTGGACTAAATCAGCCACCGTAGAGATAAAACCAAATCGGAGAGGAACAGAAACTAATATTCACTGGATGGTCATATACAAGTTCACCACTAGATGGAGGAAAATATCACACAGTGGAGCTTTAAGTTAGTTTTATCTGCAGTTTGAGATAAATGTTTGTTTATTAGTCATTAGTTTTGCTTTCAGCTGCGCTGTAGATCCTGTGTGTGTTTTATTTGCAACGTCAGACTAGGGGTGTGTGATATATATCGTCTAGGATAATATGGTTATTGTTGTTTTAGCGATATAACAATATCAGTACGTCCCTCACTTTACACAAACACACCTAGAGCGGCCGCATGGGATGTAGTCGAGTGCACTTGAGTATTTAGAGTGATTTACTCTATTATTGCATTTATAATGTCCTCAATATTCAAGATAAAGGGCAAAAATCAACCAATCAGAGCAGAGTAGACCATTCACAACAGACCGGCTCATCTGACCAATCAGAGCTGAGTCTATGGGATGATTTTAGACTCAAAATGATTAATAAATGCACACACACTTATCCATGTGTGTGTGTGTGTGTGTGTGTGTGTGTGTGTGTGTGTGTGTGTGTGTGTGTGTGTGTGTGTGTGTGTGTGTGTGTGTGTGTGTGTGTGTGTGTGTGTGTGTGTGTGTGCAGCGAGTGAGATGTGCATTTGTGGATCATGTGACGCACATTCATTCATTGACTCGTTTGTGAGTCGATCCTTTGATTCATTTAGATTTTGAGACTTTCATTTCGCTGGTTTGGCCTTGCACGATCCACACACACACACTCACACTCACACACACACACACACACACACACACACAGCTGTCTAAGGAAACGTGCTGCCACTAGATGGCAGTAAACACACACCGGCACGTGAGCGTTATTCTGCCTATAAGACGCTTCACAGTAGGCTAACGTTAAACAGGTATTAATAACGCATAGGCTACTCTAAGCAGATTAAATCAGGTTATGAACACAACATTGTTCATCACAACAATTTTCTCCCATTGAAAACCATTATAAAATGCTTAATATTCAATATAGCACATGTTCAATAAAGTATAGTCTACTTTTAATATTTTTTTGGCAGATACTGCCATCTAGTGGCAGCAGGTTTTCTTAGACAACTGTGTGTGTGTGTGTGTGTGTGTGTGTGTGTGTGTGTGTGTGTGTGTGTGTGTGTGTGTGTGTGTGTGTGTGTGTGTGTGTGTGTGTGTGTGTGTGTGTGTGTGTGTGTGTGTGTGTGTGTGTGTGTGTGTGTGTGTGTGTGTGAGTGTGTGAGTGTGTGAGTGTGTGAGAGTGTGAGAGTGTGTGAGTGTGTGAGTGTGTGAGTGTGTGAGTGTGTGAGTGTGTGTATCGTGCAAGGCCAAACCAGCGAAATGAAAGTCTCAAAATCCAAATGAATCAAAGGATCGACTCACAAACGAGTCAATGAATGAATGCGCGTCACATGATCCACAAATGCACATCTCACTCGCTGCACACACACACACACACACACACACACACACACACACACACACACACACACACACACTCACACACTCACACACACACACACACATTCTGACCTACATTAATACACAATGGAAGTTTTGATTTCACAACTGTGTCTCTATTTGTACAAATCGCTGCACATTCACGTTATTCTGTATTTTGCACACACAGGTTAAAAGGCATTTGTTTGTGGAGAGTGAAGCATGTCTGCAACATTTAGCAAGTTCATGGATAAGTGTGTGTGCATTTATTAATCATTTTGAGTCTAAAATCATCCCATAAGAGTCGACCAATCACAACAGACTGGGCCATCTGACTAATCAGAGGGGTTTAGAGAGACCGTCGAGTCCTTTGAGAATCATGAACTCTGATGTGTAATGTATATTATGAGATAATGTGGTGTTTTTGACCTTTGGTGCATGTAAAGCTGTTGTTGGAGACTCCGAAACGAAATGAGGAAACTTTAAAATAGCAGAGTAAGAGAGTCAAACGCTTCGTTCCGGAACGAATCATCTGTTTGAGTGAATCATTTGAACTCAATGACTCACTGAATCACAGTGACTCGTCTAAACGTTATAGATAAAATCTTTAAATATTGCTAACTTTTTTTGTAAATATCACACACCCTACGTCCATCACCTTTCTCATGTTTGATTTGTGCACTTCACACACACTTATTCTCTGTTCCTGTCTTTCATTATGTTCATTATGATTCCCTCTGAGCTTCTGTTCTTCCTGCATGCGACCGCCTTCTCTCTCGATGATGCTCCTCTTCACATGTTTTGCTCTGATCATTAGCTAACTAACTGTCGTTGTGTGTGTGTGTGTGTGTGTGTGTGTGTGTGTGTGTGTGTGTGTAGAGTACGGCCGGCGTGTGAAGGAACGAATGCACCACAACATCCCTCATCGCTTCACAGTGGGGCTGAACATGAGGGCGGCAAAATGTGCCGTGTGTCTGGATACAGTTCACTTCGGCCGACAAGCTGCTACATGCCTGGGTATAAACACACACACACACACACACTCACTCACTCACTCACTCACTCTCACACTCACTCACTCACTCACTCTCACACACACACACACTAACTCACTCACTCACTCTCACACTCACTCACTCACTCACTCTCACACACACACACTAACTCATTCATTCTCTCACACACACTCACTCACTCTCACACACACACACACTCACTCTCACACACACACACACTCACTCTCACACACACTCACTCAATCTCTCACACTCACTCACTCACTCTCTCTCACACACACTCACTCACTCACTCTCTCTCACACACACTCACTCACTCTCACACACACACACTCTCTCACACTCACTCACTCACTCACTCTCACACACACACACACACTCACACACACTCACTCACTCACTCACTCACTCACTCTCTCACACACACACACACACACACACACACACACACACACACACACACACACACTCACTCACTCACTCACTCACTCACTCACTCACTCACTCACTCTCTCACACTCACTCACTCTCACACACACACTCTCTCACACTCACTCACTCTCACACACACTCACTCACACACACACACACACACACACACACACGCACTCTCACACACACTCACTCACTCTCACACACACACACACTCACTCGTTCTCACACACACTCACTCACTCACTCTCACACACACTCACTCACTCTCACACACACACACTCACTCGTTCTGACACACACTCACTCACTCTCACACACACTCACTCACTCTCTCACACACACACACTCACTCGTTCTCACACACACTCACTCACTCTCACACACACACACTCAGAATACAGGTATGTAGCTTTAATGATTCTTGAGTAGCAGGAGACTGTTTGTCCATGACTCTTCTTGTCTTCTCTTCTCTCCTCTCTCCTCTTCTCCTCTCTCCTCTTCTCTCCTCTTCTCTCCTCTCTCCTCATCCTCCTCTCCTCTTCTCTCCTCTTCTCTCCATCAGAGTGTCGCACTCTCTGCCACCCCAAGTGTTCTCCGTGTCTGCCGGCCACCTGTGGTCTGCCAGTGGAGTTCTGCACTGTCTTCACTGAGGCTCTGTGTCGGGATAAGTCCAGTTCTCCAGCTCTGCAGGTCAAAGAGGCGTCGGGTCACGTGCGTCTGGAGGGCTGGATGAAGCAGCCCAGGTGAGCTCCAGAGAGGACGGCAGAACCCCAGACTCCAGGGACCCGTCTCTTTTAAACAATTATAATAAAAATGACAAAATTACTTATAGCTACACTATGTAACTTTTTTAGTCTATTCTTAGCTAAAAACATTTAGTTCTTTCAAAAATATATGTGCTCATTAATGTATATTTACTTCTTTCAAGTAATAAAGTATTCTGGTAAGTTTATAATATGCCGTTGTAAACACATACGGGTGAGGGTTCGACTGCGGGTCGCCATGTTGCTCCTCCATCTTGAAAGTACATTAGCCAAAGAGGGACATTCCCGTAAACTCAAGCTTGGCCTTTGGCGTTTTAACACTCGATGGCTCCGTGTCCAATGTGGACGAGGTCGAGCTGGAAGCCATGTTAATCTTGGACTAAATCAGCCACCGTAGAGTTAAAACCAAAT
>NC_137100.1:1689261-1694261 GCF_949357685.1 Gobio gobio | reverse complement strand
ATCAGCGAGTCGATTCAGTGGTTTGGAGCGTTATGAATCAGTGAGTCGATTCAGCGGTTCAGAGCATTATGAATCAGTGAGTCGATTCTGCAGTTCGGAGCATTATGAATCAGTGAGTCGATTCAGCGGTTTGGATCGCCAAATTTCAGCAGTTTGGCAGTTTGACACGCGATCCAAATCATGATTCGACTCACTGATTCATAACGCTCCAAACCGCTGAATCGACTCACTGATTCATAACGCTTCAAACCGCTGAATCGACTCACTGATTCATAACGCTTCAAACTGCTGATTCGACTCACTGATTCATAACGCTCCAAACCGTTGATTCGACTCACTGATTCATAACGCTTCAAAGCTTCATGATGCCGTGTTTTGAAATCGTCATCACTATATAAGTCGTTATTTAGGGTTTTTTTGCGCACAGAAACTATTCTCGTCTTCATAAAGTTATTGTAGAGCCGCTGTAGTGAGATGGACTTTGTAACTTTAGTCTTTAGTGTCTTTTAAGGGTCTTGAGAGTGTAAAGTTGAGCCAATGGAGGCCTTTCAGAGCATCAGATTTACACTAAAATATCTTCATTTGTGTCTGAAGATGAACGGAGGTCTGACGGGTGTCCAACCACATGAGGCTCAGCCATTAATCACACAATTTACAGTTTTGGCTGAACTAACCCTTTAAAGATGATGTCCTGTCTAACGCTGTGAGTGTGTTGTGTTGTGAACGCTGTAGGCCGGCAAACGCCAGAAGACTCTCTCTCCGCTGGTTCAGGTAATCAGATGTCCGAGCGTGTATTACCCAGCATGCTCTCTGTCTGGTGCTCGTGTTGCTTGCATCATCAGGTCGCGTTCTCATCACTGACTGACTCCAGTGTTTCCTGCAGATTATCCTAAAACATCTGTACACACACAACCAGTGCAGACTGATTCAAATGATTCTTATGAGTCAGTTCGTTTGAAATGAATCACTCAATGGATTCATTCACACTGAAGTGCTCGTTTGTGTTGTTTGGTTTGTTCACAACATGAAATGAATTATGAATTTATGTACTTTTGTTCACGTCTGTACCCAGGATTTATTCTGTGGAGATGGTACTGCGAGATTTAATAGTTAGAAAAGTAGTATAAAATATTTCAATTGTTTATTTTTATATTTATTACTATGTTTTGATTGATGTTGAGTAATTTATAGGTAGATGATTTATTATAGTTGAATACAAAACATACATCATAAATATTCAAATATATAATAAAAATAAACCCACCAACTCTACATAATTCAACATTTTTAAAGAAAATAATAATAATTAAATAATTAAAATAAAATAATTAAAATAAACCCGCCAACTCTACATTATTCAAAATTGTTAACGAAAATAATAAAAATTTAATTATAAAAATGTAATTAAATAATAAAAATAAACCCACCAACTCTACATAATTCAAAATTGTTAAAGAAAATAATAAAAATTAAATAATAAAAATAAACCCATCAATTCTACATAATTCAACATTGTTAAATAAAATAATAAAAATTCAACAAAATAATAATAATAAAATTAAATAATACAAATAAACCCACCACCTCTACATAATTAAAAATTGTTAAAGAAAATAATAAAACTTAAATAATACAAATTTAATTAAATAATAAAAATAAACCAGCCACCAACACATGTCGAATAATTATTGTTGTTGTAATAAATTGTAAACAATGATGAAAAACAAGTTTCCATGGAATAAAAGAAAGATAATTGTGGCTTTTTTCCTCTTAAACCTGTAAAAGCGAGTTCTGAAGTGTGGAGAATGATAGAAGGAGAGCAGGGATCTCATTGGCCAGGACGTGTTTGAGCTGTAACACACACACTTCTGTAGGAAACACTGGCAGATCCTGAATGCTCTCCCGAACACACACGCTTGTCTCCAGCATCCAGCGCTCCTTTACACAGTGAAGTGTGTGTGTGTGTGTGTGTGTGTGTGTTTAATCCTCCATCTCTGTCTCTGCACAGAAACTGCTGGGGAACTCTCTGCTGAAGCTGGAGGGAGACGACCGGCTGGACATAAACTGCACATTACCCCTGACGGACCAGGTGTGTGTGTGTGTGTGTGTGTGTGTGTGTGTGTGTGTGTGTGTGTGTGTGTGTGTGTGTGTGTGTGTGTGTGTGTGTGTGTGTGTGTGTGTGTGTGTGTGTGTGTGTGTGTGTGTGTGTGTGTGAGAGTGTGTTAAATTGCCATTGTGAGACGTATGTTCACAGACGATCTGAACCCGTGTGTGTGTGTGTGTGTTAAATTGCCATTGTGAGACGTGACGCATGTTCACAGTCGATCTGATCCCGTGTGTGTGTGTGTGTGTGTGTGTGTTTCAGATCGTGCTGGTGGGCTCAGAGGAGGGTCTGTACGCGCTGAACGTCATCAAGAACTCGCTCACACACATCCCAGGACTGGACTCGGTGTTCCAGATCCAGATCCTGAAGGAGCTCGACAAACTGCTCATGATCACGGGTCAGCGCCCGCTCACACTCATCTGCCGTATTAATCTCAATAATTATAACTGGCACATTTTTGCTCTGTCCTTCAAACCTTTAGCACAAATTATTGCAGAATACATCAGACCAGTCAAGTCCGCTTTATTCAGCTCTAGACAAGCACATAACAGTGTTAATGTTGCTAATTCATCAATGATGAAACGACTTCAGCTGTAGAGAAGCTCTGGACAGACCATAGTGTCGTCATTCAGCTCAGCTCACTGTGGATTCAGTTTAGACAAATAATAGTGGAGAATTCATCCATAACTGAGCCCAATTCATTTCAAGTTTTGTTGATAATGTGTGTGTGTGTGTGTGTGTGTGTGTGTGTGTGTGTGTGTGTGTGTGTGTGTGTGTGTGTGTGTGTGTGTGTGTGTGTGTGTGTGTGTGTGTGTGTGTGTGTGTGTGTGTGTGTGTGTGTGTGTGTGTGTGTGTAGGTGAGGAGCGTGCTCTGTGTCTGGTGGACATTAAGCGGGTTAAGCAGTCTCTGGCTCAGTCTCATCTGCCGGCTCAGCCCGATCTCAGCCCCTACATCTTCGAGGCGGTGAAGGGATGCCATCTCTTCGCTTCTGGAAAGGTGAAGCACTCACACGACCCCTGACCCAAAAGAGTCCGCATGTACAGTGGGGCCAAAAAGTATTTAGTCAGCCACCAATTGTGCAAGTTCTCCCACTTCAAAAGATGAGAGAGGCCTGTGATCTTCATCATAGCTACACTTCAACTATGAGAGACAGAATGAGGAAAAAAATCACATTGTCTGATTTTTAAAGAATTTATTTGCAAATTATGGTGGAAAATAAGGATTTGGTCAATAACAAAAGTTCATCTCAATACTTTGTTGGCAATGACAAGGGGTCAAAGGTTTTCTGTAAGTCCAGGACCTTGAAATGCTTCTTCCGAAGCCACTTCTTCGTTCCCCGGGCGGTGTGTTTGGGGATCATAGCCATGCTGAAAGACCCAGCCTCGTTTCATCTTCAATGCCCTTGCTGATGGAAGGAGGTTTTTACTCAAGGCCTCATTCATTCTTTCCTTACACGGATCAGTCGTCCTGGTCCCTTTGCAGAAAAACAGCCCCCCCCCCATGCTTCACAGTAGTGTAAGAGGGGATATGTATCCCCCGAGTAAGCTCCTGTCTCTTGTAAATGGGTCCAACGTAGTAATGCAGGCATACACGTAAAGATGCATCTTCAGGGACTTTATTTGTCAGAGCTCATGTTGTGAGACCTATGTGTGAGCCACACACACACCAGTCCAACTCACTTTGTTTGCGCATGTCCCTTTTTTACATATAACAATAACTGCGCATGTCAGCGCGCCAATTCCCCATACGTATTTAAAGGGTTCACCCAAAAATGTAGATTGTGTGATTAATGACTGAGCCTCATGTGGTTGGACACCCGTCAGACCTCCGTTCATCTTCAGACACAAATGAAGATATTTTAGTGTAAAGCTGATGCTCTGAAAGGCCTCCATTGGCTCAACTTTACACTCTCAAGACCCTTAAAAGACACTAAAGACTAAAGTTACAAAGTCCATCTCACTACAGCGGCTCTACAATAACTTTATGAAGACGAGAATAGTTATTGTGCGCAAAAAAACCCTAAATAACGACTTATATAGTGATGACGATTTCAAAACACGGCATCATGAAGCTTCGAAGCGTTATGAATCAGTGAGTCGATTCAGCAGTTTGGAGCGTTATGAATCAGTGAGTCAATTCAGCGGTACGGAGCGTTATGAATCAGTGAGTCGAATCATGATTCGGATCGCGTGTCAAACCGCCAAACTGCTGAAATCGCGTGACTTTGGCGATCCAAACTGCTGAATCGACTCACTGATTCATAATGCTCCGTACCGCTGAATCGACTCACTGATTCATAACGCTTCAAACCGCTGAATCGACTCACTGATTCATAACGCTCCGTACCGCTGAATCGACTTACTGATTCATAACGCTCCAAACTGCTGAATCGACTCAATGATTTATAATGCTCCGACCCCTGAATCGACTCACTGATTCATAACGCTCCATACCGCTGAATCGACTCACTGATTCATAACGCTCCAAACTGCTGAATCGACTCAATGATTTATAATGCTCCGACCCCTGAATCGACTCACTGATTCATAACGCTCCATACCGCTGAATCGACTCACTGATTCATAATGCTCCGTACCGCTGAATTGACTCACTGATTCATAACGCTCCAAACTGCTGAATCGAGTCACTGATTCATAACGCTTCGAAGCTTCATGATGCCGTGTTTTGAAATCGTCATCACTATATAAGTCGTTATTTAGGGTTTTTTTGCGCACAGAAACTATTCTCGTCTTCATAAAGTTATTGTAGAGCCGC
Organism: Gobio gobio; assembly: GCF_949357685.1. Taxonomy (NCBI): domain Eukaryota; kingdom Metazoa; phylum Chordata; class Actinopteri; order Cypriniformes; family Gobionidae; genus Gobio; species Gobio gobio. Next base: position 1,689,381 of record NC_137100.1, on the reverse strand, counting down.
TGTAGTGAGATGGACTTTGTAACTTTAGTCTTTTGTGTCTTTTAAGGGTCTTGAGAGTGTAAAGTTGAGCCAATGGAGGCCTTTCAGAGCATCAGATTTACACTAAAATATCTTCATTTG
>NC_137100.1:1674261-1684261 GCF_949357685.1 Gobio gobio | reverse complement strand
GTAGGATCATAATGTAATGCCTGATCGGTTTATATATATAATTTATTTGAATATATATCTAAATGTTTTTATATATCTATATATTTGTGTATTATTTAAATATTTATAATATATAATCCTATTTACATAACATGAAATGTATTTATATAATAATTTATCATCCAAATATTTGTAAAATACATTTTTTTTAATTTTGTTTAAAGAATTCTCAGCAATACTGCATTAATTTTATCAAACATACAGTAAAAATGTGCAAAATTATTACATAAATCATCTGTTCTCTGTGAATATACAGTAAAGTGTCATTTATTCCTGTGATCAAAGTGAATTTTCAGCATCAGTTTCAGACATCATGTTCGATGTCGAGATTTTTACACATGAAATTAAATTAACTCTCTTGATTCATGTTTCTGGTCTTATTGTGACTCGCTGGTGATTTCTAAAGTGTTGTTCTGGTCTTAAATGTGATCACATGCTCCACTTCTGACGCCGAGAGCGATTAAAGGGTTAGTTCACCCAAAAATGTAGATTGTGTGATTAATGACTGAGCCTCATGTGGTTGGACACCCGTCAGACCTCCGTTCATCTTCAGACACAAATGAAGATATTTTAGTGTAAAGCTGATGCTCTGAAAGGCCTCCATTGGCTCAACTTTACACTCTCAAGACCCTTAAAAGACACTAAAGACTAAAGTTACAAAGTCCATCTCACTACAACGGCTCTACAATAACTTTATGAAGACCAGAATAGTTTCTGTGCGCAAAAAAACCCTAAATAACGACTTATATAGTGATGACGATTTCAAAACACGGCCTCATGAAGCTTCGAAGCGTTATGAATCAGTGAGTCGATTCAGCAGTTTGAAGCGTTATGAATCAGTGAGTCGATTCAGCAGTTTGAAGCGTTATGAATCAGTGAGTCGAATCAGCAGTTTGAAGCGTTATGAATCAGTGAGTCGAATCAGCGGTTTGAAGCGTTATGAGTCAGTGAGTCGATTCAGCGGTTTGGAGCGTTATGAATCAGTGAGTCGATTCAGCAGTTTGGAGCGTTATGAATCAGTGAGTCGATTCAGCGGTTCGGAGCGTTATGAATCAGTGAGTCGATTCAGCAATTTGGAGCGTTATGAATCAGTGAGTCGATTCAGCAGTTTGACACCCGATCCGAATCATGATTCGACTCACTGATTCATAACGCTTCAAACCACTGAATCGACTCACTGATTCATAACACTTCAAACCGCTGAGTCGACTCACTGATTCATAACGCTTCAAACCACTGAATCGACTCACTGATTCATAACACTTCAAACCGCTGATTCGACTCACTGATTCATAACGCTTCGAAGCTTCATGATGCCGTGTTTTGAAATCGTCATCACTATATAAGTCGTTATTTAGGGTTTTTTTGCGCACAGAAACTATTCTCGTCTCTTCATAAAGTTATTGTAGAGCCGCTGTAGTGAGATGGACTTTGTAACTTTAGTCTTTAGTGTCTTTTAAGGGTCTTGAGAGTGTAAAGTTGAGCCAATGGAGGCCTTTCAGAGCATCAGATTTACACTAAAATATCTTCATTTGTGTCTGAAGATGAACGGAGGTCTGACGGGTGTCCAACCACATGAGGCTCAGTCATTAATCACACAATTTACATTTTAAGGTGAACTAACCCTTTGGCATGAGCATGAGTTGAGACGTCAGATCTGTGTTTGTCCTCAGCGTACCGCGAGCCGTACCTGTTCGTCACGTACTTCAACTCTCTGGACGTCATCGAGGTTCAGAGTCACTCAGCGCTCGGGTAAAGTGCCGCCCACTGGGCCCATTCATGCTCTGCTTGTGATGTGTGTTGGAGACTCTTAATGGAGTGTGTGTGTGTGTGTGTTCAGGCCACATGCTTACGCACACCTGGACATCCCCAACCCGAGGTACCTGGGTCCCGCCATCTCCTCCGGCGCCGTGTATCTGGCCTCGTCCTATCAGAACAAGCTGCGGGTCATCTGCTGCAAAGGCAATCTGAGCCAGGAGGGGGCGGCAGAAGCACAGAGGAGCGGCTCCACACGCAGGTCAGGGCTCAAGCTTCCTGTCATGTGACTGAGCCATCCTTTACTGGGCTGAACCATTGGGGCGGTTCTCATAAATATAGTGTGTGTGTGTCGGGCAGAAACCTTGTATCTCTGCAAACAGATTATTTGAATTATTATTGTTTTACGTTATGGCTGTACAAAAGCCCATATTTGACCTACTGAATATATTTTTGGCCCAAGTGTCCTTAAACACTAACTTACTATACATACTCATAGACATCCCTTCAGATTCCAATTACTAGCCAAAAGTTCCACCAAAGGATTTAAGGTTTGTTTTTTTGTTGTTGTTTTTTTCACATGTTATGGCTGTCCATATTTGACCTACTGTATATATTTTTGGCACTAGACTCCTTAAACACTAATTTAGTATACATACTCATAGACTTCCCTTCTAATTCCAATTACTAGCCAAAAGTTCCACCAAAGGTTTTACAATTTTTTTTACATAAAAAAAAATATATATATATATATATATATTATGACTGTACAGAAGTCCATATTTGATCTACTGTATATATTTTTGGCCCTAGATTCCTTAAACACTAACTTACTATACATACTCATAGACTTCCCTTCAGATTCCAATTACAAGCCAAAAGTTCCACAAAAGCTTTTTTTTTGTAAATATTATCCCTTCTAATTCCAATTACAAGGTTTTTTTGTTAGTTATTTACATGTTATGGCTGTACAGAAGTCCATATTTGACCTAGTGAACATTTTTTTGATGACCCAAGTGTCCTTAAACACTAATTTACTAAATATACTCATTGACTTCCCTTCAGATTCCAATTACAAGCCAAAAGTCCCACAAAAGTTTTTTTTTTCTTACACTGATACTGGGGCTTTTTATATGGTCATTTTACCAAAATCAAGCTCAAATGAAGGTTTTCCACCAGCGAATGTTGGAGAATTTGGGACATTTGTGCATCACGTCTCGTTTTCATCAACGTTTAGGCTATAACGGGTGAACAAACTTTGTTTAAAGGGGCCAGATTCAATGTTGTGGACACACCCGGGGCCGGTTACTTTACTATTATATATATATATAATATATTAGGGCTGTCAAAAGATTAATCGCGATTAATCACATCCAAAATAAAAGTTTGTGTTTACATAATATATGTGTGTGTGTACTCTGTTAATTATTATTTATATATAAATACACACACACTCATGTATATATTTAAGAAAAAAATATTATTTTTATATATAAACCATTTATATTTATATATATTATAGATTATATAAATGTATATACAGTATATACATGCAAATATTTCTTAAATATATACATGAATGTGTGTGTATTTAAGACAGTTTTGCAGAAGAAATCGCCAAAACCAAATCTATAAAGGGATTGAAAAATAAATTCATGTTCAAGGGAATCAAAAGCTTTATAAAAATCTAAAAAAAGAATAAAACTTTCATCACTAATCAGTTCGTTATTATGTAACAAATGTAAAACAAGGCGTATATTGTTAGCAAAATGCCTCATATTTCATCTATTATTGTGTTTAAAACACGTTTAAGTCTTTTGGCCACTAACAAAGCTAATATCTTCTAATCACAGTTCAACAAACAGATTGGACGGCAGTTGTCAATCATAAGAATATCTTTCTTTGGTTTGGGTATTAAAGTAATCACTCCCTGTGATAGAGTAGGTGGAAGTGTGTCAAGAGCAATACTCTCCAAATAAGTTTTAAATAAGAAAGGCGCAAACTCTAGAGCAAAATCTCTGTAGAGCTCGGCTGTCAGCCCGTCTGTGCCCGGGGACTTACTGTTTTTGAGAGATTCGATAGCCTCAGTTATTTCGTCAATAGATAAATCACTATCACAGGAGATCTGATCTTCATCAGATAGAGTTTAACATCTCTCAAAGACTGGAAAAAAGACAAAGCAGAGTCCTTGCAATATTTACACATGTACAGATTAGAACAGAAGTTTGCACAAAATGTGCTGATTTCCTTAGGCTCAGAAATAAGATTACTGTTGATTTTTAAAGAGTTAATAGTTAAATTTCTAGAGTTGAAATCTGCAGTACTGTGTTCTCCTTGCTCTGGCCATCTTCTTCTAGAGCGAATAAAGGAGCCGTCGGCCTTATATTTATACACAGAGTCATACTGATCTTGGAGATCGCTAATTCTACTAACTCCGCTTCTGAAAACCATCCTGCATTTTCCCAGAGAGTGTCATTATTTTGGAAATGAATCTCCTCTTTGCGTCTTCTACATTTAGTTTAGAAATTCCTAGCACATTTACTAATTTTGTGTTTCAGAATCTCCCAATTTAGGCCGTATTTATTTTCCTTTTGTGCTTTTCTCCAGTAATATTCAATTAGAAGTCAAATGTTTTTTCATGCTTCAGTAAAGAAGAGTTCAGCTTCCAATATGAGGCTCTAGGTCTTAAAGAAGAAAGAACTAAAGGGGATTGGATATGAATTGCTTTATGATCAGTCATAGGGGAAGGTAGAATCCTGACATCAACTTTAAAATCTTTGACAGATTGTGAAACAAGCCAATAGTCTATACGAGACTGTCTAGAATAACTTTTGTTACTCCAAGTATAGCATTTAATATTCGGAAATTTCTCCCTCCATATATCAATAATATCAAATGTATCCATTAATATGTTTAATTTCGAATTAGTAGAAGCAGATTGTTTAGGTAGACTATCTAGATTATTATTGGGCACAATATTAAAGTCCCCACCAATAAAAATGAAGGCATTTGGGTATGCATTAAGCCACAGCAGAATTTTCTCTTCTATTGCTTCAAGCAGAGAGTCATTCTCATGCGAACCATTATAACCATAGATATTAATTAATATTACCACAGTATTGTTTATATCGATGACCACAAGCAGGAAGTGTCCACTCGGACGGCTAAAATTATGCAAAACGTCTCCAGCAAAAAGATTTTTCAAAGTCAAAACTCGTGAACCGTGAGACATCCAGACATCCTTGATCCACTGATTTCTCCAAAAAGCAGCATCACTGGCAACGGAGTGAGACTCTTGAAAAACACTAAAATCAGTCTTGAACGATTTGGCATACAGGAACAAAGCCTTCCGTTCAGTAATGTCTCTTAGACCCCTGGCATTTAGTGAACAGAAATAGACATACAGAATGAACTCTTAACGATGAACAGCAAACAACACTGGAGTTTACTGAGGTAGAAAACACAGCAGCAGCAGCTGACGACAAGGCCAAGTCAAAGGAGTTTACAGCCATCAGCAGTGTCCTGATCTAGCCTGGGTGGCCATACTCAACTCTAGTCAGAATATGAGTCTGGTCCGCTCCATTGAGCTTTGATTATGGGGCGTGTTTCAACCGAGCCAGGAAAGACCTCAATTGGATAGACCCACAACCAATCAGAGCAACGGAGCGACGCGTAACGTTAGTTGTCAAATGTCAACAGAACTCAACTGCACTGTTACCAAGTCTGTGTTTTTCTCCATGTCCGCGGGTTGAAGTGACCCCAATTATGTGATTATATAAACCCAGGAATGCGAATTTTAGCTGCCAGCCCTGCCAAAATAACATATATTTTACCCCCCAAATGCCTTTTTTTCCCGGAGAACCCCCCCTGGAAAGCTATTGGGCTTGTTTTTGGCTTAAAACAGCCCAACCGCTGGGTTAAAACAGCCCAACCGCAGGGTTAAAACAGCCCAACCGCCGGGTTAAAACAGCCCAACCGCCGGGTTAAAACAGCCCGACCGCAGGGTTAAAACAGCCCAACCACAGGGTTAAAACAGCCCAACCGCAGGGTTAAAACAGCCCAACCGCTGGGTTAAAACAGCCCAACCGCTGGGTTAAAACAGCCCAACCGCTGGGTTAAAACAGCCCAACCGCTGGGTTAAAACAGCCCAACCGCTGGGTTAAAACAGCCCAACCGCTGGGTTAAAACAGCCCAACCGCTGGGTTAAAACAGCCCAACCGCAGGGTTAAAACAGCCCAACCGCAGGGTTAAAACAGCCCAACCGCAGGGTTAAAACAGCCCAACCGCAGGGTTAAAACAGCCCAACCGCCGGGTTAAAACAGCCCAACCGCTGGGTTAAAACAGCCCAACCGCAGGGTTAAAACAGCCCAACCGCTGGGTTAAAACAGCCCAACCGCAGGGTTAAAACAGCCCAACCGCTGGGTTAAAACAGCCCAACCGCAGGGTTAAAACAGCCCAACCGCCGGGTTAAAACAGCCCAACCACAGGGTTAAAACAGCCCAACCGCTGGGTTAAAACAGCCCAACCGCAGGGTTAAAACAGCCCAACCGCAGGGTTAAAACAGCCCGATCGCCGGGTTAAAACAGCCCGATCGCCGGGTTAAAACAGCCCAACCGCCGGGTTAAAACAGCCCAACCGCAGGGTTAAAACAGCCCAACCGCAGGGTTAAAACAGCCCAACCGCAGGGTTAAAACAGCCCGATCGCCGGGTTAAAACAGCCCAACCGCCGGGTTAAAACAGCCCGATCGCCGGGTTAAAACAGCCCGATCGCCGGGTTAAAACAGCCCAACCGCAGGGTTAAAACAGCCCAACCGCAGGGTTAAAACAGGCCAATCGCCGGGTTAAAACAGCCCAACCACTGGGTTAAAACAGCCCAATCGCCGGGTTAAAACAGCCCAATCGCCGGGTTAAAACAGCCCAATCGCCGGGTTTGTCCATTTTCAAACCAATTTGGGTTGTTTGTAGCCTGGCGTGGCCATACTCAATTCTAGTCAGAATATGAGTCTGGTACCGCTCCATTGAGCTTTGATTATGGGGCGTGTTTCAACCAGATAAGACCCACAACCAATCAGAGCAACGGAGCGACGCGTAACGTTAGTTGTCAAATGTCAACAGAACTCAACTGCACTGTTGCCAAGTCCGTGTTTTTCTCCATGTCCGCGGGTTGAAGCGACCCCAATTATGTGCTTATATAAACCCAGGAATGCGAATTTTAGCAGGCAACCTTGCCACAATAACATATTTTGCCAACCAAACGCCATTTTTTTCCGGAGAATCCCCCGGAACGTTATTGTTTTGGGCTATAGTTTTGAGTAGCAATTGTGCGCGACATTGCAAAAACACTTGGAAACCCTGTCTGCACGCACGCTGGATTAAGTAACGTTACAAGAAAAAGATGAGTGTAAACGATCTTTGGCAGTAATAAAATTATTTAAGGATACACAGAGTACTTACCAACACGATCATCGTTTCTGAGAGAAATAGTGAAGGTGAACGCATATACGAACAAGTTCTCCGTTTAGGATAAGAGCAAATTCAACCCAAGAGCCTTCGATGACGTGATGATTACGCTACTGTTGATCATCTGTCCATCATCGTCTAAAGCCCGCCCTGATGATTTCATTGGTCTGTTCGGGCATAATTCCTCCTCAATGGAGCGAGTCCAGACCGAATTGCCCCGAGCAAAACAAATTGTGGGCGGGGCTAAATTCGGCTGGAATTCAGGCTAGTCCTGCTCCATAACAAAAAGGTAGAGCTCAAAAAAACCCTCTTAGAATGAAGTAAGCAGTTTGAACAAGCTTACGTAGGGTTAATTTCGGAGCCATCGATAAAAGCACGCTGGCCCACAAAATGCGCTCTAGCTCTTCCGCTGCTCGCGGGCCTTTTCAACAGCTGCATCCTTCAAAGCAGTGAGATCCTCCGTAAACCGAAGACCGTTCGCACGTAGGAACTCTGACGACATCGCCGCTCTCGTAACACGTGAGGAAAACTGGATAATGATCGCGCGCGGCCTTGGAGTATTCAGAAGTTTCTTCCCACTGCGGTGGACACAGGTTTCTATCTCGCCAGTTAGAGTTTTGCCCTCAGATGCGGATAGATTCGGCTCTAATATTTTCTTTTTCTTTTTCAGGAACTCCATGCAAACGCAGGTTCCATCGGCGAGAATATCTTTCCAAGTCTGCGCAATGCACCATCTTCTTTTCCTCAGTACTAAGTCTGGCTTCGACGTGGCCGACCTTCCCCTTTATATCATTCAATTCTGCGCAAACAAAGTCCACAGTTTTTTTAAACCCTTCAATTTTAAGAGCGTTGTCCCCCACCATTTTTTCCAGGGCATCCGAGCGATTCTTGATCAGTTGAGAGAGAGTAGAAATCACGCTGTCGTCGTCTGCTTTGCCCTTCTTTAAGGGGGGCTTACCTGGGCTCTCAGGAAGGGTGTAGATAAGAGGATCTCACAAAAAAAAAAAATAATAATAATTAAAAAAAAAGAGGATCTCACTGGGAGACGCATAACTATGGCAGCTCACATTGTCAGATACACGTGTTGCACGCGACATCTCTCTTTCTTTTCTTTTGTCTGAAGCAGATTTCATCTTTACAGTATCGAGGGGCACTGTGATGTAATTATAGAAGTTAAAACACGTCACAGGATCATAAGTAATATTGTTTGGCTGTTAAAGTAGATTTGTCAGCGGAGCACGAAAAATGCAAACTCAGCAGGAGGACGCCATCTTGGCTCCGTCCCAGCTGCTCCTATTTTCTCGTTCCAGTCAGTGTCACCACAGTAAACACATGATGATGATGGTGAATTGTTTGTAAAGTGTTTGAACTGAATGGGCTCAGCTGATTTGCAGGTTAGTGTGGTTGATTAAGTCTGGCATACAAGAAATAAAAATTAAATAAACTGCTTTAAAATTTCCAGGTAAAGTCGGTATGCCTAAAAACAGAAATGGAATAATCACATGAAAATTAAAACTGTGTATTCTTCACTGTATGCCGTATACTCCACTGATTCTTATATCAGGCTGCTAATGCAGATCTTTACATTCACTTAAGACAAAACCACCCGTTTATGTGTGTTTTTGACACTTTAAAAATAAATGCAATAAGACGCTAATGATTCTGTTTAGTACTCGCGCTGACAGCTGGCCTTAGGTGTGTAACACCATTTTAAACTGGCAATAATTGAAGAGATTTGCCAGAAGAAGCAGCCATGATGATCAGCTGATTTGTACGAAGGCATTCATGTAACATTAGTTTCACATAAATATGGGGATTCTTGAGGAAAGCAAACAGTCCTTTATTAACCAATGCATTGCAGACAAGCAGAGACGCTCCAAACTGAGTGCGGTGGGCGGAGTCATGAGCTTTGACTGACAGTTTGAGGAGCCAATGGAGTGATGAGGTTTAGTCACATGCTCTTTTTGACCCTCTGGAGCTCTTGGTTTAGGGTTCGCATTGGTCTTCTTCCCGCTCATAAGTGACCGGACACATAAAAATTAATCTTCCTCCACTCCAGTAAAACCAATGCAATTTATTTTTCTTCAATAATATTTTTTCTTTTTAAATTTGTATTTTGAGATGATTTGATGGTATTTTTTAATATTTATGCAATAATTTTTGCCATTGAAAATTATTAAAAAAAATATTTTGTTGTAATTATTGCAGTATTTCAGGTTAAACTAGAAAATAGGTTAGCACAGATTAGCGCCTCTTTTGGAATTATTTCAGAAATCCTGCAACCATGTGTGTGACCACTAGAGGCTTGAGGATTCACTAGTTCTCTTTTGAACACATTTAAGGATATTTTTTTTTTTTGTGATAGATTTGAATATATATTAAAAAAATCTCAAAGACTATTTATTGTAAAGTTTTAGATGTTTTTTGTTTGTTAGAAATATAGTTTTTTTTCCAGTGAATTTGTGTTTTTGCAGATTTCCCATTCAGTTCCTATAGTGGTCATTTTTGACCGAAGTGGGAGTATTTTTTTTTAACGACCACTTAATTTTTTTGTGTTTATGCAAATGCAAGAAAAGTCACCAAGTTTACCAAAACACCAGAGGGTTAAACATGCAAAACCATGAGGGTGACCAATAATAATGATATAAAAATGATCAAATATGGAGATATGAGGTTCCTGCCCATGTCCACAATTCTCCATTTACAGTGGTTAACATTAGTTTAATATATTAGAGACATTAGATGA
>NC_137100.1:1599261-1666761 GCF_949357685.1 Gobio gobio | reverse complement strand
TTTTGCTTTCGCCATGTAGATTTTTTTTTTTAAACTTTTGATCTCAGTTTTTCTCACGGTTGCGAGGTTATATCAAGCTGAATTGTTAAAAAATGCGCTTTTGAAAACTCCGACTTTTCTCAGAATTGCGAATTTGCGAATTCTGAATCACGGGGGAAAGTCATAATAGTGTGAGAGAAATTTTATTTAATTTCATGAGGAAAAGAAAAGCTCAGAATTGTAAGATGTGAACTCAGAATTTAGAGGAAACTGGCGAGATATAAACTCGTAATTATGAGGAAAAACGTTTGTTTCACAATTCATATTATTTTTGCTTCCGCCATTGGAAAAAAAGGTATTTTAAACTTTCTATCTCAGTTTTTCTCACAGTTGCGAGGTTATGTCGCACTGAATTGCTAAAAAAAAAAAAAAACGTTTCAAATGCGATTTTGAAAACTCTGAATTGCGGGGGAAAGTCATAATTGTGAGAGAACGTTTTTTTTATTCCATGATGAAAAGAAAAGCTCAGAATTGTAAAATGTGAACTCAGAATTCAGAAGAAAACTTGTAAATTATGAGGAAAAAACATGTAAATTATGAGTTTACGTTTCACAATTCAGATTATTTTTGCTTTCGCCATGGAAAAAAAATATTTTTAACTTTTGATCTCAGTTTTTCTCACGGTTGCGAGGTTATATCAAGCTGAATTGTTAAAAAATGCGCTTTTGAAAACTCAGACTTTTCTCAGAATTGTGAATTTGCAAATTCTGAATTGCGGGGGAAAGTCATAATAGTGTGAGAGAAATTTTATTTAATTTCATGAGGAAAAGAAAAGCTCAGAATTGCAAAATGTGAACTCAGAATTTTGAGGAAACTGGCGAGATATAAACTCGTAATTATGAGGAAAAACTTTAACGTTTCACAATTCAGATTATTTTTGCTTCCGCCATTGGAAAAAAAGGTATTTTAAACTTTCTATCTAAGTTTTTCTCACAGTTGCGAGGTTATGTCGCATTGAATTGCTAAAAAAATAAAAAATAAACGTTTTAAAAGCGATTTTGAAAACTCAGACTTTTCTTAAATTGCGAATTCTGAATTGCGGGGGAAAGTCATAATTGTGAGAGAACGTTTTTTTAATTCCATGATGAAAAGAAAAGCTCAGAATTGTAAGATGTGAACTCAGAATTCAGAAGAAAACTCGTAAATTATGAGGAAAAACGTTCAAATTGTGAGGAAAAAACATCTAAATTATGAGTTTACGTTTCACAATTCAGATTATTTTTGCTTCCGCCATTGGAAAAAAAGGTATTTTAAACTTTTGATCTCAGTTTTTCTCACAGTTGCGAGGTTATGTCGCGCTGAATTGCTAAAAAATGCGATTTTGAAAACAGACTTTTCTCAGAATTGCGAATTCTGAATTGCGGGGGAAAGTCATAATTGTGAGAGAACGTTTTTTTTATTCCATGATGAAAAGAAAAGCTCAGAATTGTAAGATGTGAACTCGTAAAACGTTTGAGGTAAAACGTTAAAATTGTGAGTTTAAAAGTCGCAATTTCCTTAATTATTTGAGTTTTCCGTGGCAGAAATAAGTTTTCGTGGTTTCCTCGACACTCTCTCTCTCTTCCCGCACTACCCACAATCCCCGGCGGCAGCGTAGCGGAATCTTTGTAACCCCTCAGAATGTCACATGTCACCCCTGTAAATACGCCCACGTGATGTTTTTTATAAGACGATATGGCGAATCGCGAGGCGGGTCTATTTTTGTTAAGAAGCGAAGCGCGAGGAACGGGTTTGTAACTGGACGTGATTCTCGATCGGAACATTTTTGCTTGAATCAAGCCGGCTGGATTGCTCTGGCGTGTTCGGTGTCGTGTGCTTTCCCCATCCGCTCTCCGAGAGCCAATGAGCAACTCAGGATCAGAATGTGTCAATCCTCAAGGACGGTCTCGTTCTGTCGCATGGAGACGCTGTGACGGGTTTGTTCTGTTCCCGCTTCTCATTTCTGTGACTTGATGCACTTGGTTCTGCGCTAACCCATGCCGATGTTAACCCACTGCTGACCAGAGATGTAGCGTTTCTTGTTTTCTCATTTTTTATGATTATGGTCCGACAGCATTATCTATAGCCACTAATAAACAAAAGCTCTATCTTTACCTGAGCCTCTGAGTGTTCCTTCAGTGACTCTTTCAGGATCCGCTCTTCTCGGACAGGACTGGAGATGGACTTTCACCACAGGTAAACTCTTTAATGCACACAAAAATACACATAAGCGCATAAAACAGTCATAATTTAAAGCTGTGATGCAAAAAAACGATATATATTTATGAGACATTTCATTACAGGGTTTCCGCAGGTCTTATAAAGTCTTAAATTGGAGCAGAAAGTCTTAAATTCAATATCATGGCATTATATCAGGGCTCCATGATTTCTGCCATGAGGAAAATGTATGAACATAATCGCAGAATCCATCCATAAAAACAGAATTTACTGTATATGCCACAGAACTGTTTAACTTGTGGATGAATAAATCAACAGTAGGACGGGTCAGTTCACCCAAAAATGACAAATTTGGAGAAATTAATCATCACTGTGACTGAATAATTCACCCAAAAATGACCAACAGAATTTGGTCAAAGCAAAACGGCATTTGAGAAAAATAAAACCGATTTCATACGGCCCTAAACATGTATTTTTTGCTAAATTTGTAATAAATTGTTGTTAAATTGTACAAGTTTCATGATTTCAAATAATTAGACGTGCTTTTTGATTACTAAAATGTAACCATTAAAACGGAAAACAAACAAAAATGAATAAAATAGATTTCAATTATATCTTTTATTTTATCTTTATTTTTGTTTTCCAGCGCAAATATCCTTAAAATAAACATCAAAACACATTTACTGGAGAAGCAAAATCAAGTCTTATTTTCTGAGAAACTGAACAAAAGAGTTTAGGCTCAAGAACAAATATCTGTCATTGGGTATGAAATTGACTCACATTTGAATTAAGTTGATTTTTCTGATCCCATTGGCAGAGATTTGTTCTTGTTTTAATCATAAAATCACTTTCACAAGATTTCTTATGTCATTTATTTATTAACCTTTAAATATTTGCACTGGAAAACCAGACATAACTACTGAAAAATCACTTTTTTTGTAGTACATGTGATCAGAAGGTTCAGGAAACGTTATTTCCATATTCTAGAGTTTGGGAGCAGAGCTATTTTAACTTTAAGATATTAAATATTAATGGAGATCTGTTGGAAGTGATGTTCTCTAAATGTCTATTAGAGACACTTCAAAATTAGAGAATACAATGACCGGTTGTGTTCTCTTCCATTTATTCCTAATTTTCTTTGGTCTTAAATTTACCTAACCCTTAGATTATATCATAAATGGACATTTATATGAACATATGAGAATTTCCAGTATGATTTAACTAACGTACTGCTCTAAACGGTTTACATTTATTTATGAAACCGACATTTTCTTTTTCTAACAAAACCTATTAATTTTACTTGCATAAACGTTTACTTTCATATGAAAAAAAAAATATGATAAACATCTTAAATCTCCTTTTTCACGCTACAACGGTTCATCGATTGGTGGCGGCAAACCAGTGTTCATATCGTTGACGGATTAATCATAATTTTCAACGACCTTTTTTCATGATAACTCAATAAAAACTGGTGTTCGATGACAGAAAATATGAGGAAAATCTACTGTCATTTTCGTCAAAGGATAAAAACGAGAGGAAAATGTTAGTGAGGGAGGATTAGAGAAGAGAACAGAACTGATGTCCTGTGTAATGGAGGAGCTCACGTGAGGATATAACGGCGGGAAAACACGGCTCTATTTTGAGCTTCTACAGGCTCACGCGACAGCGCTTCAGAACGGCTCAATCGATCAATAACACACATTTATGACAGGTTATGCTTATGAACTAATGCTGAGGAATAATCACAATGTTTACTTTACCATGTGTATGTAGTAATATGATTTAGACGGTTGTAACAACGCATATTTGATCTCCCTCATCTGAACTGCAATAGTAAGGCATTTCAAAATAAGAGTCCCGGTGTATTTCCAGCTTGTTTATAATTAAAGTCACGCATTATATATACGTTTTTGTATTTAATTACATTCCCATTTAATTCATAGTCTGGAGTAAAGACTAAGAACAATATTTTTGACACATTCAATAAAGTATCAGGGTTATAATAGTTAATTAAAAACCATTAAAACATATTCATTACTTGAAATTAAATAAATAAACTTAAACTTACCTCACGAAAATTAACCGTGGTTTTATTCAACTTTTAAAAGTGTAGTAACCATGTTTTTTTTTTTTTTTGCTAATTGATTACCATTTATATAACCACAGTTTTACCACAAATCCCATGGTTAAACTATAGAGTAAAGCCATGGGTAATTTGTGGTTACCATAACCATGTTTTTTTGTTTGTTTTATTTGTAGTAAAACCATGGTTCATTTCTGTAAGGGTTATCTGAAGCTTTAGCTTAACCTGGTATACTAATTAAAACAGAAATACACCATTATAAAAACTATATAGATGTTTTTAAATGACAAACATAAGAAGTGATTTGAGCTCTTTCGTGTATTTTTTATGTTAAAAACACAATGTCAGTTTTGTCATGTATTCAGTGACAGTCGGTTATGTGATGCTTAAATGCTCAATTAATGCTTTACAACTGAACTAAAACTAAAACAATTCAGGTGACTAAAACTAAAGGGCATTTAAGTCAAAAGACTACGACTAAGTGAAATGTGGACTTTTTCTTTTCTAGTTCCTCTTTCCTGTTTCACATTTAGACTTTGGTCTATGAACTTTTGCTCAGCAAACACAAAAGGTGTAAAAATGTAGTTGAATTTGTTATATCTTTGACATTTTTTAAATAAAAAAATCTGGGGGGGGGGATAGATGAGTGTTTTGACAGTCTTAATACACTTATATGTTATATATTTTGTAGTAAAAACTATGGATTCCAAAAAAAAAGTACCTCTCCCGGGTCAAAACGGACCCGAATGCCCCAGGAGAGTTAAACTACCGCTTGTTTTCTCTTCGTTAAAGTAACGTTTTACCTCTAATTTCAGAACTTCTGCCAAAATTAAAGTCCACAAGAATCTCTGATGTTGTGTATATTTTTTTTTTAACTTAACTTGCGATACTGATGATGTATCGAGTAGATCAATCCTCACATAGAAATATTGATACCAAATTTTCTATCTTATATATATTTTAAGCCTATTAAATACTAAAAATGATTACTTACTGCATTATTGTTTTAAAACTACAGAGGTTTGATCTTAAAACTAAGCATTTAAATATCATCTTACTAAGATATTATTGGCAGATATTGATATTTAAATGCATTTTGGCGAGATCTCATTGATTTATATTACATCACTTTTTGAACATAAATATCAGCATCCGCACCAAATTCCATATTAGTGTTGTTTTTGGCCTCTTTGAGCCGTTTGTTCCTTCATTTTCTCATTATATGAGCCACAAAAGCAAACTTTTTTTGTCTAAAGGTTCAAAAAACAAGATTATTTGGGCTATTATTTTATGTCAGGCTTTAGGGTTAAAGTGGTGAAGAGTTGCACGTTTTAAATGAACTCAGTGAGGTTGAAGTTTCGTCAGTCAGACACACACTCAGGTTGGCAGTGTGTTGTGCTTTAATTTCATTCACACAAACGGCTGCATAAGCGACAGCAGTAGCAGCTCGTACAAACTCTGTCCAACATAGAGAGGAAAGACAGCAGCATTGCATTGTGGGAGATTTCATCAGGGCAAAGCGACAGCAGACACATTTGAGATGGTCACACACGGATCTTCTCCTTTATCCTCCCCATTAAGATGCTTTAGATCCTGTGTGTATTGCTCAAGTTCGTGAAACTCATTCAGTCCGTCAAGCTTTCATTGCATTGGCTGTACACGTGACATAATATACATACAAATTTCACGTACACAGATTCAAGTGTGCAAAACTCCTCCGGTGATCTGTAAAGTCAGACCGAATCGATCAGGGTCCCGGAGAACATGATTAAAGTACGAGAGTCCAGCGGGAATAGTTCACTTCTCTCATCATTTCCTCAGCCTCATGTTTCTTTCTCCAGAGCAACACGTCTGAGGAACGTCTGCTTTCTGTGCAACAAAACCATCAGATCTCATCTCATTTGCATACACGCACTACAGTCAAACCAAAATGTTTTCAGACACCTTCAACATTTTCTCACGTTATCACAGTTTATTCGCTACAGTTTAGAAAATGATGGAAATTAACAAAACTGCAACCAAAATGAACAAAAGCAACTAAAAATGAACATAAACACCAATAAAGTGAACTTAAAAGCCACCAAAGTGAACTTAAAAGCCATCAAAGTGAACTTAAAAGCCACCAAAGTGAACTTAAAAGCCATCAAAATGAACTTAAAAGCCACCAAAGTCGACTTAAAAGCCACCAAAGTGAACCTAAAAGCCACCAAAGTGAACTTAAAAGCCACCAAAATGAACTTAAAATCAACCAAAGTGAACCTAAAAGCCACCAAAGTCAATTTAAAAGCCACCAAAATGAACTTAAAAGCCACCAAAGTGAACTTAAAAGCCACCAAAGTCAATTTAAAAGCCACCAAAGTGAACCTAAAAGCCACCAAAGTGAACTTAAAAGCCACCAAAAGGAACTTAAAAGCCACCAAAATGAACTTAAAAGCCACCAAAGTGAACTTAAAAGCCACCAAAGTGAACTTAAAATCAACCAAAGTGAACCTAAAAGCCACCAAAATGAACTTAAAAGCCACCAAAGTGAACTTAAAAGCCACCAAAGTCAATTTAAAAGCCACCAAAGTGAACCTAAAAGCCACCAAAGTGAACTTAAAAGCCACCAAAAGGAACTTAAAAGCCACCAAAATGAACTTAAAAGCCACCAAAGTGAACTTAAAAGCCACCAAAGTGAACTTAAAAGCCACCAAAGTGAACTTAAAAGCCACCAAAATGAACTTAAAAGCCACCAAAGTGAACTTAAAAGCCACCAAAGTGAACTTAAAAGCCACCAAAATGAACTTAAAAGCCACCAAAGTGAACTTAAAAGCCACCAAAGTGAACTTAAAAGCCACCAAAGTGAACTCTGAGTTAAACTGAACAAACTCCTCTTGTTAATGTCAGATCACTTTGATAGAAAGGGATGTAATGGATCACAATCAACCAATCAGCTGTTAGATTTAAGAACACAATCAGATAATACCAGTTTAGCTCAACCAATGAGCAAGCAACGCTTCATTTAATGACTTTATTTTGCTCTCCTCACTTCAGAAATGAACATTAGTGTCCTCACACACTAGAGGAACATCATATCTGTGTCTGAATCATGTTTGGTTTGACTGTATATGATTTTTTTTTAAATATAAATAATCATGACAAGATCCGGGGTGGATTCACGAAACTCGAGTAAAGCCGAGAATATTTTGTATTCCCAAAACGTTCAGGAATGTAATCTCTCTTTTTAAAGAGTCTAGTCCAAATTGAATTCCTAATATCAAGCATTGCCACATATGATGTATATTAATAACGTGACGGCTCCGACTGATGTCATGATCATGTGACTTCACTCTGAAAACATTTGGAATTGAGGAATAACTTGTTTAAAATGCAGCATTTGGTCTGATAATCGTGAATAGTTTGATGAATATGAAAGGGCTCAGATTGAGCAGCGACACCGGTGGCCGTTAATCAGGAACGTCTTCAATATCAGGGCTCTGGGATTTCAATCTCAGAATCCAGTCATAAAAATGCGGAATATCATGGAATTTGTCAATAAAAATGTGAAAGTAGGAACGGGTCAGTCACTTAAAGGGACAGTCCACCAAAAAAACAGATCGTTCTGCCATCATTTCCTCATCTAAATAGCTCAAAAATGGAAAACACTAAATTTGGTCAAAATAAAACGCATTTCATACGGTCCTAAACATGTTTTTTTTTTAAATAAGCTTTTAATAAATTGTATGTTTCATGAATTAAATTAATTAGACATTCCAGTGTTTGAGAGCAGAGCTAATCGAACTTAAAGTCGGCATGAAATCACATTTTACAATTGGAATTTTTATATGTAATATTGTAGTGTTTACTATAACTGATTTATCTGTGCACTTCATTCATTTTTAAAAATTAATTTACATTTATAATCTTTAATCAAATACGTTAACTTTCCCTCCCCCATCGAAACGACTTCTCTTCCTGTCAGCTGAGAAAAAAGTTTGACAGAAATAAAGCCATAAATGAGTGAAAGTCAGCGAGAAGAGAGGAAATAAGCTCAGTAACATATGTAGAAAAAATTTAGAGAAAATACCCCTTTATTTAAGAGATAGATTGAGTTTTTCTCCACAGCTGAGCGCAAACTGGCATTCAAATCTGCCTCCATTTTGTTTAGCAACTTCAAACGATCCAATCAATTCCCGAAGGACGAAATCAAGCCCCGCCCTACATTTTTTCAAATTTCAGGGGAAAAAAATAATAATAATTACAAAAACTAATTTTTGTATAATTTTCAATGGCAGAAATAGACCATAATTATTGCATAAATATTAAAAAATACCATCAAATCATCTCAAAATACAAAATTAAAAAGAAAAAATATTATTGAAGAAAAATAAATTGCATTGGTTTTACTGGAGTGGAAGAAGATCCAATCAATTCCCGAAGGACGAAATCAAGCCTCGCCCTACATTTTTTCAAATATACGACTCAACTTCCGTTTCACGCCGACTTTAAGCTATTTCTGTTCAATTTAATTAACGTTGAAGTCTCTCGAACACATCGTGTGCTTAGACATTTAGAGAACATGTATAGCGGTTGTTCCCTTTAATTCCTTTAGTCGGTCTTTAATGAAACCTGTGTGATTAGCGACACCGGTGGCCGTTGAGTGAACTGCAGCTCTTATGGCACAACACACACGAGCCTGAACGTGATTGGGGGAAAACACACGCGCTCAATGGACACATTAGAGGAAAGAGTTCAGCTCTTCGTGAATCTGGTCCCTGAACTCTCGTCATACACTTCATACGTGTGTGCGGCTGTTTTTGGTCATACGTGACGACATGAGGGTGAGTAAATGATGAGTGGGCTCAGTTGGAGCTGGCCGTGATGGGTTTCTCCAGCTCCAGGTCTGCGGGGGGGAGGGCCGGGGGGACGGCTGAGGGCCGGAGGTGCCCATAACACGCCTGGCACACGTGGTTCTGCTGTTGACTCGCTACCGCCCCCTTCTGGTCGCAGCAGCTGGCGCAGAACACATTCCCACAATTCCTGCAGGGGCGAGAGAGAGTTCATTAGCAAACCGCATCATAACTCATGGCTAACAGCTGGATCTGATCAACAGAGCAAGCATGAGCAGCTGCGGGGGGGCAGGAAGATGCTGAGTGAGAAGAGACAGACAGGAAGTGAAGGAGGAAAGTCTCACCAGTAGGGCTGCAACAAACGATTATTTTAATAACAGATTAATCGGATGATTATTCGAACGACTAATCGCCGGTTATTGACATCGCCGCCTAATCAGTACATTTTGAAAGATTATTCGAGCGATTAATCACCTAGTCATCGATTGACATCGATGACTAATCAGCGCATTCTGAACGATTATTCGAGCGATTAATCGGCGATTGACATTGCCATCAACGCCCGATCAGTGCATTTTTTATGATTATTCGAGCGATTAATCGACTAATCATCGATTATTTTCATTCCCATCAACGTCTAATCAGTACATTTTGATCTATTATTTGAGCGATTAATCGACTAATCATCGATTGTCATTGCCATCAACGACTAATCAGTACATTTTGAACGATGATTCGAACGATTAATCGACTAATCATCGATTGTCGTTGCCATCAGCGACTAATCAGTACATTTTTTTACGATTATTCGAGCGATTAATCGCCTAGTCATCGAGTGACATCGATGACTAATCAGCGCATTCTGAACGATTATTCGAACGATTAATCGTCGATTGACATTGCCATCAACGCCCGATCAGTGCATTTTTTATGATTATTCGAGCGATTAATCGACTAATCCTCGATTATTTTCATTCCCATCAACGTCTAATCTAGGGGTGCACCGATCCGACTTTTTCAGTCCCGATACCGATGCCTGGGCTTTGTGTATCTGTCGATACCCGATACCGATCCGATATATTGTTGAATTAATAATAAACTGTATATCTTCCACCTTATACCTTCCTTGAAGAGACTAAAGGCACCAGACTTTACTAACTAAACATAACTAAGACAAAATAACAGATGTATGTAAGGTGTTGAATTCTTATTTATTTAAAAAACAATTGTGCATTCAAATCTAAAATAGAATGTAATCTAACTTCTTTAAATAAATAAAATGTAGCAGTGGAAACAAAAAACAGTCAAACATACAATAGTAATCTGACAGTTACCAAACATTTTTTACACTACAGATAATTGTTTTGGTATATAATCATATCAATATTAAAAAGTAGCATTACAAATTAACAAATAGTCTAATTTTCTACCATATGCAATTTAATAAAAATTTTCAGCTAGCTAATAACAACTTTGTTCTGGTTTCACCTCACTCCAGATTAAATGATTGTAGGCTAGGCCTATTTATTTTACTACACATTGTCAACAGAAATAAGATGAAATACTGTTGATAATTAAAAATAATTCTTACTACCCACTCTTGCTAAAATGGGTAAGCACACTTGTGTTCTCATTTCAGTTGCGTTCTGAGTAAATTAATAAACTGAGTTCATGAGTTCAGTGTTGGACAGATCAGTTGTTCTGGCCAGTCGTTAAAATGATTCGGTTCAAAGGAGTCATTAGGTCCCGAATCGGACATTAGCAGACGCGTTGTGTGCGAATCCCGTCTGTTAGAACATCGCGAAAGATGTCAACACACAGAAAACACTTCATAACTGGATATAATTTGTCTCCCGCTTATTGAAAGTATGCTTTATGTCAGCTGGTCAGAGAAGAGTCAATGTTTTTTGAGTGCAATTCACACCCAGTGATAATTCAAGGACAAAATTGTCCGAATGTGTCACGTGCAACATGGTTTCGGTCTTCCGAGCTTTTGATTTGGATTATGTGAAATATGAGAGCGAACACTGATTATTTTGAAGACCCAGAGAGCGCGCGCGGGGGAGGAGCTCTCAGATCGGTCTCTCTGTCACTCAGTCACGAGCGCAGCATCTGTTCTACATCACTCGTAAATCACAATAACTCATCAAATTAGGCTTTGGCCGTCAAAAAAATGTCAATGCAGGAAAGACCCTGACTTTGCAGTAATACCCTCGAAACAGCGACGAACTAGTTTAGCGTGGCAAGCGTGAAATATCTCCTCCACACAGCCGACTCTGGCTCGCTCCCTTCTAGCATGCGACACACGTGAAGCTGACGAATGACGTAGGTTCTGCTGCGACGGAAAAAAAACACCTGGATCGGCTTGTGGATCTGTTAATTTTTCCGATCCCCGATCCAGCTATTTTGTCAGTATCGCGGCCGATATCCGATCCTAATATCGGATCGGTGCACCCCTAGTCTAATCAGTACATTTTGATCTATTATTTGAGTGATTAATCGACTAATCATCGATTGTCATTGCCATCAACGACTAATCAGTACATTTTGATCTATTATTTGAGCGATTAATCGACTAAGCATCGATTGTCATTGTCACCAACGACTAATAGATAAATTTTTGGACGATTATTCGAGCGATTAATCGACTAATCCTCGATTGTTGTCTTTCCATCAGCGACTAATCGGCACATTTTGAACGATTATTCGAGCGATTAATCTACTAATCATATATTGTCATTGCCATCAACGACTAATCAGTACATTTTTAACGATTATTCGAGCGATTAATTGACTAATCCTCGATTGTTGTCTTTCCATCAGCGACTAATCAGCACATTTTGAACGATTATTCGAGCGATTAATCTACTAATCATATATTGTCATTGCCATCAACGACTAATCAGCACATTTTGAACGATTATTCGAGCGATTAATCTACTAATCATATATTGTCATTGCCATCAACGACTAATCAGTACATTTTGAACGATTATTCAGCCTTTTCAATTAGTTAAAACATTGAGTTATACATATTCTAACTATAATCTATTAAAAAGAAAGTCACTTCAGCTTTTGAAATGGATGTTTTGATTAACTTTGAGGCAAGTTCTCAGAACTCAAATCACACACAAATGCTCTCTAAGCATTGTTTAGATATTCTGTTCGCTTTCAATTGAAAAAATAAATAATGATAAACAAAAAATGTGCTGCATTACAGACAAAAAAAATAGATGTTTGAATGTGAACATCTCTTGGCAGCTTCATTTGTAAAACAATAATAGGCCCACTGCTTTTCTTAGAACTGAAACAGAAAAAGAGGACACAAACAATGGTAAAACTATTAATCTGCAAATGACATTGCAGACAAAATGATATAATATTAATCTATTACATGACAGATTCTCATTCACCTTTTAATTAACAATACGAAAACGTGATATTCTTCCTAACGTCGCCTCTTGTGAGTCTTCATGCATATGAACAAAATACAGGCAATGATGAGACTATAATACCTAATAGTGTTATAATAATAAAAACAGTCCTGACTCCAAGCTCCATCAAACTTTATTCAATGCTAAATAAATCATCACATTACTGTAATTTTATTATTATTGTTAATATTATTACAATTATTAGTAGTATTGCATTCTCTAATAAAGAGATTTACCGCTAGTTAGTTGTTTCCTCTTTAACCTCTTAACTGTCACCTGGCACTCTTTTTTTGATCGCCTTTTTTTTTGTATCATATATTTTAGTAATTATCATAAATTGGGTATCATTCGAAAGCTTACGAACTCAAAATTTATCCTGTGAAAACTGTTTTGAAATTGGATGTTGCGTTACCATGGAAATGCTACTTTTAATTATTTTAGCAGGCTCCTCCCCTAGTGGGTGGTGTCATGTTTTATATTACAACATTTATTTTAACTACTTTATAATCAAAATCTTTTCTAATCTTGACAAAACGCATATCGTCGGAAAGCTCTGAGTCTCAAGGTTCCATATTTGGTGACCGTTTTGTGATGGAAGTGACATTTGGACAGAAAATTACAGGAAAATGCATCAAAAAAACAATCAATGGAATGAGTGACACCCAGTGGCTGTTTTTGGTACAGCGCCTCAACAAAATCTCATGGGAACTTCAATTTTTGTGATATCAACTTCAAATTTGGAACACAACTTGGTTAGACATATGGATTTGATTTTATAGTAATTTTAGATTCAAACATTTTTGTAAAATATATATTTTATAAAAAATATTTAGTACAGTATTTTTTATTTACAGTAAGTTTAAACTTCCATAACTTTTTCATACTTTCATATTTTGATTTGCTTTCACTTCAGCAATAAGCTTTAAAACAAGACCAAACTTAGGTCTATATTCTAGGGCTCTCAAAAGATTAATCGCGATTAATCGCATCCAAAATAAGTTTGTGTACTCTGTTAATTATTATTTATATATAAATACACACACAACCATGTATATATTTAAGAATTTTTTTTATAGTTTTATATATAAAACATTTATATGTATATGTATTGAAGATTATACAGTACAGTACAGTATATACTTTTATTTTGGATGCGATTAATCGCGATTAATCTTTTGACAGCCCTAATATATTCCAAAGCATTCTTGAATTACAGCCCTTTAAGTTTGGATAGTGCATTTTCATGTGTATTGTCAAAAAGTGGGGTGATAGTTAAGGGGTTAAGTGCTCAACATGCACGTTGTGCTCCCGTGAAAAGTTTGGCCTTGCACGTCTCAATCAGCTCCTGGTTCACACGAGTCAATGGGCTGATCCCTGACTACTGAACCAGGAGCTGATTGAGACGCAGCCTTCGTTTTGTGCAACTTTCCCACATCTTGCTAGTTCAGATTAGTTTGCTCTCCATCATTCGCGCTGTTTTCTTCTACCGCCACATTTGTAAGGGCTGCATTACACTCGAGCGCTACAGCGCCCTAGCGGTCAAATCACGATATTGCAGGCCCTTAAATTAGGACACATGAGATCAAACGACTCTCGACAACAAAGATATTTGTCGACAATTTTTTATTGTCGACTAATCGTTTCAGCCCTACTCACCAGGCCTCCTCAACCGGCTCTCTGCCACTGCAGCAGAACGAGAGAGAGAGAGACACACACATCAGACGCCGCTCACACACACCGCTTTACACACGAGCACTCCTCATTTACTCCACAGCGGCCGCTTCTCGTCAGGCCAGCTGCGACAGCAATAGCGTTTTTCAAATTGTACGTGTTTGAGTACCATTATCATCTCCGTGTCAACTTCATAAATGCGAATGTGTGAAAACGGTGATGCACATGTAGTGTTTCACAATACAGCGGGTTTAGTTGTTTTCGCGGATGTGTGTGAGCGGGGTGAACCCTTATGGGATGTTGGGGCGTTTTCAGCCACTATGTGGCGCTGATGAGTCTTAAATTGGCCACAACGTTCTCTGTGTTTCAGCAAATGGAATGATTTTTGGTGACAAATCTTATTTTGGCACATATTTTGGGAAAATGTTAAACTCGACTATACACTGTGGGCAAATTCACGAGCCTTTCGTCATGTTCAGGATGAAAACATGTATCAGAGACATATTTCTTTCACATTTATTTGCATAAATGTGTTAATCAACCTCAGTCCTGATCAAAACTACTAAATGTTTCAGGATTTTTACTTTAATTGCCAAGTTCATAAATGATGTCACTGATTCGGGGGTGAATAAAACACACAAAATGACTTATTTTCAATATCAAAAGTGATTGTGGACTGGATATTGTTTCCCTTTTGTCTTGGACATGTGGAAGATTAGAAACAACACTGGCTTTGATGGATTGTTAGTTTTTGATCATATTTGAATGTTTTCTCGCTCATTTTCTGCTCGTGGCTGTTTTTGCCCCATTGACTTCCATTATAACATAATTTCTTGTTTGCAAAGCAATGACTGCATATAATCATGCATTCTTGACTGTTGGTGGTTTTCCCTGTTGGGAAGAGGTCAAATGTGTAAGTTTTTCTGTTGATCACCAGGTGGTTAACCCTTTAGACAGGCCTGTGCAAACAAAAGCTTAGTTTCTGGCTTTATATGGAGTATAACTGCGTATAAATGAGCAAGAAAACATTACAATCTGATCAAAAACTAACAATGCATCAAAGCCAGTGTTGTTTCTGATCTTCCACATGTGCAAGACTGTGTTAGAAGCGAAAAATATCCAGTCCACAATCACTTTTGATTTTGAAAATAGTCATTTTGTGTGTTTTATCCCCCTAATCAGTAATTAATCAGTTTTTGAAAATCATTGGCAATTATTTTTCTTTAAACATTTAGTAGTTTTCATCAGGACTGAGGTGGATTAACACATTTATGCGAAGACATTTGAAAAAAATCTGTATCTGATGTTTACAGCAGTTTAGTGGATGTTTTCATCCTGAACATGACGAAAGGCTGGTGAGTTTGAACAATACACGAGGAATAAGTGCGGTGTGAAACACTCCAGCTCGATCCACGACATGTGGAGTAATGCTAATTACCACAAATTATTTAAACATCCCTTGTTTTCTTAAACACACACACAGTCTCTCACACACACACACACACAAAACAAAAAATGGAGGTTACAGTGAAGCACGTACAATAGAAGTGAATGAGGCAGGAAAGATTTAAAAGCAGAAATGTCAAGTTTAGTTCATCATTTATTATAGAATTGTATGGCGATTAGCATCCTGATGTAACACTGGAACTTCAAAGGGATCATGACCTGAGAAATCATATTTTCCTTGGCATATAATAAAAATATAAGTTTTGTGTTAGTCCAAAAACAGCTTGTTTCGGATTTTGTCTCAGTGTGATGTCATAGTGCAACAAAAGACACGCCTCTGCAGAAGAAGATCGACGCCCACTTCTACATCATCCCCTCTTTAGCCCCACCCACTGATTCACACACGTCATGTAGCAGTAAATACGAGAGGATTAGCAACAAAACCAATGAGGATTACAAGACGTTGTGGAAAAACGTTAGCAAAGCGTGGATGAACTTTAAGCTCCAGATCGCGTCAGTTAGTTTCCTTTATTTCACTGCGGATTCGTTTTTAAACAAGACACGGTTCGAGATGATGCAATGACGACTCTATCGGATCTGACAGTCGCAACACACGCGTGTGAGTAACCGTGTTTTTACCGTGTTTTCACAACTCAAAACTTGTGTTAGTCCAAAAACAGCGTTTATAGAAACCAAGCTCAGAAAACGTCTCGTTTCGGATTTTGTCTCAGTATGATGTCATAGTGCAACGAAAGACACGCCTCTGCAGAAGAAGATCGACGCCCACTTCTACATCATCACCTCTTTAGCCCCGCCCACTGATTCACACACGTCATGTAGCAGTAAATACGAGATTAGTTTTTAAAGGAGACCCGGTTCGAGATGATGCAGTGACGACTCTATCGGATCCGACAGTCGCGACACATGCGTGTGAGTACCCGTGTTTTTAGCGTGTGTCACTAATGCTCAAACTCAGTGCTTGTGATTCGCTGCTCTTTCCTTTGCTTCAGCGGTAATGTGTTGGATTATCGGATACGGAAGAAAGACGAGCTGCTTTTGTTGTTGCGGTGACCGAAGTGCTCGCTGTAATCCTGAATAAAAGCTTCATCAGGAAGACTGAAGAGCCTATGAGAACGACTGGGTCATTCATTCATAATCACATTTACATAAATCACCGTAACTTATCATTTGTCAGCAATAACTGTTGTAATACAGAATTATAAACCATATCTAATACGCAGAAATGTTCACATTGTTGGCAAATGTTTCAAATAACGAGGTATTCGGAAGTTTTCAAAATGTAACGGCGGGAACGTTAAACAATACTTTAATATGCAGATCTGTTAGCCAATCACAGCAGTGGGCGTTTACTTCTGAGTCTTGGATGAGACACGCCCATAAAAACTGTGTTTGAAAGAGAGGGTCAAAAAATGTGGATGTAAAATTCTTGACATTATAAGTGGAGAACATGCGGTTCATGACCCCTTTAAACAGAACACAGTTTGAGAAGTGATTCCCACACTAAAGTCATGTTAACACACACATATGTCTTGTGGCTGTGCATTAATGAACATGAAATATTCCTTTAATTTCCGAGCATCTTTACCTGCAGTGATGCTTCCTCGCCAGCCAGAACGTCCTCTCGCATGCGTAGCAGTGGGACGCCGGGTGATCCGAGTACCATTGGGTCACCTGGACACACACATTAACCATCACTGACGCTGAGGCCCTGATATACTCAAAACAAAGGGTAGAAAGAACAGTGACGTGCTCTTCCTCATCATCTTCTGCAGTGTTGGTGTTTGTCCTCACCTCTGCTTCCTGCTGTTGGATCTGTTCCCAGCTGGACTCTGACAGGAGATCAGTGGCTCCGCAGCGCTGCAAACACTCCACGTTATTCTCCCCGTCCGCCAGAGACGTCTGAGAAAGAGGAAGGGTTGGTTCAGAGTTAACAGCGGGAGATTAACTCACTTAAATAACTACGGTAACCGCAACTTCAATTATAATAACTATGTTAACTACAATAACTATAACTATTATAATTTATAATTATACCAATAAATACAGTCAAACCAACATTTATTCAGACACTTTATCAGTTTATTCGCTACCAAAATGAACAAAATTGCCACCAAAATGAACTTAAAAGCCACGAAAATGAATTTAAAAGCTCGAAAATAAACAAAATTGCCACCAAAATGAAAAAAATTGTCACCAAAATGAACAAAATTGTCACCAAAATGAACTTAAAAGCCACAAAAATGAACTTAAAAGCTCGAAAATAAACTAAATTGCCACCAAAATGAAAAAAATTGTCACCAAAATGAACAAAATTGTCACCAAAATGAACTTAAAAGCCACAAAAATTAACTTAAAAGCTCGAAAATAAACTAAATTGCCACTAAAATGAACAAAATTGCTACCAAAATGAACTTAAAAGCTCGAAAATAAACAAAATTGCCACCAAAATGAAAAAAATTGTCACCAAAATGAACAAAATTGTCACCAAAATGAACTTAAAAGCCACGAAAATGAACTTAAAAGCTCGAAAATAAACAAAATTGCCACCAAAATGAAAAAAATTGTCACCAAAATGAACAAAATTTTCACCAAAATGAACTTAAAAGCCACAAAAATGAACTTAAAAGCTCGAAAATAAACTAAATTGCCACCAAAATGAAAAAAATTGTCACCAAAATGAACAAAATTGTCACCAAAATGAACTTAAAAGCCACAAAAATGAACTTAAAAGCTCGAAAATAAACTAAATTGCCACCAAAATGAAAAAAATTGTCACCAAAATTTATTAAATTGCCACTAAAATGAACAAAATTGCTACCAAAATGAACTTAAAAGCTTGAAAATGAACAAAATTGCCACCAAAATGAACCAAGTCAACTTTATTTATATAGCGCTTTTAACAATGTAGATTGTTTCAAAGCAGATTTACAGTTTTAAACAGGAAAATAATGCAGCATAATTTTATTCAGCTGTATAGCCATTCTGGAGAAAACGCTGATGTCATCAGTTCATTTCAATTATCATACAGTGACAGTGTGGGCTTTAGATCAATAATTAGATCAGTAATTTAGTTTATATGGTTAATTTAGTTTATTAATTTATTTCGATGTTAAGTTGAAAAATTGAGTGTGTCCAACTGAGCACAAAATTGCTACCAAAATGAACCTAAAAAGCCATCAAAATGAACTTAAAAGCCACGAAAATGAACTTAAAAGATCGAAAATAAACAAAATTGCCACCAAAATGAATTTAAAAGCTCGAAAATAAACAAAATTGCCACCAAAATGGACTTAAAAGCCACGAAAATAAACAAAATTGCCACCAAAATGAACTTAAAAGCCACGAAAATAAACAAAATTGCCACCAAAATGAACTTAAAAGCTCAAAAATAAACAAAATTGCCACCAAAATGAACTTAAAAGCTCAAAAATAAACAAAATTGCCACCAAAATGAATTTAAAAGCTCGAAAATAAACAAAATTGCCACCAAAATTAACAAAATTGTCACCAAAATGAACTTAAAAGCCACGAAAATGAACTAAAAAGCTTGAAAATAAACAAAATTGCCACCAAAATGAACTTAAAAGCCATGAAAATGAACAAAATTGCCACCAAAATGAACAAAATTGCCACCAAAATGAACAAAAATTGCTACCAAAATGAACAAAAATTGCTACCAAAATGAACTTAAAATCCACAAAAATTTACTTAAAAGCTCAAATTTACAAAATTGCCACCAAAATGAACTTAAAATCCACAAAAATTTACTTAAAAGCTCAAATTTACAAAATTGCCACCAAAATGAACTTAAAAGCCACGAAAATTAACTAAAAAGCTCGGAAATAAACAAAATTGCCACCAAAATGAACAAAATTGCTACCAAAATGAACTTAAAAAGCCACCAAAATGAACCTAAAAAGCCACCAAAATGAACTTAAAAGATCGAAAATAAACAAAATTGCCACCAAAATGAATTTAAAAGCTCGAAAATAAACAAAATTGCCACCAAAATGAACTTAAAAGCTCAAAAATAAACAAAATTGCCACCAAAATTAACAAAATTGTCACCAAAATGAACTTAAAAGCCACGAAAATGAACTAAAAAGCTTGAAAATAAACAAAATTGCCACCAAAATGAACAAAATTGCTAACAAAATGAACTTAAAAACCCACCAAAATGAACTTAAAAGCCACGAAAATGAACAAAATTGCCACCAAAATGAACAAAAATTGCTACCAAAATGAACAAAAATTGCTACCAAAATGAACAAAAATTGCTACCAAAATGAACTTAAAATCCACAAAAATTTACTTAAAAGCTCAAATTTACAAAATTGCCACCAAAATGAACAAAATTGCCACCAAAATTAACAAAATTGCTACCAAAATGAACTTAAAATCCACGAAAATGTACTTAAAAGCTCAAATTTACAAAATTGCCACCAAAATGAACTTAAAAGCCATGAAAATGAACTTAAAAGCTCGAAAATAAACAAAATTGCCACCAAAATGAACAAAATTGCTAACAAAATGAACTTAAAAACCCACCAAAATGAACTTAAAAGCCACGAAAATGAACAAAATTGCCACCAAAATGAACAAAAATTGCTACCAAAATGAACAAAAATTGCTACCAAAATGAACTTAAAATCCACAAAAATTTACTTAAAAGCTCAAATTTACAAAATTGCCACCAAAATGAACTTAAAAGCTCGAAAATGAACAAAATTGCCACCAAAATGAACAAAATTGCCACCAAAATTAACAAAATTGCTACCAAAATGAACTTAAAATCCACGAAAATGTACTTAAAAGCTCAAATTTACAAAATTGCCACCAAAATGAACTTAAAAGCTCGAAAATGAACAAAATTGCTACCAAAATGAACAAAATTGCCACCAAAATGAACTTAAAAGCTCGAAAATGAACAAAATTGCCACCAAAATGAACAAAATTGCTACCAAAATGAACTTAAAATCCACGAAAATTTACTTAAAAGCTCAAATTTACAAAATTGCTTAAAATTACAAAAGTGCGTGCGTGCGTGTGTGTGCGTGTGTGTGTGTGCGCTCCTCACCAGCTTCCCGTTGACGTGCAGACGGCTCCAGAGCTCCTGCACCTGCTTCTTCAGCGTCTCCACCTGTAGCTGATGCCCCGCCTCCATCTGCCGCAGACGCACCTGCACGGCGTCGCTGTGAAGACTCAGCCCGTCCTTCTCCAGGGGCCCGAAGGCCCGAGGGGGGGGCGAGGGGGGCGGAGCCTGTGTGTGGGGGCCCCTGTGCTCCTCATCCGCCGGAGAGCCAGGGTCGCGTGCGTGGCTGGGACTGGAGGAACTCTCCGAGGACGATTGGCTGCTGGATTCTGAAGGATCATGGGTAATCGTGAAGGGGGCGTGCGTGTTTAGATGTAATGATGACTCGCGGTTTTCATGCTGGGATGTAGATTTTTCCTGATCCTCGGCCGATCCCGATATTTGGTCCTCACTGTCAAAGTCATCTGGAGTATTAAAGGCAGGCGTGTTATTTAGAACGTTCAGCTTCCTGTAGTCGTCTTCTTTCACTTCCTGTGAGATGTGTTCCGTTTGGCTGTCAGTCACAGAATGGCCGTCCCGGTTTAACGCTTCAGAATCGCTCGTGTTTAAGTTGTTTCTGCCCGTTTCCGCCGCTACGCTCCTCTCCAGGGCGAGCAGGTGCTCCTGCCACTTCTCCTTCCTGTTGGGGTCACTGCTGCGCCGGTTTGGGGTCAAACCCTCACATGACGAGGGCAGATCGTCACATGACCGAGTCTTCGGTAACCTGCGGAGAAAAGTTGTGATTGCGAGAAAAAAAATCCGAATTGTGAGAAAAAAGGTCAGAAGTGCACGTTATAGAGTCGCAATGGCGAGAAGTCAGATTTGCGAGAAAAAAGTTTGAATTGCGAGGAAAAAAGTTAGAATTGTGAGTTATAAAGTCGCAATTGCGAGAAGTCAGATTTGCGAGAAAAAAGTCTGAATTGTGAGTTATAAAGTTGTGATGGCGAGAAAAGTCAGAATTGCGAGGAAAAAAGGTAAGAATTGCAATAAAAAAGGCCAGAATTGTGAATTTTAAAGTCACAATTGCGAGAAGTCACATTTACGAGAAAAAGTCAGAATTGTGAGAAAAGTCAGAATTGCGAGGAAAAAAGGTCAGAATTGTGAGTTTTTAAAAAAACCCACACCAGTCAGCTTCACACTCTACTGTCTGAGCTGCAGGAACGCTTGTGTTTGGAGATTTACCGGCTCATGGGTGTGTCCTCAGGTGAGGCTGAGGGGGCGGAGTCTGGCACACATGACTCATCAGAAGGCGTGGAGGGGGCGGAGTTAGGCAGGTAGACGGCACTCCATAGCATCAGATTCCTCACGTGACACACCGGGTGCAAAACCTGACGGACATGAGAGATTCAGACAGCGTCTCAGAACCTGCTAACATCACTGACGTTCATATGATGGCGGTAAGACATTAAAGAACTGCAATAAAAAAGGCCAGAATTGTGAATTTTAAAGTCGCAATTGCGAAAAGTCACATTTACGAGGAAAAAGTCAGATTTGCAAGGGAAAAAAGTTAGAAGTGTGCGTTATAAAGTCGCAATGGCGAGAAGTCAGATTTGCGAGAAAAAAGTCTGAATTGCGAGGGGAAAAAAATATCTTTATTGTGTGATTGTCGCAATTACGAGAAAAGTCAGAATTGCAAGTTATAAAGTCCCAATTGCGAAAAAAAACCCAGAAGTGCGCGTTATGAAGTCGCAATTGCGAGGAAAGTCAGAATTGCAAGAAAATAAATCTGAACTGTGTGATTGTTGCAATCGCGAGAAAAAAAATCTGAAATGAGAGAAAAAAGGTCCGAATTCGCGAGGAAAAAGGTCAGAATTGTGAGTTTTAAAGTTGTGATTGAGAGAAAAAAATCTGAATTGTGAGAAAAAAGGTCAGAATTGTGAGGTTTAAAGTTGTGATTGAGAGAAAAAAACCTGAATTGCGAGAAAAAAGGTCAGAATTGTGAGTTTTAAAGTTGTGATTGTGAGAAAAAAATCTGAATTGCGAGAAAAAAGGTCAGAATTGTGAGTTTTAAAGTTGTGATTGTGAGAAAAAAAATCTGAATTGCAAGAAAAAAGTTAGAAGTCCGCGTTATAAAGTCGCAATGGGGAGAAGCCAGAATTGCGAGGAAAAAGTCAGAATTGTGAGTTATAAAGTTGTGATTGCGAGAAAAAAAGCAGAGTTGCGAGGGAAAAAAAGTTGCAATTGCGAGAAAAAATAAGAATTGCGAGAAAAAAGTCTGAATTGTGAGTTATAAAGTTGTGATGGCGAGAAAAAAATCAGAATTGAGAGGGAAAAAAAGTTTCAATTGCGAGAAAAGTCAGAATTGCGAGGAAAAAATGGTAAGAATTGCAATAAAAAAGGCCAGAATTGTGAATTTTAAAGTCGCAATTGCGGGAAGTCACATTTAAGAGAAAAAGTCAGAATTGTGAGAAAAGTCAGAATTGTGAGGAAAAAAGGTCAGAAGTGCGCGTTATAAAGTCGCAATGGCGAGAAGTTAGATTTGCGGGAAAAAAGTTAGAATTGTGAGTTATAAAGTCCCAGAAAAAAAATCTGAATTCTGTGATTGTCGCAATTGCGAGAAATGTCAGAATTGCAAGAAAATAAATCTGAATTGCGTGATTGTTGCAATTGCGAGAAAAAAGGTCAGAATTGTGAGTTATAAAGTTGCAATTGCGAGAAAAAGGTCAGAACTGCAAGAAAAAAAATCTGAATTGTGTGATTTGAATAATATAGTCGCAATTGTGCCGTTCAAATGATGGCGGTAAGACTGCTATATTATAGCTTAGCTGGAGTGTATTTGAGAACAGACGTACGATCTCTGAGCGCGGCGAGTAGAGGATGTTGTGGAAGGAAGTGTTGGCCGGCCGCAGCAGAGTCCAGACGGAGCACGCCTTCTCCTGGACGCGCCGCTCCTCGCGCTCCTTTACGCTGTTGCACAGGAACGTCCCAAACAGACACGAGTACGTGTGCTGCACCAGCTTCACCTAGAGACACACAAACAGCCACATTAGTGAACGGAGATCGTGGAGCTAAACAAGCCTTGATCGTAGCAATCACGATGAGTACCAGAAAGGCCTCGTTGAACTCAAAGGAGCAGGGGAACTGCCTCTGGAGCTGATGAACACAGTCCAGCCACTGCAGGAACACAGGACATCGCTCGTTCAGATCGTCCGCACTCTCGCCGTGACCACAGCGGTCGCCGAACTTATGACCGTAATCCAACCACTCCGTCTCCACCAGCACCTGGAAACCCTGCGGAGACCAAACAACAACTCTCTGATGCTTCCGTGATCGGGAAAACACAAACGTACACTTTCAGAATAACAATGAGGTTCAAACTCTCCATTTCAGGGAATCGATTCAGAACTCGCAGGCAAAGATTCTTCTATGATAACTACGGAAGATTGTTTCAATAACAGGATAAAAAAGGTATTTTGCGACTTTTTATCTTAAATTGCAGAATTGCGAAATATAAAGTCGCAATTGCAAGAAAAAAAAATCTGAATTGCGAGAAGTCCGAATCTGAATTTTAAAGTTGCAATTGGGAGAAAAAGGTCAGAATTGGATAATATAAAGTCTCAATGGCGAGAAAAGTAGTCAGAATTGTGAGTTATAAAGTTGCGACTGCGAGAGAAAAATTTGAATTTCGAGAAAAAATTCGGAATTGCGTGATATAAAGTCAGAATTGCGAGAAGTCAGATTTGCGAGAAAAAAAGTTAAGAATCGCAATAAAAAATTTGGAATTGCGTGATATAAAGTCAGAATTGCAAGAAAAAAGTCAAAAGTGAGCGTTATAAAGTCACAATTTCGAGAAAAGTCAGAATTGCGAGGAAAAAGGTAAGAATTGCAATTAAAAGGCCAGGTTTGTGAGTAATAAAGTTGCGATTGCGAGACTAAAATCTGAATTGCGTGATATAAAGTCACAATTGCAAGAAAAAGTCAGAAGTGCGCGTTATAAAGTCACAATTGGGAGAAAAAAGTCTGAATTGCGGGGAAAAAAGGTAAGAATTGCAATAAAAAATTCCAGAATTGTGAATTTTAAAGTTGTAATTGCAAGAAAAAAAGTCAGAAGTGCGCGTTATAAAGTAACAATTGCAGGAAGTCAGATTTGCGAGAAAAAAGTCATAATTGCAATAAAAAAGGCCAGAATTGTGAATTTAAAAGTTGCAATTGTGAGAACAAATTCTGAATTGCGTGATATAAAGTCGCAATTGTGAGAAAAAAGTCAGAAGTGCGTGTTATAAAGTCGCAATTGCGAAAAGTCAGATTTACGAGAAAGAAGTGAGAATTGTGAGTTATAAAGTTGCGATTGCGAGAAAAAAATCTAAATTGCGAGGAAAAAAGTGAGAATGGTAAGTTATAAAGTTGCGATTACGAGAAAAAAATTCGGAATTGCGTGATATAAAGTCGCACAGAAGTGCGCGTTATATTGAATTGTGTGATTGTTGCAATTGCGAGAAAAAAAAGTCAGAATTGCGAAGAAAGTCAGAAGCGAGCGTTATAAAGTCGCAATTGCGAGAAATAAATCTGAATTGTGTGATTCACAATTGCGAGAAAAAGTGTCACAATAGCAAGGAAAAGTCAGAATTACGTAATATTCAAAATTGTGAGAAAAAAAAAGTTTTAAACGTTTTTTACTCTGTGGCGGGAACAAGCTTCCAAAGCTAACATCAAAAACACAGCATTTTATATTTCTACATAAATATCGCCCTTTATTAGTATTGTTATATTGGTGCATAAAGTAAATGATTAAAGGGTTAGTTCACCCAAAAATGTAAATTGTGTGATTAATGACTGAGCCTCATGTGGTTGGACACCCGTCAGACCTCCGTTCATCTTCAGACACAAATGAAGATATTTTAGTGTAAATCTGATGCTCTGAAAGGCCTCCATTGGCTCAACTTTACACTCTCAAGACCCTTAAAAGACACTAAAGACTAAAGTTACAAAGTCCATCTCACTACAGCGGCTCTACAATAACTTTATGAAGACGAGAATAGTTTCTGTGCGCAAAAAAACCCTAAATAACGACTTATATAGTGATGACGATTTCAAAACACGGCATCATGAAGCTTCGAAGCGTTATGAATCAGTGAGTCGATTCAGCAGTTTGAAGCGTTATGAATCAGTGAGTCGATTCAGCAGTTTGGAGCGTTATGAATCAATGAGTCGATTCAGCAGTTTGGAGCGTTATGAATCAGTGAGTCGATTCAGCAGTTTGAAGCGTTATGAATCAGTGAGTCGATTCAGCAGTTTGGAGCGTTATGAATCAGTGAGTCGATTCAGAACTTTGGAGCGTTATGAATCAGTGAGTCGATTCAGCGGTTTGAAGCGTTATGAATCAGTGAGTCGATTCAGCAGTTTGAAGCGTTATGAATCAGTGAGTCGACTCAGCAGTTTGAATCGCCAAATTTCAGCAGTTTGTCGGTTTGACACGCGATCCGAATCATGATTCGACTCACTGATTCATAACGCTTCGAAGCTTCATGATGCCGTGTTTTGAAATCGTCATCTCTATATAAGTCGTTATTTAGGGTTTTTTTGCGCAGAAACTATTGTCGTCTTCATAAAGTTATTGTAGAGCCGCTGTAGTGAGATGGACTTTGTAACTTTAGTCTTTAGTGTCTTTTAAGGGTCTTGAGAGTGTAAAGTTGAGCCAATGGAGGCCTTTCAGAGCATCAGATTTACACTAAAATATCTTCATTTGTGTCTGAAGATGAACGGAGGTCTGACGGGTGTCCAACCACATGAGGCTCAGTCATTAATCACACAATTTACATTTTTGGGTGAACTAACCCTTTAAATGTATTTTACTTAGTGCACTAAAGATTTTGAATCTACTAGGCTACAACCCTATGATTACACAAGCATGCTATTCTTCTGCAGACAGACCTTGATGGTCCTGTAGAAAGGGTCCAGCAGCAGTTTGGACAGAGCCACGATCTGAGGCGTCCTGTCCCAGCCATCAGAGCAGTGGACCAGCACCGGCCGGCCGTCCCGATCCACTGCCTTCACCACCAGAAGAGACGCTTTCAGCAGCAGAGACAGATGCTGCAGCCATTTTGTGCCCTCCAACGCTGACAGCCAGCTGATCGGAGAACAGAGGGAAGCATGAGAGGGATGCTGGATATATGATGCTCCATATGCAGCAATACTCACTTGACCGGATCAGGGACTTGAGCGCAGAGAGTCCGCAAACACTGGAAGCTCTTCCGGATGGAGTGGATGTTGGCCATGGCCATGAACATCACCTCACAGTTGGGATAGTACTCTACAGGAAGCACAGAGGACGCTTGAGAGGGAGCGTGATAGCATGTTTTCTGCAACTAGCATCTGCTCTGCTTTAAATGATTAAATGTATTTTACTTAGTGCACTAAAGATTTTGAATCTACTAGGCTACAACCTAAAAAAGTCAGAATTGCGAGAAAAAAGGCCAGAATTGTGAATTTTAAAGTTGCAATTACGAGAAGTCAGAATTGAAAGAAAAAACACCAGAATTTTGAATTTTAAAGTTGCAATTGCGAGAAAAAAAGTCAGAAGTGCGCGTTATAAAGTCGCAATTGCGAGAAGTCAGATTTACGAGAAAAAAGGTCAGAATTGTGAGTTTTAAAGTCGCAATTGCGAGAAGTCAGATTTACGAGAAAAAAAATTCAGAATTGCGAGAAAAAAGTCAGAAATGCGCGTTACAAAGTCGCAATTGTGAGAGAAAAAGTCAGAATTGCGAGGAAAAACGGCAGAATTGTGAATGTCGCAATTGCGAGAAAAAAGGCAGAAGTGCGCGTTATAAAGTCGCAATTGCGAGAAGTCAGATTTACGAGAAAAAAGTCTGAATTGTGAGTTATAAAGTTGTGATTGCGAGAAAAAAAATCTGAATTGCGAGAAGTCAGAATTGCAAGGAAAAAAGTTAGAATTGTGAGTTATAAAGTTGCGATTGCGAGAAAAAAAGTCAGAAGTGCGCGTTGTAAAGTCGCAATTGTGAGAAAAAAGTCAGAATTGCAAGGAAAAAGTCAGAATTGTGAGTTATAAAGTTCCAATTGCGAGGAAAAAACAGAATTGCGAGAAGTCAGAATTGCGAGGGAAAAAAGGTCAGAATTGTGAGTTTTAAAGTCGCGATTGTGAGAAAAAAATTCTGAATTGCGAGAAAAAAGTCAGAAGTGTGCGTTATAAAGTCGCGATTGTGAGAAAAAAATCTGAATTGCGAGGAAAAAAGGTCCGAATTGTGAGTTTTAAATTTGTGATTGCAAGGGAAAAAAAACTAAATTGCGAGAAAAGTCAGAATTGCGAGGAAAAAAGTCTGAAATTGTGAGTTATAAAGTTGCGATTGCGAGAAAAAAAATCTGAATTGCGAGAAAAGTCAGAATTGCGAGGAAAAAAGGTCAGAATTATGAGAAAAAAGTCAGAAGTGCGCGTTATAAAGTCGCAATTGCGAGAAAAAAATCTGAATTGAGAGAAAAAAGTTAGAATTGTGAGTTATAAAATTGCGATTGTGAGAAAAAAAATTCTGAATTGCATGATATACAGTCGCAATTGCGAGAAAAAGGTCAGAAATGCAAGAAATAAATCTGAATTGTGTGATTCAAAATTGTGAGAAAAAAAGTCAAAAACTTTTTTTACTCTGTGGCGGGAACAAGCTTCCAAAGCTAACATCATGGAAGCACAGAGGACGTTTGAGAGAGACAGTGATAGCATGTTTTCTGCAACTAGCATCTGCTGTGCATTACCTGGGCACTCACAGCCGCCTCCTTTCGCCCGATTGGCTACTGCAGCCGCGTACGACCGGGCGTCCATTATTAACAGCTTCTGAGGGGGCGTGGCACTCGGCTCCGCCTCTACGTTCCCATTGGCCATGTGAGGGTCTGATGTGAAAACAGGAAGGGAATGAGCAGCTGCGGTGAGGGAGCAGGAACACTCGTCGCGCTCTCTTACCTTTAGCGTGATGATGAACGCATGAGCCGTTCGTCTGCGCTGCGCCCGAGGCCGGATCCGTAACGCAGGCTTTAGCGATAGCTTCTACCAAACGCTCATCGTCAGCATTTCGCCAACCCCACCAGCTGACCTCTGGCTGCCCGCATCGACCAATCACAGCGCCCGAACTCTGGTGTCTGGGCCAAAGGTTCAGATAAAGCTGAGTGACACATGCCAGTGCATTGACGTGGTGAATTACAGTGATAATCACAATAAACTATTCTAGCCAATCACAGAAGGGGCTAAGTTATAAAGTCGCAATTGCGAGGAAAGTCAGAATTGCAAGAAAATAAATCTGAATTGTGTGATTGTTGCAATTGTGAGAAAAATCTGAATTGCGAGAAAAAGGTCAGAATTCGCGAGGAAAAAAGTCAGAATTGTGAGTTTTAAAGTTGTGATTGAGAGAAAAAAATCAGAGAGAAAAAAAGGTCAGAATTGTGAGTTTTAATGTTGTGATTGCGAGAAAAAAAATCAGAATTGCGAGGGGAAAAAAGTTGCAATTGCGAAAAAAAAAGGTAAGAATTGCAATAAAAAAGGCCAGAATTGTGAATTTTTAAGTCGCAATTGCGAGAAGTCACATTTACGAGAAAAAAGTCAGAATTGTGAGAAGTCAGAATTGCAAGGGAAAAAAAATCAGAATTGAGAGAAAAAAGGCAGAAGTGCGCGTTATAAAGTTGCAATGGCGAGAAGTCAGATTTGCGAGAAAAAAGTCTGAATTGCGAGAAAAAAAGTTAGAATTGTGAGTTATGAAGTCGCAATTGCGAGAAAAAGAATTGCAAGAAAAAAAATCTGAATTGTGTGATTGTCGCAACTGCGAGAAATGTCAGAACTGCAAGAAAATAAATCTGAATTGCGTGATTGTTGCAATTGCGAGAAAAAAGGTCAGAATTATGAGTTATAAAGTTGCAATTGTGAGAAAAAGGTCAGAAATGCAAGAAAAAAAATTGTAATTTGAATAATATAGTCGCAATTGTGCGAGAAAAGAGGTGATGATGTAGAAGTGGGCGTCGATCTTCTTCTGCAGAGGCGTGTCTTTCATCACACTATGACATCATACTGGGACAAAATCCGAAACGAGTTGTTTTTGGACTAACACAGAAGTTTTGAGTTCTGAAACTTATATTTTATATAGTGAAATGATCTATTATACGCCAAAAGATTGATTTCTCAATTCATGACCCCTTTAATTCTTGTGTGATTGTGTGCTATCCGAGCTGTAAAGTGTGGTTTGTGCTCTATGGGTGGTTATGCAACTTGAGATGTTTTTCTAAAGAAGTGAGCAAGAACAGTCCCTTCACAAAATGGCAGCTGAGAAACACCTGTAAACGACAGCCGGGATTCTCTTCCAGGATCTGAACGCCGCCACGCTCTCCAGCTCCTGGTCTGTGACCGCGGCGGGCACGATGATCTGCTCTGGGTAACTGGCACAAACCCTGAGAGATCAGAAACACACACACACACACACTCACGTCTGGTGATGAAGCATGTTTGGCTGCTCGTGCGAGCGGTTGGTGTGTGTCAGGTGTGTCACCTGTAGTTGCTGTTGATGTTGGAGATTCTCCAGGCACTGTGTGTGTCGAAGCCCATCCTCTCCAGCTCTCGCTTAAACCTCCGCTGGTGTCCTCCTGCAAACACACACACACACACACATCAGGAGAAACTCATGCTTTACTGGGAATATTCCCTGATTTACAGAAGGAGAGTGTGTTTGTTTGTTTGTTTGAGTGGATCTTTCATCAAGACGTCTTTTATTATTTTTAATACACGACTCAGGATTTATCTGATAATTCAGTTCACACTTATTTTCATGTTAAAACACATTAAACCTGGCACCAGTGTTATTTTAGTATTATTTATATACTAGTTATATAGTTTTGAATTAGGTTTTATTTTTATATTTCATTAAAAAAAAATTTAATTGATTTATACATTGTGCTTTTGTCATTTTTATTAGGTTTTATTAAAACTATGACACTTTAGAGTTTTTTTCCTTTTAGTTTTTAATATATAAATTAATGTGTACGTATATATACTTTTATTTCCTTATTTGTGTATAATTGTATTTTTTCAATATTATTATTTTTTTCATTTATTTATTCATATATGCATTTATTTCTAAATTTTTTGTTTCTGCATTTATTTATTTCCACATTTATTTATTTTCAGATTTATTTATTTCTACATTTTTATTTCTACATTTATTTATTTCCACATTTATTTATTTCTACATTTTTTTATTTCTACATTTCTATTTCTAAATTTTTTTTCTACACTTATTTATTTCTACATTTATTTATTGCTACATTATTTATTTCTAAATTTTTCTTTCTACATTTATTTATTTCTACATTTTTATTTCCACATTTATTTATTTCTACATTTTTTTATTTCCACACTTTTTATTTCTACATTTTTTATTTCTATATTTATTTATTTATACATTTTTTTATTTCCACATTTATTTATTTACTTCTACATTTATTATTTATACATTTATTTACGTCTACATTTACTATTTATACTTTTTTATTTCTATATTTATTTATTTATACTTTTTAATTTCCACATTTATTTATACATTTATTTACTTCTACATTTATTATTTATACATTTATTTCTACATTTGTTTATTTATACATTTGTTTATTTATACATTTATAAAAAAAAATATTTCCACATTTATTTTTGTTTTGTTTTTATATTTCTTTGTATATTTATTCATATATTTTTTTATTTTTTTACATTTATTTATGTGTTTATTAATTTCTTATTTTGGCAACTTTGGCATTCCATAGTCATTTTAGCGCTTTAGCTTAAACATATTTCAATTAGTCGCCAAGCCAACATCTCTACTTTTCTACTAATCTAATATTTATATTTTATTTCAGCTTTATCTAAATGATCAAAATAGTTTTAGTAAACTATAATAACTCTGCCTAGCATAACAAGTTTGAGATTTTCATGAGATTGCAGCAAAGGAGAACGATTTTAAATGAACTAATAATGAATTTAAACTAAATTGAATTTGGTTACGGTGTAATTATATATTAAAGTACTGTGTGATATTAAGGATTAGGGTTTGGTTGAGGGTTAGTTGCATGTAATTATGCATCATGTTCTGTT
This sequence comes from Gobio gobio, assembly GCF_949357685.1. Classification (NCBI taxonomy): domain Eukaryota; kingdom Metazoa; phylum Chordata; class Actinopteri; order Cypriniformes; family Gobionidae; genus Gobio; species Gobio gobio. The sequence goes on along the minus strand of NC_137100.1, from coordinate 1,634,942 downwards.
ATTACTATAGTAAGTGCATGTAACAATGACACTGTAAAATAAAGTGCTATCATAAATAAAGCTTTATCAGAGCTCAACAGCCTCATCCTCATTCACTGGAGGAGAACGACATGAGGGTGAGTAAATGAGTGAGAATCTGCAAAAACAGCCCTGAAGTGTGTGTGTACCTGCACGGCAGATCCCATCATGCATCTCTCTGTCCTCAGCGGACACACTCGCGCTACACGAGAGAAAGGCGAAGGCGAAGAGCTGCTCCAGACGGGCCGGCGGCCGCACGACTGCGCTAATCCTCCTCAGCCAATCCTGACACTGCTCCGGCGACAGGAAGTTACACCTGAACACAGCAGGTACACTTCACACACTTCAGAGCATCAGGCGGTATTTAAAGTAGATGCACCGATCGTGATTTTACATGGCCGATTCCGATACCGATTTTTTTCTTCTTTTTTTTTTTACACAATAAAAGAATGAAAGTATACATGAACAAGATGTTTATTTGGTATTTAACAGGCTAAATTGGCATTTGGCTAATGAAAACAAGTCCGCAATCTGAAATTAACAGGAGATTGAATTGGAAATGAAAAGGCTGAAAGGTGAAATTAAAGGCAACAACTGCATATTCTACAATCCAAACAAAGATGTTACTTAAATCAGCATTTGTTTTTAAATTCAGTGTAAAGAAAAAAAGTCTTTACCAGTTAAATTAAATAAAACCAAAGTATATAATTGTTCCAAAATGTTAAAGGTCCCATGGCATGAAATTTTCATTTTATGAGGTATTTCAACATTAATATGAGTTCCCCTAGCCTGAATATTGTCCCCAAGTGGATAGAAATGTTGATCGGTGTAAACCCGAGTTCTGGCTGTCTCTCTCTGCCTTTGAGAAAATGACAGGCCAGACGAGCCAATCCTGAAGTCTCCTGGTTTGACGTCCAAGCAGGAACGGTTTCCTCCCTTTCCTCCGCCCAGAGAATCTGCCACGCCCATGCAAACACTCGAGAGATCATTAACCTTACTTGTGAACGAGTGAACTGGCAGTTTCTCAGTGTTTGGATGTACAAATGAAAACAGAAGTCTTTCTTCAGTTCCTTCTGATCTGTGATCAGTGATTTCTTAAGTGTAGCTTATTATTTATTATTTGTGGACACGCAGCAGCTTCTCTCTCTCCCGACAGAACAGTGTTTTCGTGTTTTCTATCTTGTGAGTCAGTGTTTTTGTACGTCCTTGTCGCGTCTATCGGTTCTAAAATGTGCATACAGTCTTTTCTGTTTAACATCAGCAGTCACGTCTTTAGAGATAAACTTCACGCACGCCGAAGCTCGGCCTTCAACATCCCCGACCCCCAGTACTGCATCTGGCCCACAGCGGAGGAGCCAAACACGGCGTGAGATTAAGCAGAAGGAGGGTAAGCGTGAGGGTATCCGGCTAGGCTAGCCAGCTTTCCCCACAATAAACTGGATTACATTCGATTACAGCTGTTGTGTCTTTGTTTGCGCTGTGTAAGTTACTCAATGCGCGTCAATGACACTATTCATATGATTGGAACATATCTAGAAATAATGCTATACTCAACACTTACTAACTCGTTCATCTCGACAGCTGTAATGGTACATTGCATGTGTTACAAAGTTGGTAGAATAATGATGAAGACGGACTCGGTGTGACTGGGACTCGTGTTTATTCAGAACTCTCAAATACAAACACAATAAACTCGCGCTGACTGACAGCGCTCTCATAACTCAGTAGTTACTATAAATAACTTTGTTAGCAATCGCAACCGTCTCCGTGATGTCCGGTTCGCGAACGAATCATTCTTTTGAATCGGTTCTTTTTAGTGAACCGAACCAGTTCACCAAATCGGACTGAATCGTTCTAAACGGTTTGCGTCTCGAGTCAGCGCTGATCCATAATTTACTAAAGTTACTAACTTTCTGACATGAGTGACAGCCCCTCCGACTAGAAATAAACTAATAACCTGAAGTATATGCTAGTAACTACAACAGTTCACCCTGAACTGAGACATGCTGAGAGAACTGATGAGAAGTGAACACAGGTCCATCCGTCTCTCTGGCAGACTCGTGCCTGCTCGTGCCTCGTTAAACCACGCCCCCTCCGCTCATTTAAAATGCAAAGATGTCAGCCAATCACAACAGTGGGCGTTTTTACTGAAGTCTCACAGTAGACACGCCTCTTGAAGCAGGGCATTCAGCCACAGGGCAAACAGCAGTATAGAAAAAATGCCTTTTATTTCTAAATTATGACATTTTATGATGTAAAAATCATACTAACAATATAAGTACACCTCAGAAAACACTATAAAATAATAGAAAAATGCCATGCCATGGGACCTTTAAATCAAATAATGTTTAGTGCAACGAAAAAAACTAAGATGCTACTGCAGGTGCTTTTTAAATCAAATTAAGTCAATGTCATTTTAAGGTAAAATAAAAATGATCATCCTATAGGCTACAGCAGTGTTTCTAAAGTGCAGCATGTTCTTCTTTAGGCTACAAAAATAAGTATTTCGGCTTTGTCACAAGTTAGTCTGTTTCGTTCTCATCCGATCCAACACGTGAGAAGCTGAACAAACGCTCACACTTGAGCAGGCGGAGAGGTAAGCTTGCGCAACTTCAGCTCGCGCAATTTCAGCTCGCGCAACTTCGGCTCGCGCAACTTCAGCTCGCGCAATTTCAGCTCGCCCAACTTCAGCTTGCCCAACTTCAGCTTGCCCAACTTCAGCTCGCCCAACTTCAGCTCACGCAACTTCAGCTCGCCCAACTTCAGCTCGTGCAACTTTTGCTCGCGCAATTTCAGCTCGCGCAACTTAAGCTCGCGCAATTTCAGCTCGCCCAATTTCAGCTCGCCCAACTTCAGCTTGCCCAACTTCAGCTCGCCCAACTTCGGCTCGCCCAACTTCGGCTCGCCCAACTTCAGCTCGCCCAACTTCAGCTTGCCCAACTTCGGCTCGCGCAACTTCGGCTCGCGCAACTTCGGCTCGCTCAACTTCAGCTCGCCCAACTTCAGCTCGCGCAACTTCAGCTCGCGCAACTTCAGCTCGCGCAACTTCAGCTCGCCCAACTTCAGCTCGCCCAACTTTAGCTCGCCCAACTTTAGCTCGCCCAACTTCAGCTCGCCCAACTTCAGCTCGCCCAACTTCAGCTCGCCCAACTTCAGCTCGCCCAACTTCAGCTTGCACAGGAAAGCAGCTCTTCATTCCCTTCAGTGTATCTCGTCTCTTCCCTCTAACACACAAGTGACATGTTTTGCGAATGATTGCAATATAGGCGTATGTGCACGCGGGCGCACTTCCGGAAAAACCGGCAGAAAAATACAAAGAAAACCGGCCGAATGCGATCGCGCGCTAGAAGCAAAAACCGGTCGGTTCCGATTTTTGGCCGGTCAACCGGTGCATTTAAAGTGCACTTTCCCCATACCAACTCACTATTTACACTACAAAACGCCATAGGGACGCACCTTTAAGGCCTGTTCACACCGGGACGATTTTCGCACGCGTTTATCGCCGACGTTTAACGCCTCGGGACTAAACAATGGGCGCCAATGTGAGTGTTCACACCGATGCGCAAAACGCCAGGCGTAAAAGCGTCATTTTTAAAAAAACGCCTCGGGTTAGTTTTTTTATTTTGACGCGGCGCGTAAAAAACTGTCCGACCAATGAGATCGGCGCTTTTGTTCACGTGCCTGGAGCTGCTGAAGTGACAGTAAAACACGACTTGGTGGCGCTCAAGCACAAAACGGTCTTGCCGAGCACACATTGATACGACGAAGAAGTAGTAAGTAGACAAAGAAGAAGATGAACTGCTAATGCTGCTCGCCAGTTAGCAAAAAGTGTGTGAATGGTTTTGTCCATATACATAATATGTCTATGGTTTTGGCAAGCAGGTAAATACTGTCTCTCTTCTCCTTCTGTGTGACAAGCGAGTGTCAGAGGCTTAAAGAGCCGCAGCACCATCTTGTGTACCGGGAGCGCATCTACTGAATGTGCACGTTCACTCTGCGCATCGCCAGTGAAAATCGCTTGGGTGTGAACACTCAAGACGCGCCGAAAAACGGCACGAAAAACGCTGGCGATAAGCGCGCGCGATATTCGTCCCGGTGTGTACAGGCCTTTACTCTCCTAATGCACATTATTCTACACAGACTCACCTGATGACCTTGCAGTCTTTGCAGGTGAGGTGCAGTTGGGTCAGATCACGACACTCCACACTTTCGATCAGCTGCAGCGGGACCTGAACACCACAAAAACATCACAATTGTGTCTTTAGGCCTTGGGGGAGGAGAGAGAGCGAGTTAGACCAGGGGCGGATTTTGTGATTTGGGGGGCGAAATAGAGGAATGGGGCCCTATATAGAATTGACCTATCGGTAAGCCCCGCCCCCCTTAGTTACTGTTGCTAACTCGGACAAACAAACAGAGTTGCTGTATCTTTTACAATAACAGCTGTCAGTGTGAAAACCTTATCCTGAGATGTTTTTGGACACAGAATGTAGCGTATATCCCGTCAGAATGATGGCCAAACTTTACTGATGGTTTATCAAGTTTATTGCATCGTTATTCATTCCAAAAAATCATCGTAAGAGCTGAACAAACAAAGCATAAGAAGTGCGCATTAACGTCTCATTCACAAACTCTCTCTCTCTCTGTTGCATTACCTTTAACATACACAGCAAATTACACAAATAACAGTAAACACACATACACACAGAGCTTATGACTTTTGGGGGGTGCAGTTAATAACTGGTAAACTTTGTATCTGCAAAACAACTCCGATAAACTGCGAGCGAGCTCTTCCTTTCACTATAATTCCCATCAAAATAAGATAATGTAGACCTTAAACATATCTAAAATTTAATTAATTTACACATAACCAGTTTAATATGGAGAGGCACTGAAATGTGTTTTTGACCTACAGTGTTAACTTACATGACGTGAGAACAGTTCGTTATTTCGGTTTGTATGTTAGCAGGGACTTTAATCGTAACTTAACGAGAGTTTGACAAACAGAAAATCCTCTCAGGACACCTGGAGTCAGTGTTGCAGTTCCTCAGACACGACATTTGAGCATTTTTGTAGCATAAACACCATCAAATCGATGAGAGCTTCGGATTTTCCAATGTTCCTCTATGGCGCTGAAACCTAAAGATGTCCGAGTTCCGGTCCCGGCGCAACTGATACTCAACTGCTATTGGCTCATCTGCGTTCGAGGGGAGGGGCTTACCGATAGGTCATTTGCACACTTACAACCTTGAGGTTATTTTCACTGTTGTGATTATTGTTGCTGCTCCCCTCCACCCCCACACATTTAAAATAGACTGAAGGAAATTATTACACAAATAAGAATTATTTCAACCAAAACTGAAATGTGTCTGTGTGAAAAGTAACTGTGCATCTACTCGGGTCCTTCACAGAAACGAGCGAGCGCCATTTAAAACGATAAACATAATACGTATTTAATTTAGGGCTGTCAAAAGATTAATCGCGATTAATCGCACCCAAAATAAAAGTTTGTGTTTACATAATATATGTGTGTGTACTTTGTTAATTATTATTTATATATAAATACACACACAAGCATGTATATATTTAAGAAAAAAATAATATTTTTATATATAAAACATATATATTTATATATATTATAGATTATATAAATGTATATACATGCAAATATTTCTTAAATATATACATGAGTGTGTGTGTATTTATATATAAATAATAATTAACAGAGTACACACACACATATATTATGTAAACACAAACTTTTATTTTGGATGCAATTAATCGCGATTAATCTTTTGACAGCCCTAGTTTAATTATAACTTCAGATGCATGATATGTTCATTTGTAGAGCCCTATGAAATCAGTTTTATTTATTTTTCCAAATTCCGGAGAAAAAAAATGTCCAGATTCCTTTTTTTATTTTTTATCCTGGATGGTTATATAATATTTTATTAATCAAAAAGCATGTCTAATTAATTGAAATCATTTATTAAAAGTTACACAAAATATACACTTACAATGCTGGGTTAAAAATAACCCAAGTTGGGTTGAAAATGGACTAACCCAGCAATTGGGTTGTTTTAAGCAAACATTTAATTGGGTTAAAACAAACCAATTGCTGGGTTAGTCCATCAGTTTTGAGTGTCATTGTTTGTCTAGAGCTGGTGTGTTGCTGATGACTCCAGCTTGTATGTACTTGTGTACTTTATGTTCGTTCATCATCTTTTTCGCTAAGCATTATTTTGCTTTGCTTCTGCTATGATAGAGACATCCACTCTTGCATTGCGTCTGTCTGGGTTGATTTCAAATATCAACAGTGTTTCTCAGAAATCACTTACTGCACCTTTAATTAGATTAAAGGGTTGGTTCAGCCAAAAATGTAAATTGTGTGATTAATGGCTGAGCCTCATGTGGTTGGACACCCGTCAGACCTCCGTTCATCTTCAGACACAAATGAAGATATTTTAGTGTAAATCTGATGCTCTGAAAGGCCTCCATTGGCTCAACTTTACACTCTCAAGACCCTTAAAAGACACTAAAGACTAAAGTTACAAAGTCCATCTCACTACAGCGGCTCTACAATAACTTTATGAAGACCAGAATAGTTTTTGAGCGCAAAAAAACCCTAAATAACGACTTATATAGTGATGACGATTTCAAAACACGGCATCATGAAGCTTCAAAGTGTTATGAATCAGTGAGTCGAATCATGATTCGGATCGCGTGTCAAACCGCCAAACTGCTGAAATTTGGCGATCCAAACCGCTGAATCGACTCACTGATTCATAACGCTTCAAACTGCTGATTCGATTCACTGATTCATAATGCTCCAAACTGCTGATTTGACTCACTGATTCATAACGCTTCAAACTGCTGAATCGATTCACTGATTCATAACGCTTCAAACCGCTGAATCGACTCACTGATTCATAACGCTTCAAACTGCTGATTCGACTCACTGATTCATAACGCTCCAAACCACTGAATCGATTCACTGATTCATAATGCTTCAAACTGCTGATTCGACTCACTGATTCATAATGCTTCAAACTGCTGATTCGACTCACTGATTCATAACGCTCCAAACCGCTGAATCGACTCACTGATTCATAACGTTTCAAACTGCTGATTCGACTCACTGATTCATAATGCTCCAAACTGCTGATTCGACTCACTGATTCATAACGCTTCAAACTGCTGAATCGATTCACTGATTCATAACGCTTCAAACCGCTGAATCGCCTCACTGATTCATAACGCTTCAAACTGCTGATTCGACTCACTGATTCATAACGCTTCAAACCGCTGAATCGACTCACTGATTCATAACGCTTCAAAGCTTCATGATGCCGTGTTTTGAAATCGTCATCACTATATAAGTCGTTATTTAGGGTTTTTTTGCGCACAGAAACTATTCTCGTCTTCATAAAGTTATTTTAGAGCCGCTGTAGTGAGATGGACTTTGTAACTTTAGTCTTTAGTGTCTTTTAAGGGTCTTGAGAGTGTAAAGTTGAGCCAATGGAGGCCTTTCAGAGCATCAGATTTACACTAAAATATCTTCATTTGTGTCTGAAGATGAACGGAGGTCTGACGGGTGTCCAACCACATGAGGCTCAGTCATTAATCACACAATTTACATTTTTGGGTGAACTAACCCTTTAACTAAACTCAGTGCAGAGATAGACTCCGCCCACACGCTCTTCTGATTGGCTGTGATTGATATTGTCGCATCTGCTGTGGAGAGACAAACTGCTGGTTTCGTTCTGATATTGTGTTTCTCGCATTTCACGAGAATCTGAGATCTCGGCACGGATGTTCGGGTGTTGTTGCGTGAAACACTTACATTGATGGCGTTCTCTTGGAGCTTGATGTGAAGGCGGTAGCTGGTTAAGGCAATGATAGGCTCCTCCTCCCTCCTGACCTGTTCCACACACTCGCCGTGCAGCAGCGGGAACACCACCTGCCATTACACACACCATATGAAAACATGTATGTTCGAAAAATGTTTGTTGAAAAACTTTTTTTCAGACGAGATGACAAAGTCACCGTCATCTGCATTAATTTTTTATCGCCTTTTTTCCCGTATAATATCTTTTAGTAATTATCACAAATTGGGTATCATTCGAAAGCTTACACACTCAAAATTCATCCTGTGAAAACCGTTTTGAAATCGGACGTTGCGTTACCATGGAAACGGTACTCGAAATTCTTCTAGCGGGCTCCTCCCCCGACTTTATAAACGACTTTATAATCAAAATCTTTTCTAATCTTGACAAAACACATATCGTCGGAAAGCTCTGAGTCTCAAGGGTCCATATTTTGTGATGAAGTGATATTTGGACATACATTTTGTCATTTGTTACAGGAAAATGCATTAAAAAAAAAAAAATTTAAATGTGTGTGACACCCGGTGGCTATTTTTGGTACAGCGCCTTAACAAAATCTCAATTTTTGTGATATCAACTTCAAATTTGGAACACAACTTGGTTAGACATATGGCTTTGATTTTACAGTAAATTTAGAGTAAATTGTTTTTTGTAAATATATATTTTATATAAATTAAAAAATATTTAGTACAGTATTTTTAATTTACAGTAAATTTAAACTTCCATAACTTTGTCATACTTTCATATTTTGAATTATCTGCTGAGTGTCTTTAAAACAAACCAAATTTAGGTCTATATTCCAAAGCATTCTTGAATTACAGTGCTTTATGTTTGGATAGTGCATTTTCATGTCTATTCTCAATAAGGGGCAAGAACACATTTTCTATCTGTATCTTTGCAATCTGGCAACCCTGCACACGCTCTCTCTGAGGAAGAACCGCGAATGGTCTGAAAACACAGACAAACACGTAAGCTGGAGTTTATTGATCTCCATTTGAGACATTCTGCTTAAATAAAAGTGTCATTCATTCAGTGTGTTCCTTCACGAGCCGCTTCTGTGCATAAATCTGCAATCAAATCTTCGGTGATGAACTGCACTCTCAGAAAAAAAAAAGGTACAGTGGAGGTACAATGTTATTCCTTGGGGAACTAAACGTATAACTGTACCTTTAAAGGTACACAATTGGTCCTTAGGGTTCAATTATACCATTGTTTTCCTCACTTAGAGCTGAAGTAGGCAAGTTCAGTCCAAATGAGTCCTGCACAGTTTGGCTCCAACCCTGAAAGACGTCTATAGAAGCTCTTATTGAGAATTAACAGAGCTTTAGATGCTGATGTGTTATTGAGAATATCAGCATTATGGAGATCAGTGTTTCCTTTAGCTGGTCATCATTATGGATATCAGTGTTTCCTTTAGCTGGTCACCATTATGGAGATCAGTGTTTCATTTAGCTGGTCACCATTATGGAGATCAGCGTTTCCTTTAGTTGATCGCCATTATGGAGATCAGTGTTTCCTTTAGTTGGTTACCGTTATGGATATCAGTGTTTCATTTCGTTGGGCAGTTTGACTCTTGGCTTTTATGTGAGTGGTTATGTGGTATTTGTTACAGTGTTAAAAACAAATAAAAAGAAGCCATGCACAACAAATATCATGAAGAAAAAGTTTGACTAAACTCATTATATATATATATTCAATAATGTGTTTTCCTTTAGTTGGTCACCATTGTGATGATCAGTGTTTCCTTTAGTTGATCACCAATATGGAGATCAGTGTTTCATTTTGTTGGGCAGTTTGACTCTTGGCTTTTATGTGACTTTGTGTTTTGTTACAGTGTTAAAAAAAAGACGTAATCTGTTCAAATAAAAAAAAGCCATGCACAAAAATTATCATGAAGAAAATGTTTGACTAAACTCATCACTGACTAAAACTATTAAAGGTCCCATGGCATGAAATTTTCATTTTATGAGGTATTTCAACATTAATATGAGTTCCCCTAGCCTGAATATTGTCCCCAAGTGGATAGAAATGTTGATCGGTGTAAACCCGAGTTCTGGCTGTCTCTCTCTGCCTTTGAGAAAATGACAGGCCAGACGAGCCAATCCTGAAGGCTCCTGGTTTGACGTCCAAGCAGGAACGGTTTCCTCCCTTTCCTCCGCCCAGAGAATCTGGCACGCCCATGCAAACACTCGAGATCATTAACGTTACTTGTGAACGAGTGAACTGGCAGTTTCTCAGTGTTTGGATGTACAAATGAAAACAGAAGTCTTTCTTCAGTTCCTTCTGATCTGTGATCAGTGATTTCTTATGTGTAGCTAATTATTTATTATTTGTGGACACGCAGCGACTTCTCTCTCTCCCGACAGAGCGGTGTGTTCGTGTTTTCTATCTTGTGAGTCAGTGTTTTTGTACGTCCTTGTCGCGTCTATCTGTTCTAAAATGTGCATACAGTCTTTTCTGTTTAACATCAGCAGTCACGTCTTTAGAGATAAACTTCACGCACGCCGAAGCTCGGCCTTCAACATCCCCGACCCCCAGTACTGCATCTGGCCCACAGCGGAGGAGCCAAACACGGCGTGAGATTAAGCAGAAGGAGGGTAAGCATGAGGGTATCTGGGCTAGGCTAGCCAGCTTTCCCCAGAATAAACTGGATTACATTCGATTACAGCTGTTGTGTCTTTGTTTGCGCTGTGTAACGTTACTCAATGCGCGTCAATGACGCTATTCATATGATTGGAACATATCTAGAAATAATGCTATACTCAACACTTACTAACTCGTTCATCTCGACAGCTGTAATGGTACATTGCATGTGTTACAAAGTTGGTAATAATGATGAAGAGGACTCGGTGTGACTGGGACTCGTGTTTATTCAGAACTCTCAAATACAAACACAATAAACTCGCGCTGACTGACAGCGCTCTCATAACTCAGTAGTTACTATAAATAACTTTGTTAGCAATCGCTTCGTCTCCGTGATGTCCGGTTCGCGAACGAATCATTCTTTTGAATCGGTTCTTTTTAGTGAACCGAACCAGTTCACCAAATCGGACTGAATCGTTCTAAAAGGTTCGCGTCTCGAGTCAGCGCTGATCCATAATTTACTAAAGTTACTAACTTTCTGACATGAGTGACAGTCCCTCCGACTAGAAATAAACTAATAACCTGAAGTATATGCTAGTAACTACAACAGTTCACCCTGAACTGAGACATGCTGAGAGAACTGATGAGAAGTGAACACAGGTCCATCCGTCTCTCTGGCAGACTCGTGCCTGCTCGTGCCTCGTTAAACCACGCCCCCTCCGCTCATTTAAAATGCAAAGATGTCAGCCAATCACAACAGTGGGCGTTTTTACTGAAGTCTCACAACAGACACGCCTCTTGAAGCAGGGCATTCAGCCACAGGGCAAACAGCAGTATAGAAAAAATGCCTTTTATTTCTAAATTATGACATTTTATGATGTAAAAATCATACTAATAATATAAGTACACCTCAGAAAACACTATAAAATAATAGAAAAATGCCATGCCATGGGACCTTTAATAAATAATATCCACCAACAATACTTTGCCACAGACCAGACATTCTGAATTCTGATTTTTAAACACATTCTAAGGGGAAAAAAGTTTAGACGCACACAGATATCCAGAATCAGCACAGGAATTTCAACAATGGTGACATACTTAATGCTGCAATGCATGCTGGGAGCCATGAGTTTATACTGTAGTGGTTGGAGCTAAACTCTGCAGGACATCAGCTCTCTAGGACCGAACTTGCCGACCCCTGATTTAGAGGTACAAAAATATACCCTTAAGGGTCCCACCCCAGTGACGGCCACTTGTACCTTAAAAGGTACACTTTTGTGCTCTTTTTTTGTTTTTGAGAAATGTTGTTTTTCTGTTGTTTTAATAGAAAAACATTCATGTAATTTGGATTTCTAGGAATTCTTGTATATGATAAATATCCCCTAAATAATCAGGAAACTAGATGATGGCAGCATGACGAAAATGTACGTTTTCACAAGACTAAAATGCTCAGACATTTAGTCGACTAAATACACAGGACTAAATAAAAAAAATATCTGACGAAATTAACACTAATTAATATATTACTAGAAGTACATTCAAATGTAGTATAGTAATATATTTCTGTCAATGTCGAACCGGACATTACGCAGACTTCGTATTTTAATAGCCGCCTTTTTGCATATTAATATTCCCAGTCACATTGATTAAAGGTGCAGTGTGTAATATTTATGAGGATCTATTGACAGAAATGCAATATAATATCGATAACTATGTGTTCAGTGCTGTATAAAGTTGTGTTTATGACCTTAGAATGAGCCGTTTCTATCTACACACACACATTTTGTGCCGCCATGTTTCTACGGTAGCCCTAAAGGGACAAAATTCTCTACAGAGCGCTAGCTACTCTCTGCAGTCTCAGACGACACATCTTTGTCCTGTGTCAGCCACCGTAGCTTCACTATTGAGTGGGTGCAATTCACAACCTCACCACTAAAACTTACACACTGCACCTTTAAATAATACAATTGTTATGCATTAAATTAAATTTTTATGACTGTATTCTGCGATTCCGTCCTTGTTTTATGCATCGCTGAAATTAAAGTGCTCTATATTACATATGAACTTCTCAAAAAAGAGCCCACAAAACCAAAAAAGGGTAAATTTTTGGAAATTGAGATTAAAATATCATCTGAAAGTAGGGCTGTCAAAAGATTAATTGCGATTAATCACATCCAAAATAAAAGTTTGTGTTTACATAATATATGTGTGTGTGTACTGTGTATAATTATTATGTATATATAAATACAAACACATTCATGTATATATTTAAGAAATATTTGCATGTATATACATTTATATAATTTATATTATATATAAATATAAATATTTTATATATAAATATAATAAATTTTTCTTAAATATATACATGCTTGTGTGTGTTTTTATATATAAATAATAATTATACACAGTACACACACATATATTATGTAAACACAAACTTTTATTTTGGATGTGATTAATCGCGATTAATCTTTTGACAGCCCTATCTGAAAGCTGAATAAATAATATTTCCATTGTTAGGATAGGACAATATTAGGAAAATCTGGAATCTGAGTGTGCAAAAACATCTAAACATTGAGAGAATTTAACGTTTTTCTTCCTGGAATATGATCTTAATATCCTGATGTTTTTTGGGAGAAAAGAAAAATTATAATTTTGACTCGTTCAATGTGACAAGTGAAGTCTTTGAGTGAGTCATTGAATCATTCACTCAAGAGATTTGTTCAAAAACACAGATTCATCCAGTAATGAAACAAGTGAAGTCTTTGAGTGAGTCACTGAATCATTCACTCAAGAGATTTGTTCAAAAACACTGATTCATCCAGTAATGAAACAAGTGAAGTCTTTATGAGTGAGTCATTGAATCATTCACTCGTGAGATTTGTTCAAAAACACTGATTCATCCAGTAATGAAGTCTTTATGAGTGAGTCATTGAATCATTCACTCCAGAGATTCGTTCAAAAACACTGATTCATCCAGTAATGAAACAAGTGAAGTCTTTATGAGTGAGTCATTGAATCATTCACTCAAGAGATTCATTCAAAAACACTGATTCATCCAGTAATGAAGTCTTTATGAGTGAGTCATTGAATCATTCACTCAAGGGATTCATTCAAAAACACTGATTCATCCAGTAATGACACAAGTGAAGTCCTGGAACATGATCTTAATATCCTGATGATTTTTGGGATAAAAGAAAAATGATAATTTTGACTCGTTCAATGTATTGTTGGCTATTGGCACAGATATACCCGTGAGATGCAGGACTGCTGTTGAGGTCAAGGGTCACACATGAACAATAAAAACAGCAGATGGTGTTCTTCCTAAACCAGTACCTGTTGGTCCTCCACCACAGGGCTCCCATGGGCCTCCAGACTCTGCCCCTCTTCAACCTGCACAACACAAGCGGGGCATGTGATCAGATCAGGGTCATCAGGGGTCAGGGGTCAGGGGTCAGAGAGTTGTGTAAATGAGGGTTATAGTCTCACCATGGCCCCGGGCGGCTGGGCAGAGAGGATCCGCAGGCCACAGGCCACCTGAGAGACGCACAATATACTGTAATCATCAATAACTGCACACCGTACTGTAATACATGAGCGCATTTTAAATCGGACCATCCCAAAAGATTTCCCTCCATCCACTTCACAAACACAATCAATGAAACGTTTCATAATCAATGAGCCGTTCGGCTGTTCAGGAGATCAATAGAGTGACCGCATTAGATGAGACTCGACCTATAGATCGTTTGGATTTACCCTATACACACACACACACACACACACACTTAAACCAAGAGAAAACAAGAAATTACATTTTATTTGTGAGTCATTGAATCATTCACTCAAGAGATTTGTTCAAAAACACTGATTCATCCAGTAATGAAGTCTTTATGAGTGAGTCATTGAATCATTCATTCAAGAGATTCGTTCAAAAACACTGATTCATCCAGTAATGAAACAAGTGAAGTCTTTATGAGTGAGTCATTGAATCATTCACTCAAGAGATTTGTTCAAAAACACTGATTCATCCAGTAATGAAGTCTTTATGAGTGAGTCATTGAATCATTCACTCGAGAGATTCGTTCAAAAACACTGATTCATCCAGTAATGAAACAAGTGAAGTCTTTATGAGTGAGTCATTGAATCATTCACTCAAGAGATTTGTTCAAAAACACTGATTCATCCAGTAATGAAACAAGTGAAGTCTTTATGAGTGAGTCATTGAATCATTCACTCAAGAGATTTGTTCAAAAACACTGATTCATCCAGTAATGAAACAAGTGAAGTCTTTATGAGTGAGTCATTGAATCATTCATTCAAGAGATTCGTTCAAAAACACTGATTCATCCAGTAATGAAACAAGTGAAGTCTTTATGAGCGAGTCATTGAATCATTCACTCGAGAGATTCGTTCAAAAACACTGATTCATCCAGTAATGAAACAAGTGAAGTCTTTATGAGTGAGTCATTGAATCATTCACTCAAGAGATTTGTTCAAAAACACTGATTCATCCAGTAATGAAACAAGTGAAGTCTTTATGAGTGAGTCATTGAATCATTCACTCGAGAGATTCGTTCAAAAACACTGATTCATCCAGTAATGAAACAAGTGAAGTCTTTATGAGTGAGTCATTGAATCATTCACTCAAGAGATTTGTTCAAAAACACTGATTCATCCTGTAATGAAACAAGTGAAGTCTTTATGAGTGAGTCATTGAATAATTCACTCGTGAGATTTGTTCAAAAACACTGATTCATCCTGTAATGAAACAAGTGAAGTCTTTATGAGTGAGTCATTGAATCATTCACTCAAGAGATTTGTTCAAAAACACTGATTCATCCTGTAATGAAACAAGTGAAGTCTTTATGAGTGAGTCATTGAATAATTCACTCGTGAGATTTGTTCAAAAACACTGATTCATCCAGTAATGAAACAAGTGAAGTCTTTATGAGTGAGTCATTGAATCATTCACTCAAGAGATTTGTTCAAAAACACTGATTCATCCAGTAATGAAACAAGTGAAGTCTTTATGAGTGAGTCATTGAATCATTCATTCAAGAGATTCGTTCAAAAACACTGATTCATCCAGTAATGAAACAAGTGAAGTCTTTATGAGCGAGTCATTGAATCATTCACTCGAGAGATTCGTTCAAAAACACTGATTCATCCAGTAATGAAACAAGTGAAGTCTTTATGAGTGAGTCATTGAATCATTCACTCAAGAGATTTGTTCAAAAACACTGATTCATCCAGTAATGAAACAAGTGAAGTCTTTATGAGTGAGTCATTGAATCATTCACTCGAGAGATTCGTTCAAAAACACTGATTCATCCAGTAATGAAACAAGTGAAGTCTTTATGAGTGAGTCATTGAATCATTCACTCAAGAGATTTGTTCAAAAACACTGATTCATCCAGTAATGAAACAAGTGAAGTCTTTATGAGTGAGTCATTGAATAATTCACTCGTGAGATTTGTTCAAAAACACTGATTCATCCAGTAATGAAACAAGTGAAGTATTTGAGTGAGTCACTGAATCATTCACTCAAGAGATTCAGAGATTCATCAAAAACACTGATTCATCCAGTGATGAAACAAGTGAGTCATTGAATCATTCACTCAAGAGATCCGTTCAAAAACACTGATTCATCCTGTAATGAAACAAGTGAATTCTTTATGAGTGAGTCACTGAATCATTCACTCAAGAGATTCATTCAAAAACACGGATTCATCCAGTAATGAAACAAGTTAAGTCTTTGGGTGAGTCATTTAATCATTCACTCAAGAGATTTGTTCAAAAACACTGATTCATCCAGTAATGAAACAAGTCTTTATGAGTGAGTCATTGAATCATTCACTCAAGAGATCCATTCAAAAACGCTGATTCATCCAGTAATGAAACAAGTGAAGTCTTTATAAGCGAGTCATTGAATAATTCACTCATTCAATCTGTTTATTTTTTTAATAATTCACATTTCTCCAGAATCGTAACACTCTGAGATTTATGAATGATGATAAACCGAGTCATGTAAGGTCTCACCGATCTTTACGGCACCCGAGGAGGTGTTTATAACTGCAATACGTCTTCTCATCTATATCTCAGAGGATATTAATTAATATAATATTAATGTTAGCATAACACATGCTGTTCATTCTGAGGTCATTTATGCATCAGAAAAGCAAATCTTCCTCTATAGCACACATGCACTAACATGCACACATTCCATGCATTGCATTTCTGACACATGACGTTACAGTGAAGATCTACAGACCTGGATCTGGTTCTGGATCTGGTTCTGGATCTGGTTCTGGTTCTGGATCTGGTTCTGGATCTGGTTCTGGATCTGGATCGGTCTCTCTCTGTGTGTGGAGCAGATGCTCAAAGAAAGAAAGACTGCAAGAGATAATAACACAATCACACAAATTGGAAAAAAAAATGGAAAATGCTATATATAGTGCAACATGCACCAATCAAGCATAACATTATGACCTAATATTAGGGTTAGAGTCAGTTTTGGAGATGCTCTGACCCGTCACAATCTGGCCCAAACTCGCTCAAATCCTTACTCTTGCCCATTTCTCCTGCTTCTAACACATCAACTCTGAGGATAAAATGTTCACTTGCTGCCTAATATATCCCACCCACTAACAGGAGATCAGTGTTATAGTGTTTTGCCTGATCTGTGTATTTACACAATGATATATGGAGCAACATCGGGTCATGTGACAATGTTTCACACTCTCTGTTTGTGAAAAAACAACGTCATTATTCTCAAATATAGCATATTAAATACATATTACATCTTATTAATGAGTGTCAGACTTGCTGGAGGAAAGTAGGCCGTGCCTGACCTTATATAACCTGATCAAAAACAAGATTATAAAGGAAACAGGTTTTGCATCAGCAGCTTCTGAAGGGCAGGTCAAACCTGCCAATGTATACTAATCAAAGAAAGGGTTATGCAAACAAAAAGCACACGCTAATATTAAACAAACCATACACAATGACAGATATGTGCTTTTCAACCCTGCAGACGTGCTTCAGTGAGACTGACACTATTGCAAATACTGCAACTCAAATAGTCCATTTGCAAAGGTGGGTCAGATAAAAACAAACACCTACACTTATTTATTATGAGTATGGTGTTTCCAGAACACTTCAAACCTCGCGAGGTCAGGTTAAAACTGTACACTAAGACTCTGAATGAGTCGAGTATGCCCAAAAACTGCAGTTTACCAAGTGTACAGTCTAGATAGGTGCCCTAAAGTGGACTAGCTGGCTAGGTTTAGCTAGGTTTGACCATCATTAAACTGACAGCTCGACCTGCTGCAGGAACAGTGCACAGGTTATCAAACATGTTACTCAGAGTTACACACACACATCTGTCGTTAGATCTCGATGAGAGCGTTTGTTGTTGTCGTTTATGTTTGTTGTTGTTGTTGTTGTGGAGGGCGGAACCGTCACCCGGCACCGAAACCCGTCAATAAAGCCGCTGCAATCGCCGTACACTCACCTGCTTTACGAGCTGATCGCAGAAGATGAGCGTTGTTGCGGTAAAACCGGAGTAAAACCAGACAAGACACGGTAAACGGAATGTAAACATTGAGTGTAATCCGCTCTACACCGCCATGACGCTCCCCTCTCAGCTGCGGGTCATGTGACGCCACGACGTCGTGACGCAATCACGCGGAAGCGCGTCGTGTGGAGACGGTTAAAACAAATCAATTTATTAATAAAGAATTGTTCATATTAATAGGAACTGCGAATGAATAATACATATGTATTCATTTATTAAATGTACTTGTTCCGTTTTTTACGGTCTATGGTTCTGATAGTGGAGAAAGGATCTGTTATACGTTATAATTAATAAAGATGTATTTATATTAATAGAGCAACATTACGGTCTTGAGTGCCATTACTATCGGAGATTCTTTGAATAATAAGACATCATAAAAGACAAACTTTAAGTCGGCTTGACAAAGCCTTGTCTGGAAGTTTGATAAGCTTCCTAGCATGTTGTTAGCGTGTCTTAGCGTGTGTCTGTCAGTGTTTCAGGAGTCTGAGTAGGTATTTGCATTTGAACTTAGTTAAAGCTACACTGTGTAACTTTTTTAGTTTATTCTTAGCTAAAAACACTTAGTTCTTTCAAAAATATATGTGCTCATTAATGTATATTTACTTCTTTAAAGTCATAAAGTATTCTTGTAAGTTTATAATATGGTAACATGTTTCACCATGTCGTTAGCTTGTTTTAACATGAATTAGCATGTTGTTAGCATAAATTAGTATGTTGCTAGCATGTTTTACCACATTGCTAACATTAATTAGCATGTTTTAACATTGATGTTATACGATGTTGTTAACGTGTTATAACTACTAGATTATGTTTTACCACATTGCTAACATTAATCAGTATGTTTTAACACAACGTTAACATGAATTAGCATGTTGCTATACTTTTTTAGCTCAATGCTAACATTAATGAATATGTTGCTAGCATTTTTAACACATTGCAAACATTAATTAATGTGTTGCTAACATGTTTTAACACATTATTAACCTGAAATAGCATGCTTTAGCACTTTTGCTAACATGTTACACCATGTTGTTAGCTTGTTTTAACATGTATTAGCATTTTGTTAGCATTTAATGAGTGTGTTTTGCTAGCATTTTTTACCACATTGCTAACATGAATTAGCATGTTTTAACATTGCTAACATGTTATAAAATGTTGTTAGCGTGTTTTAACTTTACTAGAAAGGTTTACCACATTGTTAACATGAATTAGTATGTTTTAACACAACGTTAACATGAATTAGCATGTTGCTATAATTTTTTAGCTCAATGCTAATGTGAATCAATATGTTGCTAGCATTTTTAAATTAACACATTGCTAACATAAATTAATGTGTTGCTAGCAAGCACATTATTAACCTGAATTAGCATGTTTTAACACTTTGCTAACATGTTACACCATGTCGTTAGCTTGTTTTAACATGAATTAGCATGTTTTAATACAATGCTAACATGATTTAGCATGTTGTTAATTAAATGAGTATGTTGCTAGCATGTTTTACCACATTGTTAACATTAAATGGCATGTTTTAATATTGCTAACATGTTATAACATGTTGTTAGCGTGTTTTAATATTACTAGAATGTTTTACCACATTGCTAACATGTTTTAACACATTATTAACCTGAATTAGCATGTTTTAACACTTTGCTAACATGTTACACCAAGTTGTTAACTTGTTTTAACATGAATTAGCATGTTTTAATACAATGCTAAAATTTATTAGCATGTTGTTTGCATAAATGAGTATGTTGCTTGCATTTTTACCACATTGTTAACATGAATTAGTATGTTTTAACACAACGTTAACACGAATTAGCATGCTGCTAGTATTTTAACACATTGTTAACATAAATTAATGTGCTGCTAACATGTTTTAACACATTATTAACCTGAATTATCATGTTTTAACACTTTGCTAATATGTTACACCATGTCGTTAGCTTGTTTGAACATGAATTAGCATGTTTAATAAAATACTTACATGAATTAGCATGTTGTTAGCATAAATGAGTATGTTGCTAGCATTTTTTACCACATTGTTAACATTAATTAGCATGTTTAAACATTGCTAGCATGTTTTAACATTACTAGAGTATGTTTTAACACAACGTTAACATGAAATAACATGTTGCTATAATTTTTTAGCTCAATGCTAACATAAATGAATGTGTTGCTAACATGTTTTAACCCATTATTAACCTGAATTAGCATGTTTTAATACATTGTTAACATGAATTAGCATGTTGTTAGCATAAATGAGTATGTTGCTATCATGATTTAACACATTGTTAACATTTTAACACATTGTTAGCTTGATTAACATGTTGGTAACATGTTTTAACACGTTAGCATGAATTAACATGAAGTAGCATGTTTAACACATTGTTAGCATTAATTATGTTTGCTAGCATGTTTTAACACATTGTTAGCATTAATTATGTTGGCTAGCATGTTATAACACATTGTCTGCATTATTTAACACATTACTAACATAAATTTGCGTTTTGTTAAAATGAATGAACATGTTATCATTTTTTAGTTCAAAGCTAACATAAATTAGTATGTTGTTAACATGTTTTAACGCATGTTTTAACACATTGCTAACATATTATAACATGTTGTTACCGTGTTTTAACATTACTAGAATGTTTTACCACATTGCTAACATTAATTAGTATGTTTTAACACAACGTTAACATGAATTAACAATTTCTTAGCTTAATGCTCACATTAATTAATATGTTGCTAGCATTTTTTAACACATTGCTAACATAAATGAGTATGTTGCTATCATGATTTAACACATTGTTAACATTTTAACACATTGTTAGCTTGATTAACATGTTGGTAACATGTTTTAACACGTTAGCATGAATTAACATGAAGTAGCATGTTTAGCACATTGTTAGCATGAATTATCATGTTTGCTAGCATGTTTTAACACATGGTTGGCATTATTTAACACATTGCTAACATAAATTTGCGTTTTGTTAACATGAATTAACATGTTGCTACCATTTTTTTAGTTAAAAGCTAACATTAATTAATGTTTTAACTAGGGCTGTCAAAAGATTAATCGCGATTAATCGCATCCAAAATAAAAGTTTGTGTTTACATAATATATGTGTGTGTACTCTGTTAATTATTATTTATATATAAATACACACACAAGCATGTATATATTTAAGACATTTTTTTTAATATATATAAAACATTTATATTTATATATATATTATAGATTATATAAATGTATATACATGCAAATATCTCTTAAATATATACATGAATGTGTGTGTATTTATATATAAATAATAATTAACAGAGTACACACATATATATTATGTACACACAAACTTTTATTTTGGACACGATTAATCGCGATTAATCTTTTGACAGCCCTAATTTTAACTCATTAATTAACATGTTGCTAGCATTTTTTTTTTGTTGTTAAAAGCTAACATTAATTAATATGTTTTAACGCATTAATTAACATGTTGCTAGCACGTTTTACCACATTGCTAACATAAATTAGCATGTTTTAACACATTGCTAGCATGTTTTAGCACTTTCACTTTCAACTTTGCACTCTCAAGCCAACACAACAAAACAAAAACAGATGAAAGTAACAATAAGATTCGGATTTCAACTTTTTCAGTCACCAAAAGGGACTTTTATTGCAAACTTCCACATACCATCATTTAGCCTCCAAACCAAACTGAAGATGAGTGAACCGACACGAGTACTTATCAAAACAATCATTATTCAGCCATACTAAAAAATATAGACATTCGGCCAGGCAGGATTCACTTTCTATCCCAATGAAATTGACGAAATAAAAAAGATAAACATAGAGAAATCATGTCTTGAGTTGGTGAAGAGCTCGTTCAGAAAGAGTCCAGATCCTCAGCTTTCATGCCGGACTGTACCGCGACAGAAACACGCGTGTGCTGCTCTGTGTCCTCCTCCATCTCAGGATCACCGGCTTCCAGTTTGATAAAGACAAAACCGCTTGAAACCGGACTTGAACTCGCTGGGCTTTGAAAGGATCTGGTTTGTGCTGGTTCAGTGAAACCATCTCGTCTAATTCTAGACCTGTAAACAGAGAAACAGCACAGGGTTGTGTTACACTCCGTGCTTTGACTCTATAAAAACACATTGTAAGCAGCTTTAAAGAGGCGATATGTAAGAATTATCATGTGTTAAATAATTTTTATTGCCAGTGTGTGATTGACAGATTGTGAGATTGTAACAAAACCTTAAAAACGAGACCTTCCGTCTATGAAAGCCGTCTATTGTATACGCTTAACATATTGATAGCATTAATTAGCATTAAATTAGCATGTTTTAACACATTGATGGCATTAATTAGCATGATGTTAGCACACCTTGATAGCATGAATTAGCATGATGTTAGCTTTTTTTACATATTGATAGCATTAATTAGCATTAAATTAGCATGTTTTAACACATTGATGGCATTAATTAACATGATGTTAGCACACCTTGATAGCATTAATTAGCATGATGTTAGCTTTTTTTACATATTGATAGCATTAATTAACATGATGTTAGCACACCTTGATAGCATTAATTAGCATGATGTTAGCATTTTTTTACATATTGATAGCATTAATTAGCATGATGTTAGCACACCTTGATAGCATTAATTAGCATGATGTTTGCATGTTTTAACACATTGGTAGCATTGATTAGCATGATGTTTGCATGTTTTAACACCTTTATAAAATTAATTAGCATGATGTTAGCATTTTTAACACCTTGATAGCATTAATTAGCATGATTATTAGCATGATGTTTGCATGTTTTAACACATTGGTAGCATTGATTAGCATTATGTTTGCATGTTTTAACACCTTTATAACATTAATTAGCATGATGTTAGCGTGTTTTAACACCTTGATAGCATTCATTAGCATGATGTTACCATTTTTTAACACCTTGATAGCATTAATTAGCATGATGTTAGCACACCATTGATTAGCATGATGTTAGCGTGTTTTAACACCTTGATAGCATTAATTAGCATGATGTTAGCATTTTTAACACCTTTATAACATTAATTAGCATGATGTTAGCGTGTTTTAACACCTTTATAACATTAATTATCATAATGTTAAAAAATGTTAACACCTTGATAACATTAATTAGCATGATGTTAGCACATCTTGATAACATTAATTAACATGATGTTTGCATGTTTTAACACATTGGTAGCATTGATTAGCATGTTTTAACACCTTTATAACATTAACTGGCATGATGTTAGCATTTTTTAACACCTTGATAGCATTAATTAGCATGATGTTAGCTTTTTTTACATATTGATAGCATTAATTAACATGCAAGCACACCTTGATAGCATTAATTAGCATTATGTTAGCATTTTTTTACATATTGATAGCATTAATTAGCATGATGTTAGCACACCTTTATAGCATTAATTATCATAATGTTAGCATTTTTTAACACCTTGATAGCATTAATTAGCATGATGTTAGCATTTTTTTACATATTGATAGCATTAATTAACATGATGTTAGCACACCTTGATAGCATTAATTAGCATGATGTTAGCATTTTTTTACATATTGATAGCATTAATTAGCATGACGTTAGCACACCTTGATAACATGAATTAGCATGATGTTAGCATTTTTTTACATATTGATAGCATTAAATAACATGATGTTAGCACACCTTGATAACATGAATTAGCATGATGTTAGCATTTTTTTACATATTGATAGCATTAATTAACATGATGTTAGCACACCTTGATAGCATTAATTAGCATGATGTTAGCATTTTTTTACATATTGATAGCATTAATTAACATGATGTTAGCACACCTTGATAGCATTAATTAGCATGATGTTAGCATTTTTTTACATATTGATAGCATTAATTAGCATGACGTTAGCACACCTTGATAACATGAATTAGCATGATGTTAGCATTTTTTTACATATTGATAGCATTAAATAACATGATGTTAGCACACCTTGATAACATGAATTAGCATGATGTTAACATTTTTTTACATATTGATAGCATTAATTAACATGATGTTAGCACCAGGGCTCTGAACCGGTTCAAGGAACGAAAACGAAAACCGGAAACGAACGAAATTTTAAGAGGAACAAAAACGGAAACGAAATCAAAATCAATTTGAATCGTTCTGAACAGAAACGTTAATTTGAAATGACCATTAACCGGTTAATAACGTTATTTTATCGCTCTCTTTAATATTTTAATTTGGCAGTGGCCAATCATGAACAGCATGTGACGTTGACGGATCAAGCCTGAGTGAAATGCGCACCATCATCTGTGAATCTACGGTAACGCAAGTCAGTTTGAGCGCATTTTCACGCCTCAAGCACATTTCTCTCCCCGCTGAGCTCATCAATGAAAGCGCAGGTATTGGAGGACATTATTTACATACGTTTAAATAAGCAGAACGGACTTTAAGCTCAAATAGACTGATTTAGGCTGATTTAGGCTGATTTAGGCTGATTTAGTTTGTGGATTCAGTTTAAGCCTGTCCAAGTAGGCTATAGCATCTATCAAACATTCCTATAGTCTTTCAGATGGCCAATACAGCTCAATGTTTTCTATATAGACGGCTGATGCTGCGTATTAAATGGTGTTATATTGCATTAAATGATCAAGCTTTATTAGCTGACTGAATTTGATTATGGGATGCAGACGTGTTGTGCAGTGTTTGCTTTGAAATTACCAGTTGACGGTGCATTAAAAGAGCAATGGTTATCCAGTTTATTTATTCATGCATTTTTTAAAACAAGTCGTGTTGAAAAAAAGTTATGTGCAAAGAATGTTCTCACTCTTCTGAAAAGAATTAGGCATAAGAGCCACTTTAGATTGTCTAACGCTCCATTAAAACAGGTCCGCTGTTTATGCTGTTATTAATGCATGTATTTCTGTTGTGCTTTTAAAAATGTTATTAAATAAATATTCAAGTTTAATTACCATGCGTTATATTATTATTGAGTGAAAATAAGTCTATTTATACATATTTGTTTAAAGTATAGGCTAAATTAAAATAACGTTATTAACCGGTATTTTTTCAAATCAAACCGTTTTCGGAACAGTAATTTTTATTGAGGAACGCAAAAACGGAAACGCTATAATATCGATTCTGCTCGGAGTGAACCATTGATATTTTTTTCCATTTTTAAGCCCTGGTTAGCACACCTTGATAGCATTAATTAGCATGATGTTAGCACACCTTGATAGCATTAATTAGCATGATGTTAGCACACCTTGATAGCATTAATTAGCATGATGTTAGCACACCTTGATAGCATTAATTAGCATGATGTTAGCTTTTTTTACATATTGATAGCATTAATTAGCATGATGTTAGCACACCTTGATAGCATTAATTAGCATGATGTTAGCTTTTTTTTACATATTGATAGCATTAATTAACATGATGTTAGCACACCTTGATAGCATTAATTAGCATGATGTTAGCTTTTTTTTACATATTGATAGCATTAATTAACATGATGTTAGCACACCTTGATAGCATTAATTAGCATGATGTTAGCTTTTTTTTACATATTGATAGCATTAATTAGCATGATGTTAGCACACCTTGATAGCATGAATTAGCATGATGTTAGCATTTTTTTACATATTGATAGCATTAATTAACATGATGTTAGCACACCTTGATAGCATTAATTAGCATGATGTTAGCATTTTTTTTACATATTGATAGCATTAATTAGCATGATGTTAGCACACCTTGATAGCATTAATTAGCATGATGTTAACATTTTTTTACATATTGATAGCATTAATTAGCATGATGTTAGCACACCTTGATAGCATGAATTAGCATGATGTTAGCATTTTTTTACATATTGATAGCATTAATTAACATGATGTTAGCACACCTTGATAGCATTAATTAGCATGATGTTAGCATTTTTTTACATATTGATAGCATTAATTAACATGATGTTAGCACACCTTGATAGCATTAATTAGCATGATGTTAGCATTTTTTTACATATTGATAGTATTAATTAGCATGATGTTAGCACACCTTGATAACATGAATTGGCATGATGTTAGCATTTTTTTACATATTGATAGCATTAATTAGCATGATGTTAGCATGTTTTAACACATTGGTAGCATTGATTAGCATGTTTTAACACCTTTATAACATTAATTGGCATGATGTTAGCATTTTTTAACACCTTTATAGCATTAATTATCATAATGTTAGCATTTTTAACACCTTGATAGCATGAATTAGCATGATGTTAGCGTTTTTTTACATATTGATAGCATTAATTAACATGATGTTAGCACACCTTGATAGCATTAATTAGCATGATGTTAGCATTTTTTTTACATATTGATAGCATTAATTAACATGATGTTAGCACACCTTGATAGCATTAATTAGCATGATGTTAGCATTTTTTTTACATATTGATAGCATTAATCAGCATGATGTTAGCACACCTTGATAGCATTAATTAGCATGATGTTAGCATGTTTTAACACCTTGTAGCTGTACACCTGACCTGTGGTTGTAGAACCAGTTGCTGATGGTGCTGTTCTGCAGGCCCAGCTGTGAGGCCAGCCTCTCGATGGTGTGTGGAGACGGGTATGGCTCCAGCTGATACTCCGCCCGCAGCGCCTCCTTCTCCTGAGCGCTGAGCACCACCCGCGGCCTCTTGACCGCCTCCACCGCTCCTGCGGGATCCAGCGCGCCGCTCGTCCTCAGGGAATCCCGCTTGAGGCGCGCTGCACACACACACACACACACACACACACACACACACTGATCACTGAGTCTGCAGTCACACATCACTATAGATAAGCAGTAGTGCTGGGCGGGATACCAGTTCATACCGAATACCGGTATTTATTTTTGTTATGATATGAATTTTGATGATACCACAATACCGGCATATGTTGGGTCACGTTTCACTGTTGCACTGTAGTGAGAGCACAGCTGAGATTGCATCTTATGTGGCGTTCACACCGGACGAGATTCGCGCGAATAATTTGCGCTAATCGTGCGAAGGTGGACGCTTGAACATGTTGAGTTTACTCGCTTCAATCGCGTGACATTCACTGCACAACAGACGTGATTCTCCTCATGGGCGGAGCTTCTGCCAGCGGCTCGTTGAGAAATGTCTGACATGGGCTGTGTTTACACGTCTTTTTTTGTTAAAATCTACTGTTAATGTGACAAAACGTAGTTTTAAGAC
This sequence comes from Gobio gobio, assembly GCF_949357685.1. Taxonomy (NCBI): domain Eukaryota; kingdom Metazoa; phylum Chordata; class Actinopteri; order Cypriniformes; family Gobionidae; genus Gobio; species Gobio gobio. Next base: position 1,607,595 of record NC_137100.1, on the reverse strand, counting down.
TTTTTCAGTCGATAATGTAGTGGTTTAAAGCTCAAATCAGTGGTTTATTTATATAAAGAGTGCCTATTTGAACATGTGATCTGGTGTGTGTGTGTGTGTGTGTGTGTGTGTGTGTGTGTGTGTGTGTGTGTGTGTGTGTGTGTGTGTGTGTGTGTGTGTGTGTGTGTGTGTGTGTGTGTGTGTGTGTGTGTGTGTGTGTGTGTGTGTGTGTGTGTGAGCTCCAGTGGATCAGCGGCGCTCATTAACCCGGTGAGATCAGCCTTTCCTCAGCCAGTTCTTCTGCCGCTGGCTCTGATGTCTCTGTGGCGGCTCCAGATATAATTCGTCTTGTAACGGCCGATCTTTGCTCTCATGGATCTATAATTTGTTCCCTGGCGAATCGTTTAGACTGAAGGCAAAGAGAAGTTTCATTACTTTATATTTTTAGGCTATAACTGTACGTTGCAGTTGTAACGTTAGCCGACTAGCACTGACTGTGAATGTTTGACTGAATTGTTTGCTCTATTTCATGTGTAGCTTATTATACCTTTTACTTATACTTTTGTATTATTGATCATACATAAACTTGCATTTAACAAAAAGAGACTGGGTTGTGTTTCATGTCATTTAATGTTATCACATGATAATCATATTGTCTGAACCAGATATTAATATACAGATTTTCTCCTCATTGTTGTCACTACTAGAGCAAGCTGCTGATTGGTTAACGCGGCGCGAAATATCCGCCAAAGTTCAGATTTTTCAACTTGAGCGATTTGCGCGATTCCCGCGAATCGCAGGTTCAAAACGCTCAATTCGCGTCACCTCAATCTCGCCGCCGAATGCCATTTTGCGTCTCTGCATTGACTTAACATGTAACTCACTCGTGCGAATCGCGTCCGGTGTGAACGCACCATCAGCCTATGGTAAGTCCGAAATCACCCCCTAAAGCCTCATTCACTATTATTCCCTTCGTTCTCCACTTATATTGTTCACTTAAAAGAGTGAATGAAAACTAGTGAGTGAATGCGGACAGCCGCTGTACACTCGTTATTGCGGTGCATTGTGGGATAGAATGAGTGCACTCAATAACGTCCACTATGGTTTCGGACACTACAAATGGCCGTCCCCTCAGATAGTGCCCTATGTAGGGTATAGGGGGCGATTTCGGATTCAGCCCTTGATTACAGACTAGAGAATCATAGTTGCCAAGTCCGCGTATAACACGCGACTTTGGGCTTCTTTTTTTGGCAAGTCGCAAACAAAAACGTGCGCTCTGAACGTGCGCTTTGGGGTCAAGGAAAACGGGCGTTTCTGATGCGTGTTTTTATATCAAAGCGCACATCCTCGACGCGTGATTTGCTATTGTTTCCGACGCGCGTTTTCCGTGACGTTAAGAACGCGCGCTTATATGGTAAATCACGCGTCGAGGGTGCGCGCTATGAGTCGGACAAAACGCATGTAGGCTAAACAGGTAAACCAAACAGGCAGTGCAAACTTGTGTTTAAAGCATCCAAACAGACTAAAGAACGTGCGCTTTCCTTGGTGTTCTCAACATTGCATGCTTACTTTTTAGGGCACACCTCTTATAAAGTAAAGTTACATATTGTTGACCATCTTTTTAAGTAATTACACTATTTACTAAGATACACTATGGCTGTTATAAGAATTCAACGAAATCAGTATCAACAAAATCCATCTTACCATTTATCAAAATCCACTTACACTTACAATTGCCTAAATAATGTCATGAGATTTTTAGATTTATGTTCTAAATATCATATTTTAATTATAGAAATATAAAATTATTCCAGGCCAGTGAAACTATAAACTGCCAGTATATTTGGCGGTGTGAGTGGATTCTAGAATCATTCAACTAATTCGTTCTAAAAACGGTGATTTATTCGAGAACGAAACCTATACTTTGTTGGAAAAATAGAGCAAAACTGATGACAACTTATTGAACTGTTGTATAAAATTAATATCGCATTTTGCAATCGTGCTGATATCAGCTACTCTGGAAAATAGCACTCTTGCTCGTATGATATTGCTTAACTCATAATCTCCTCTTTAATTACTTTCAACTAATGTTTATTTTTATGTTTGTTATTAGTCTATTTTTAATGAAAATACAACAACAATAAAATAGTACAGTAAAAAAAACTTGCGTATATTAAACTTTTGTTAAAAAACGAATAAGATGGATGACATAAAATAGCTATACCCGAATTATAACAAATAAATAAAAGATAGTGGGTGTGTGTGTGTGGGGGGGGGGGGGGGGGGGGGGCTCATTTATTGATAAAAAAATCAAATTCAAAAAATCAAAATGAAATAATATTGATGATAATAAATAATATATTAATATTGAGCTTGTTTTTGAAGCTGCGGTTGCTTAGTCTCGCGAGAGTTGGCAACACTGTAGAGAATTCAAGCTGCGCGCGGCGCGTGAGAGAGAGCGGTTCCTGACGGAGATGAGATTAACGTTCTCCACATGGATCATATTATAGCACATAGACTGCGTTTAAGTTTTTTATGGACATATTTCATACACTCTAGTGCTCTAAACATAAACCGGCAGCGTATGCGCACTTATTTCATCACTTCTTCTTCAAATGAAATGTAAAGTTACACAAAGGACACTGAACACTAGAAAATGTGGTTGACACCTGGTCATGCACAGGGGAAAAAATACCGTCATATACCGCAAAACCGTGATATAATTTTAAAAAAAATTTGGTAACACACACTCACCTCTGTGGTCAAGCGTGGTCAGCCTCTGGACGCTGGGAGGGTCGCTGAGCCAGCGATGCATCCGGATGAAGTTCTCCTTCCCTTTCAGGCTGAGTTTGCTCCAGGGTTTGGGATGCGACAGCAGTTCAGACACTGAGCTCTGAGTCAATCCCAGAACCTCCTCGCCGAACACACGCTGACCTGACAACAGCAGACGGTATAAACACACTTCAGTTTTCATCAGACTTATCAGAGTTTATCCATAAGAGAAGGCATCTAATATTCAGAGCAGCATTTCTCACTTCACTTCGAGTTGCCTTTATTTACCTTACATTAAAGTTTTGCAGTGTGTGTTTTTGTGTGTATGTGTGTGTATATATGTGTGTGCGTGTGTATGTGTGTGTGTGTGTGTGTGTGTGTGTGTGTGTATATATGTATGCGTGCGCGTGTGTGTGTGTGTGTGTATATATGTGTATATATGGATGCGTGTGAGTGTGTGTATATATGTGTATATATGGATGCGTGTGTGTATGTATATATGTGTATATATGTATGGGGGCATGTGTGTGTGTGTATATAAAGGATTATTAGGAACACACACTAATACTGTGTTTGACCCTTTGGCCTTCAGAACTGCCTTAATTCCACGTGGCATTGACTCAACAAGCTGCTGAAAGCATTCTTTAGAAATGTTGGCCCATATTGATAGGAGAGCATCTGCAGTTGATGGAGCTTTGTGACGGTGCATTATCCTGCTGGAAGTAGCCATCAGAGGATGGGGACATGGTGCTCATAAAGGGATGGACATGGGCAGAAACAATGCTCAGGTAGGCCGTGGCATTTAAACCATGCCCAATTGGCACTAAGGGGCCTAAAGTGTGCCAAGAAAACATCCCCCACACCATTACACCACCACCACCTGCACAGTGGGAACAAGGCATGATGGATCCATGTTCTCATTCTGTTTACGCCAAATTCTGACTCTACCATCTGAATGTCTCAACAGAAATCCAGACTCATCAGACCAGGCAACATTTTTCCAGTCTTCAACTGTCCAATTTTGGTGCAAATTGTCGCCTCTTTTTCCTCTTTGTAGTGGAGATGAGTGGTACCCGGTGGGGTCTTCTGCTGTTGTAGCCCATCCGCCTCAAGGTTGTGTGTGTTGTGGCTTCACAAATGCTTTGCTGCAGACCTCGGTTGTAACGAGTGGTTATTTCAGTCAAAGTTGCTCTTCTATCAGCTTGAATCAGTCGGCCCATGACCTCTGACCTCTAGCATCAACAAGGCATTTTCTCCCACAGGACTGCCGCAGACTGGATGCTTTTCCCTTTTCACTCCATTCTGTGTAAACCCTAGAAATGGTTGTGTGTGAAAATCCCAGTAACTGAGCAGATTGTGAAATACTCAGACCAACAACCATGTCACGCTCAAAATTGCTTAAATCTCCTTTCTTTCCCATTCCGACATTCAGTGTGGAGTTCAGGAGATTGACCAGGACCACACCCCTAAATGCATTGAAGACACTGCCATGTGATTGGTTGATCAGATAATTGCATTCATGAGAAATTGAACGGGTGTTCCTAATAATCCTTTAGGAGAGTGTATGTGTGCGTGCGTGCGTGCGTGTGTGTGTATGTATATGTGTGTGTGTGCGTGCGTTCGCGTGTGTGCGTGTATGTATATGTGTATGTGTGTGTGTGCGTGTGCGTGCGTGCGTGTGCGTGCGTGTATGTGTGTGTGTATGTGTACATATGTATGCATGCTGTGTATGTATGTGTGTGTGTGTATGTATGCGTGCGTGTGTGTGTGTGTGTGTGTGTGTGTGTGTGTGTGTGTGTGTATGTATGTATATGTGTGTGTGTGTGTGTGTGTGTGTGTGTGTGTATGTGTGTGTGTGTGTGTGTGTTTATTTTAATTTTTTATTTACCAAACACGATTTTGTAACAGTTTTAGTAACCACGAGACTGCCTCTGGTCTGTTTACCAGCTAACGTTGTGTTTTTGTTACAGAACATTCAGAGAACATTCAAAAGGGACATCCCATAATGTTTGATGAATGATGGAACTGGAATGTGCTTTTAACGTTCACATAACCAAGAAAAAACATTAAAAAAAACTAGACGTTTGATAACTTAATGGGAACACTGGCAGAGCGTGTGTGATCTGGGGATGTGTGTGTGTGTGTGTGTGTGTTATGGGTAGGTTAAGGGCAGGGGCAGTGTGTGTGTGTGTGTGTGTGTGTGTGTGTGTGTGTGTGTGTGTGATGGGTAGGTTAAGGGCAGGGGCAGTGTGTGTGTGTGTGTGTGTGTGTGTGTGTGTGTGTGTGTGTGTGTGTGTGTGTGTGTGTGTGTGTGTGTGTGTGTGTGAACAGTAACTCCGCCTCACCGATGCTGTTGATTATGAGCGTCTCTTTGACTCTCTGTGTGATGCTGAGGGTGTCCAGTTCCAGACTCTCGTCCTCACCGCTCTCCACACACACCAGCGGCTCCACACACACCAGCGGCTCCACACACACCAGCGGCTCCACACACACCAGTGGCCGTGGCTCCACACACACCAGCGGCTCCACACACACCAGCGGCTCCACACACACCAGCCTCGGCTCCGGGGCCACAGGCAACATCTGGAACGAGCGGCTCATGGAGGCCTGAGAGGCCGGAGACGCCGAGGGGTGAGTGTCTTCATCCATTTCACATTTGACCTTCCGGATGATGCTTTGGACAAAGTCAGCTGGCGTCTGGACACCGGGACTCAGTTTCCCATGATCCTCCTCTTCTGGCCTCGTCTCGCTCGGCTGGAGCTGCATCTGGTGTTGGGCCTGATGGAGGATATTCCTGATCACCTCCTCTGAGGAGTCTCCACGCGGAGACCTGCTGTCCACATCCATCACTGACACACACACACACACACACACATGTTGGGTTTTCATGTTTTATGGGGACTTTCCATAGGCGTAATGGTTTTTATACCGAACATACCGTATATTATATATATAAAAAATGGGTAGGTTTAGGGGCAGTGTAGGGGGATAGTATATACGGTATATACTATCCCCCTACACTGCCCCTAAACCTACCCATCACACACACACACACACTGCCCCTAAACCTACCCATCACACACACACACACACACACACACACACACACACACACACACACACACACACACACACACACACACACTGCCCCTAAACCTACCCATCACACACACACACACACACACTGCCCCTAAACCTACCCATCACACACACACACACACACACACACACACACACACACACACACTGCCCCTAAACCTACCCATCACACACACACACACACACACACACACACACACTGCCCCTAAACCTACCCATCACACACACACACACACACACACACACACACACTGCCCCTAAACCTACCCATCACACACACACACACACACACACACACACACACACACACACACACTGCCCCTAAACCTACCCATCTCAGGAAACATTCTGCATTTTTACATTTTCAAAAAACATCATTTATTCTGATTTATAAGATGTTTTCCTCATGGGGACCAAAAAATGTCCCCACAAGGACGAGGATTTCGGATATTGCCATCTTTGTGGGGACATTTTGTCCCCATAATGTAGGGATTACCAGTCCACACACACACACACACACACACACACAGGTTCAGAAATATAACCTGGCTGTCTGTACAGTAGATGTGTAAGCCATATAAAATTATTTACAGGTTGTAAGTTGCCTGAACTCACGCTCCAAACGGCTCTGATCCAGAATGTTCCTGATCACCTGATCCGAGCTCATCTCTGGAGGACGAACCCACGGGACGAGGCCTTCAGTAACCAGACAGAATCATTCACTCAAGAGGTTCAAAAACACTGATTCATCCAGTAATGAAACATTTATGAGTGAGTCATTGAATCATTCACTCAAGAGGTTCAAAAACACTGATTCATCCAGCAATGAAACATTTATGAGTGAGTCATTGAATCATTCACTCAAGAGGTTCAAAAACACTGATTCATCCAGCAATGAAACATTTATTAGTGAGTCATTGAATCATTCACTCAAGAGGTTCAAAAACACTGATTCATCCAGCAATGAAACATTTATTAGTGAGTCATTGAATCATTCACTCAAGAGGTTCAAAAACACTGATTCATCCAGTAATGAAGTCTTTATGAGTGAGTCACTGAATCATTCACTCAAGAGATTTGTTCAAAAACACTGATTCATCCAGTAATGAAGTCTTCATGAGTTAGTCATTGAATCATTCACTCGTGAGATTCGTTCAAAAACACTGATTCATCCAGTGATGAAACAAGTGAAGTCTTTATGAGTGATTCATTGAATCATTCACTCAAGAGATTCATTCAAAAACACTGATTCATCCAGTAATGAAGTCTTTATGAGTGAGTCATTGAATCATTCACTCCAGAGATTCATTCAAAAACACTGATTCATCCAGTGATGAAACAAGTGAAGTCTTTATGAGTGATTCATTGAATCATTCACTCAAGAGATTCATTCAAAAACACTGATTCATCCAGTGATGAAACAAGTGAAGTCTTTATGAGTGATTCATTGAATCATTCACTCAAGAGATTCATTCAAAAACACTGATTCATCCAGTAATGAAACAAGTGAAGTCTTTATGAGTGATTCATTGAATCATTCACTCAAGTGATTCATTCAAAAACACTGATTCATCCAGTAATGAAGTCTTTATGAGTGAGTCACTGAATCATTCATTCAAGAGATTCATTCAAAAACACTGATTCATCCAGTAATGAAACAAGTGAAGTCTTTATGAGTGATTCATTGAATCATTCACTCAAGTGATTCATTCAAAAACACTGATTCATCCAGTAATGAAGTCTTTATGAGTGAGTCACTGAATCATTCATTCAAGAGATTCATTCAAAAACACTGATTCATCCAGTAATGAAGTCTTTATGAGTGAGTCATTGAATCATTCACTCAAGAGATTCATTCAAAAACACTGATTCATCCAGTAATGAAGTCTTTATGAGTGAGTCATTGAATCATCTCACCTCTCAGTGTGTCCTGGATGGTGCGGAGTGTGTGGATGCTGTGCTCGTCGGACAGGAAGTGCTTCATCCTCAGGAAGGGTTCTCTTCCTCTGCTGGTCAGTTTGCTCCAGGGTTTGGGTCGGGCCAGGATGTCACTCACGGTTCCCTGAGAAAGCCCCAGCACATGGTGTCCGAACACACGCTGACCGATGCTCAGCCGCTGGAGAGCCGCTCTGACCAGCTGAGCGATTCTGGCCGTGTCCAACTCATCCTCATCCTCATCCTCATCCTCATCCTGGGCCTGGAGCCCGCCCCCCTCAGAGCCGCTCTCCTCCTTCAGGAACATGTGGAGGCTCACTGATGAAGATGAAGATGAGGATGATGAAGGTGAGCCACTGTTTTCCACAGGAAGTCCAGAGATATCCGGGCAGGATTCACTCAACGGCTCCTCTTTTCCATAGAAGTGATGAAGCTCTGAGAGTTGATCAAAGAATAAATAAATATTTAAAAATAAAACAAACAAAAAATCTGAAATATTTAATTTGAATGAATTAAATAAATTAAAAAAAAGAAATTAAAATACAACAG
>NC_137100.1:1579261-1586761 GCF_949357685.1 Gobio gobio | reverse complement strand
TATGTTTACTTTGATATTTATTCACACTTGGTATATTTAAATTGATATTTATTCACATTTGGTATATTTACATTGATATTTATTCACATGTGGTATATTTACATTGATATTTATTCACATTTGGTATATTTACATTGATATTTATTCACATTTGGTATATTTACATTTATATTTATTCACATTTGGTATATTTACATTGATATTTATTCACATGTGGTATATTTACATTGATATTTATTCACATTTGGTATATTTACATTGATATTTATTCACATTTGGTATATTTACATTGATATTTATTCACACTTGGTATATTTACATTCATATTTATTGACATGTGGTATATTTACATTGATATTTATTCACACTTGGTATATTTACATTAATATTTATTGACATTTGGTATATTTACATTGATATTTATTCACACGTGGTATATTTACATTGATATTTATTCACACGTGGTATATTTACATTGATATTTATTCACACGTGGTATATTTACATTGATATTTATTCACACGTGGTATATTTACATTGATATTTATTCACATTTGGTATATTTACATTGATATTTATTCACACGTGGTATATTTACATTGATATTTATTCACATTTGGTATATTTTCATTGATATTCATTCGCATTTGGTATATTTACATTGATATTTATTCACATTTGGTATATTTACATTGATATTTATTCGCATTTGGTATATTTACATTGATATTTATTCACATTTGGTATATTTACATTGATATTTATTCACATTTGGTATATTTACATTGATATTTATTCACACTTGGTATATTTACATTCATATTTATTGACATGTGGTATATTTACATTGATATTTATTCACACTTGGTATATTTACATTAATATTTATTGACATTTGGTATATTTACATTGATATTTATTCACACGTGGTATATTTACATTGATATTTATTCACACGTGGTATATTTACATTGATATTTATTCACACGTGGTATATTTACATTGATATTTATTCACACGTGGTATATTTACATTGATATTTATTCACATTTGGTATATTTACATTGATATTTATTCACACGTGGTATATTTACATTGATATTTATTCACATTTGGTATATTTTCATTGATATTCATTCGCATTTGGTATATTTACATTGATATTTATTCACATTTGGTATATTTACATTGATATTTATTCGCATTTGGTATATTTACATTGATATTTATTCACATTTGGTGTGTTTACATTGATATTTATTCACACGTGGTATATTTTCATTGGTATTTATTCACATTTGGTATATTTTCATTGATATTTATTCACATTTGGTATATTTACATTGATATTTATTCGCATTTGGTATATTTACATTGATATTTATTCGCATTTGGTATATTTACATTGATATTCATTCGCATTTGGTATATTTACATTGATATTTATTCGCATTTGGTATATTTACATTGATATTTATTCGCATTTGGTATATTTACATTGATATTTATTCGCATTTGGTATATTTACATTGATATTTATTCACACGTGGTATATTTACATTGATATTTATTCACACGTGGTATATTTACATTGATATTTATTCACACGTGGTATATTTACATTGATATTTATTCACACGTGGTATATTTACATTGATATTTATTCACACGTGGTATATTTACATTGATATTTATTCACACTTGGCATATTTACATTGATATTTATTCACACGTGGTATATTTACATTGATATTTATTCACATTTGGTATATTTTCATTGATATTCATTCGCATTTGGTATATTTACATTGATATTTATTCACATTTGGTATATTTACATTGATATTTATTCACACGTGGTATATTTTCATTGGTATTTATTCACATTTGGTATATTTTCATTGATATTTATTCACATTTGGTATATTTTCATTGATATTCATTCGCATTTGGTATATTTACATTGATATTTATTCGCATTTGGTATATTTACATTGATATTTATTCGCATTTGGTATATTTACATTGATATTTATTCACACGTGGTATATTTACATTGATATTTATTCACACGTGGTATATTTACATTGATATTTATTCACACGTGGTATATTTACATTGATATTTATTCACACGTGGTATATTTACATTGATATTTATTCACATTTGGCATATTTACATTGATATTTATTCACATTTGGTATATTTACATTGATATTTATTCACACGTGGTATATTTACATTGATATTTATTCACACGTGGTATATTTACATTGATATTTATTCACACGTGGTATATTTACATTGATATTTATTCACACGTGGTATATTTACATTGATATTTATTCACATTTGGCATATTTACATTGATATTTATTCACATTTGGTATATTTTCATTGATATTCATTCGCATTTGGTATATTTACATTGATATTTATTCACATTTGGTATATTTACATTGATATTTATTCGCATTTGGTATATTTACATTGATATTTATTCACATTTGGTGTGTTTACATTGATATTTATTCACACGTGGTATATTTTCATTGGTATTTATTCACATTTGGTATATTTTCATTGATATTTATTCACATTTGGTATATTTTCATTGATATTCATTCGCATTTGGTATATTTACATTGATATTTATTCGCATTTGGTATATTTACATTGATATTTATTCGCATTTGGTATATTTACATTGATATTTATTCACATTTGGTATATTTACATTGATATTTATTCGCATTTGGTATATTTACATTGATATTTATTCACATTTGGTGTGTTTACATTGATATTTATTCACATGTGGTATATTTTCATTGGTATTTATTCACATTTGGTATATTTTCATTGATATTCATTCGCATTTGGTATATTTATATTGATATTTATTCACATTTGGTATATTTTCATTGATATTCATTCGCATTTGGTATATTTATATTGATATTTATTCACATTTGGTATATTTTCATTGATATTCATTCGCATTTGGTATATTTACATTGATATTTATTCACACGTGGTATATTTACATTGATATTTATTCACACGTGGTATATTTACATTGATATTTATTCACACGTGGTATATTTACATTGATATTTATTCACACGTGGTATATTTACATTGATATTTATTCACACGTGGTATATTTACATTGATATTTATTCACACGTGGTATATTTACATTGATATTTACTCACACGTGGTATATTTACATTAATATTTATTCACATTTGGTATATTTACATTGATATTTATTCACACGTGGTATATTTACATTGATATTTATTCACACATGGTATATTTACATTGATATTTACTCACACGTGGTATATTTACATTGATATTTATTAACATTTGGTATATTTACATTTTAGTAAATGTATATTTAGTAATATATCTTGTATATTTACATTCATATTTAGTCATTTCATGTATATTTAGTAATTTAGTCTTTAAAATATGTAAATATGCCTTTGACAATGACCGCAGTCGTAAGTCTTAAGACATTAGTTATGAGACTAACATACTTATCCAAATGTTTATGATCAAATATTTATAGTCATGGATATTGAAAACAACGAGGTCAGTGTGATCAGATTCTGACTGACCTTTGACCTGTATATAAATATAACACCTCCCTGAATTGACAAATTGAATCATAAACAAACCAATAAATATTAAAAGACTAATCAGTAAAAGTGTGTGATTGATCATGTGACTCTTTGTTCAAATCTAATCATAACCAAACAATATTTGTACTTAAAAAACTGCCACAGAAACTGCACAGGACACACACACACACACACACACACACACACACACACACACACTTGAGAAAGAAAAGCCCATGTGATTTGTCAAAGCAAACCTTGAACCTGAATAGAATCTGAATCTGCACATACCGTGTGTGTTTGAGTGGAGCTCCTCTTGATCTCAGTGTGTGTGAGTGACTGAGGTCTGATCTGTGTGTGTGTGTGTGTGTGTGTGTGTGTGGGTCGAGACAGAAGACGAGGGGCGGGGCAAACACAGCCAGAGACCAATGACCAATGACCACACTCATCCAGCCAATCAATACCTGCAAACAAAGAGCTCAATCAATTCATCAATAGATCTATAGGCAGCAGCAGGAGGGGGCGGAGCCTGGATCAATCAATCAATCAATCTGCACTCAGCACATGTGCCCAGTTTCTGCTTTTTCATTACATTTTTTGCAGAGTGATTCGTTTATAAAAGTGCAAATATTCCATGTAGTCCCACCATTGATTTAAGCACATCTTATTATGTCAACAAACATTTTAATCTCACGCTTTCTGCCATATACAGATCCTTCACTGAGTTAGCATGTGAGGATTCTAGCATATTCATATCTCTGTTTTTATTACGTTGGCTTGAAAAAGAAATGCTAATAAACGTATGTGTATTTCCTCCTAGAGCTTTAAAGCTAGAACTGCCAGACTCAGACTCAGACCTTTAGACGGATCCCACTAACGTTTTCCTAACAATAACCATCAAAAACAGTTAAAACAAGCTAATTCATGCTAACAATGCATTAAAAAAGCTAATTCATGCTACAATGTGTTAAATCAAGCTAATTCATGCTAACAATGTGTTAAATAATGTTAACAATGTGTTAAAACAAGCTAATTCATGCTAACAATGTGTTAAAAAAGCTAATTCATGCTACAATGTGTTAAATCAAGCTAATTCATGCTAACAATGCATTAAAAAAGCTAATTCATGCTACAATGTGTTAAATCAAGCTAATTCATGCTAACAATGTGTTAAATAATGTTAACAATGTGTTAAAACAAGCTAATTCATGCTAACAATGTGTTAAAACAAGCTAATTCATGCTAACAATGTGTGAAAACAAGCTAATTCATGCTAACAATGTGTTATAAAAGCTAATTCATGTTAAAAATTTGTTAAAAAAGCGAATTAATGCTAACAATTTGTTAAATCAATCTAATTAATGCTAACAATGTGTTAAATCAAGCTAATTCATGCTAACAATGTGTTAAATAATGTTAACAATGTGTTAAAACAAGCTAATTCATGCTAACAATGTGTGAAAACAAGCTAATTAATGCTAACAATGTGTGAAAACAAGCTAATTTATGCTAACAATGTGTTAAAACAAGTAATTCATGTTAACAATGTGTGAAAACAAGCTAATTTATGTTAACAATGTGTTAAAACAAGTAATTCATGTTAACAATGTGTGAAAACAAGCTAATTCATGCTAACAATGTGTGAAAACAAGCTAATTCATGTTAACAATGTGTTAAAACAAGCTAATTCATGCTAACAATGTGTGAAAACAAGCTAATTTATGCTAACAATGTGTTAAAACAAGTAATTCATGTTAACAATGTGTTAAAACAAGGTAATTCATGCTAACAACGTGTTAAATCATACTAACAATGTGTTACAACAAGATAATTCATGATAAGAATGTGTTAAAACAAGGTAATTCAAGCTAATTCATGCTAACAATGTGTTAAATAATGCTAACAATGTGTTAAAACAAGCTAATTCATGCTAACAATGTGTTAAAACAAGCTAATTTGTGTTAACAATGTGTTAAAACAAGCTAATTCATGCTAACAATGTGTTAATTAATGCTAACAATGTGTTAAAACAAGCTAATTCATGCTAACAATGTGTTAAAACAAGCTAATTTGTGTTAACAATGTGTTGAATCATGCTAACAATGTGTTAAACCAAGCTAATTCATGCTAACAATGTGTGAAAACAAGGTAATTTATGCTAACAATGTGTTAAAACAAGTAATTCATGTTAACAATGTGTTAAAACAAGGTAATTCATGCTAACAACGTATTAAATCATACTAACAATGTGTTACAACAAGATAATTCATGCTAAGAATGTGTTAAAACAAGGTAATTCAAGCTAATTCATGCTAACAATGTGTTAAATAATGCAATGTGTTAAAACAAGCTAATTCATGCTAACAATGTGTTAAAACAAGCTAATTTGTGTTAACAATGTGTTGAATCATACTAACGATGTGTTAAATCAAGCTAATTCATGCTAAGAATGTGTTAAAACAAGCTAATTCATGTTAACAATGTGTTGAATCATACTAACGATGTGTTAAATCAAGCTAATTCATACTAACAATGTGTTAAAACACGCTGATTCATGCTAACATTGTGTTAAATAATGCTAACAATGTGTTAAAACAAGCTAATTCATGCTAACAATGTGTGAAAACAAGCTAATCCATGCTAACAATGTGTTAAAACAAGGCAATTCATGCTAACAATGTGTTAAATCATACTAACAATATGTTAAAACATTATTCATTATAGCATTATGGTAATTTGTGCTAGCAACATGTTAAACCATGCTAACAAATTGTTAAGCAATGTTAGCAATGTGCTAAAACTTGTTAACAATATACTAATTCATGATAGTAATGTTTAAAACATGCTAATTCATGTTAGCTATGTGCTAATTAATGATAGCAACATGCTAATTTAATAATAACAATGTGTTAAAATGTTAGCAAAGTGCTAATTCATGTTAGCAATATGCAAAAACAAGTTAATTAATGCTAACAATGTGTTAAAAATGTTCATTTATGTTAACATTGTGCTAAAAAATGCCAACAATGTGTTATATCATGCTAACAATTTGCTAAAAAATATCAGCAATGTGCTAATTAATGCTAACAATTCGCTAAAACAAGTTAATCCATGCTTACAATGTGCTAACTTATGCTAGCAACACGTTAATCAAAAAAAGAAGATATTTTAATGAAGAGAGTACATGACTGGACCTTTCATGTCATGGTCATAATTCACTTCTCAAGTGTGTTTTATGATCAACATTCAGATGAACTCAGATCCCCGTTTGCAGGGTCACAGATGACATATTGATCGGGCGATTGGTTTTATTGATCCTGTTGATTGATTTGAAGCTCAGAACCCAATATTGATTTTGCTCAGCTCAGCCGGAGGAATATGAATAAAGAGCCGGCGTGTGTATCGACTGTATCTGAGAGACACAATCACATTCACATGAAACATAATCACACACGAAGAACACAACACTCCACTGTTACTATAACCATCAGCCCCTCTGGTGTGTGTGTGTGTTCTCTGCAGATGAGTGTGTGTGTGTTGTCTCCGGATGAGTGTGTGTGTGTGTTGTCTCCGGATGAGTGTGTCTCCGGATGAGTGTGTGTGTGTGTGTGTGTGTGTGTTGTCTCTGGATGAGTGTGTCTCCGGATGAGTGTGTGTGTGTGTGTGTGTGTGTGATGGGTAGGTTTAGGGGCAGGGCAATGTGTGTGTGTGTGTGTGTGTGTGTGTGTGTGTGTGATGGGTAGGTTTAGGGGCAGGGGCAGTGTGTGTGTGTGTGTGTGTGTGTGTGTGTGTGTGTGTGTGTGTGTGTGTGTGATGGGTAGGTTTAGGGGCAGGGGCAGTGTGTGTGTGTGTGTGTGTGTGTGTGTGT
>NC_137100.1:1571761-1576761 GCF_949357685.1 Gobio gobio | reverse complement strand
AGCCTCCATCCCTCTGTGCCTCCGTCCCTCTGAGCCTCCGTCACTGCTCTGAGCCTCCGTCCCTCTGAGCCTCCGTCACTGCTCTGAGCCTCCGTCCCTCTGTGCCTCCGTCCCTCTGAGCCTCCGTCCCTCTGAGCCTCCGTCACTGCTCTGAGCCTCCGTCCCTCTGAGCCTCCGTCACTGCTCTGAGCCTCCGTCCCTCTGAGCCTCCGTCCCTCTGTGCCTCCGT
Organism: Gobio gobio; assembly: GCF_949357685.1. Lineage (NCBI taxonomy): Eukaryota > Metazoa > Chordata > Actinopteri > Cypriniformes > Gobionidae > Gobio > Gobio gobio. Next base: position 1,576,532 of record NC_137100.1, on the reverse strand, counting down.
CCCTCTGTGCCTCCGTCCCTCTGAGCCTCCGTCCCTCTGTGCCTCCGTCACTGCTCTGAGCCTCCGTCCCTCTGAGCCTCCGTCCCTCTGAGCCTCCGTCCCTCTGAGCCTCCGTCCCTCTGAGCCTCCGTCCCTCTGAGCCTCCGTCCCTCTGTGCCTCCGTCCCTCTGAGCCTCCGTCCCTCTGAGCCTCCGTCCCTCTGAGCCTCCGTCCCTCTGTGCCTCCGTCCCTCTGAGTCTCCGTCCCTCTGAGCCTCCGTCCCTCTGTGCCTCCGTCCCTCTGAGCCTCCGTCACTGCTCTGAGCCTCCGTCCCTCTGAGCCTCCGTCCCTCTGAGCCTCCGTCCCTCTGAGCCTCCGTCCCTCTGAGCCTCCGTCCCTCTGAGCCTCCGTCCCTCTGTGCCTCCGTCCCTCTGAGCCTCCGTCCCTCTGAGCCTCCGTCCCTCTGTGCCTCCGTCCCTCTGAGCCTCCGTCCCTCTGAGCCTCCGTCCCTCTGAGCCTCCGTCCCTCTGTGCCTCCGTCCCTCTGTGCCTCCGTCACTGCTCTGTGCCTCCGTCCCTCTGAGCCTCCGTCCCTCTGAGCCTCCGTCCCTCTGTGCCTCCGTCCCTCTGAGCCTCCGTCCCTCTGTGCCTCCGTCCCTCTGAGCCTCCGTCCCTCTGAGCCTCCGTCCCTCTGTGCCTCCGTCCCTCTGAGCCTCCGTCCCTCTGAGCCTCCGTCCCTCTGTGCCTCCGTCCCTCTGAGCCTCCGTCCCTCTGAGCCTCCGTCCCTCTGTGCCTCCGTCCCTCTGAGCCTCCGTCCCTCTGAGCCTCCGTCCCTCTGAGCCTCCGTCACTGCTCTGAGCCTCCGTCACTGCTCTGAGCCTCTGTCCCTCTGAGCCTCCGTCACTGCTCTGTGCCTCCGTCCCTCTGTGCCTCCGTCCCTCTGAGCCTCCGTCCCTCTGAGCCTCCGTCACTGCTCTGAGCCTCTGTCCCTCTGAGCCTCCGTCACTGCTCTGAGCCTCCGTCCCTCTGAGCCTCCGTCCCTCTGAGCCTCCGTCACTGCTCTGAGCCTCCGTCACTGCTCTGAGCCTCCGTCACTGCTCTGAGCCTCCGTCCCTCTGAGCCTCCGTCATTCTGAGTCTCCGTCCCTCTGAGCCTCCGTCCCTCTGAGCCTCCGTCCCTCTGAGCCTCCGTCACTGCTCTGAGCCTCCGTCCCTCTGAGCCTCCGTCCCTCTGAGCCTCCGTCCCTCTGAGCCTCCGTCACTGCTCTGAGCCTCCGTCCCTCTGAGCCTCCGTCCCTCTGAGCCTCCGTCCCTCTGAGCCTCCGTCACTGCTCTGAGCCTCCGTCCCTCTGAGCCTCCGTCCCTCTGAGCCTCCGTCCCTCTGAGCCTCCGTCACTGCTCTGAGCCTCCGTCCCTCTGAGCCTCCGTCCCTCTGAGCCTCCGTCCCTCTGTGCCTCCGTCCCTCTGTGCCTCCGTCACTGCTCTGTGCCTCCGTCCCTCTGAGCCTCCGTCCCTCTGAGCCTCCGTCCCTCTGAGCCTCCGTCCCTCTGAGCCTCCGTCACTGCTCTGAGCCTCCGTCCCTCTGAGCCTCCGTCCCTCTGAGCCTCCGTCCCTCTGAGCCTCCGTCACTGCTCTGAGCCTCCGTCCCTCTGAGCCTCCGTCACTGCTCTGAGCCTCCGTCCCTCTGAGCCTCCGTCCCTCTGAGCCTCTGTCACTGCTCTGAGCCTCCGTCCCTCTGAGCCTCCGTCCCTGCTCTGAGCCTCCATCACTGCTCTGAGCCTCCGTCCCTCTGAGCCTCCGTCCCTCTGAGCCTCCGTCACTGCTCTGAGCCTCCATCACTGCTCTGAGCCTCCGTCACTGCTCTGAGCCTCCGTCCCTCTGTGCCTCCGTCACTGCTCTGAGCCTCCGTCCCTCTGAGCCTCCGTCCCTCTGTGCCTCCGTCACTGCTCTGAGCCTCCGTCCCTCTGTGCCTCCGTCCCTCTGAGCCTCCGTCCCTCTGAGCCTCCGTCACTGCTCTGAGCCTCCGTCCCTCTGAGCCTCCGTCCCTCTGTGCCTCCGTCACTGCTCTGAGCCTCCGTCCCTCTGAGCCTCCGTCCCTCTGTGCCTCCGTCACTGCTCTGAGCCTCCGTCCCTCTGTGCCTCCGTCCCTCTGAGCCTCCGTCCCTCTGAGCCTCCGTCACTGCTCTGAGCCTCCGTCCCTCTGAGCCTCCGTCCCTCTGAGCCTCCGTCACTGCTCTGAGCCTCCGTCCTCTGTGCCTCCGTCCCTCTGTGCCTCCGTCCCTCTGAGCCTCCGTCCCTCTGTGCCTCCGTCCCTCTGAGCCTCCGTCCCTCTGAGTCTCCGTCCCTCTGAGCCTCCGTCCCTCTGTGCCTCCGTCCCTCTGAGCCTCCGTCCCTCTGTGCCTCCGTCCCTCTGAGCCTCCGTCCCTCTGAGTCTCCGTCCCTCTGAGCCTCCGTCCCTCTGAGCCTCCGTCCCTCTGTCCATCAAAAACAGTTAAAACAAGCTAATTCATGCTAACAATGCATTAAAAAAGCTAATTCATGCTACAATGTGTTAAATCAAGCTAATTCATGCTAACAATGTGTTAAATAATGTTAACAATGTGTTAAAACAAGCTAATTCATGCTAACAATGTGTTAAAAAAGCTAATTCATGCTACAATGTGTTAAATCAAGCTAATTCATGCTAACAATGCATTAAAAAAGCTAATTCATGCTACAATGTGTTAAATCAAGCTAATTCATGCTAACAATGTGTTAAATAATGTTAACAATGTGTTAAAACAAGCTAATTCATGCTAACAATGTGTTAAAACAAGCTAATTCATGCTAACAATGTGTGAAAACAAGCTAATTCATGCTAACAATGTGTTATAAAAGCTAATTCATGTTAAAAATTTGTTAAAAAAGCGAATTAATGCTAACAATTTGTTAAATCAATCTAATTAATGCTAACAATGTGTTAAATCAAGCTAATTCATGCTAACAATGTGTTAAATAATGTTAACAATGTGTTAAAACAAGCTAATTCATGCTAACAATGTGTGAAAACAAGCTAATTAATGCTAACAATGTGTGAAAACAAGCTAATTTATGCTAACAATGTGTTAAAACAAGTAATTCATGTTAACAATGTGTGAAAACAAGCTAATTTATGTTAACAATGTGTTAAAACAAGTAATTCATGTTAACAATGTGTGAAAACAAGCTAATTCATGCTAACAATGTGTGAAAACAAGCTAATTCATGTTAACAATGTGTTAAAACAAGCTAATTCATGCTAACAATGTGTGAAAACAAGCTAATTTATGCTAACAATGTGTTAAAACAAGTAATTCATGTTAACAATGTGTTAAAACAAGGTAATTCATGCTAACAACGTGTTAAATCATACTAACAATGTGTTACAACAAGATAATTCATGATAAGAATGTGTTAAAACAAGGTAATTCAAGCTAATTCATGCTAACAATGTGTTAAATAATGCTAACAATGTGTTAAAACAAGCTAATTCATGCTAACAATGTGTTAAAACAAGCTAATTTGTGTTAACAATGTGTTAAAACAAGCTAATTCATGCTAACAATGTGTTAATTAATGCTAACAATGTGTTAAAACAAGCTAATTCATGCTAACAATGTGTTAAAACAAGCTAATTTGTGTTAACAATGTGTTGAATCATGCTAACAATGTGTTAAACCAAGCTAATTCATGCTAACAATGTGTGAAAACAAGGTAATTTATGCTAACAATGTGTTAAAACAAGTAATTCATGTTAACAATGTGTTAAAACAAGGTAATTCATGCTAACAACGTATTAAATCATACTAACAATGTGTTACAACAAGATAATTCATGCTAAGAATGTGTTAAAACAAGGTAATTCAAGCTAATTCATGCTAACAATGTGTTAAATAATGCAATGTGTTAAAACAAGCTAATTCATGCTAACAATGTGTTAAAACAAGCTAATTTGTGTTAACAATGTGTTGAATCATACTAACGATGTGTTAAATCAAGCTAATTCATGCTAAGAATGTGTTAAAACAAGCTAATTCATGTTAACAATGTGTTGAATCATACTAACGATGTGTTAAATCAAGCTAATTCATACTAACAATGTGTTAAAACACGCTGATTCATGCTAACATTGTGTTAAATAATGCTAACAATGTGTTAAAACAAGCTAATTCATGCTAACAATGTGTGAAAACAAGCTAATCCATGCTAACAATGTGTTAAAACAAGGCAATTCATGCTAACAATGTGTTAAATCATACTAACAATATGTTAAAACATTATTCATTATAGCATTATGGTAATTTGTGCTAGCAACATGTTAAACCATGCTAACAAATTGTTAAGCAATGTTAGCAATGTGCTAAAACTTGTTAACAATATACTAATTCATGATAGTAATGTTTAAAACATGCTAATTCATGTTAGCTATGTGCTAATTAATGATAGCAACATGCTAATTTAATAATAACAATGTGTTAAAATGTTAGCAAAGTGCTAATTCATGTTAGCAATATGCAAAAACAAGTTAATTAATGCTAACAATGTGTTAAAAATGTTCATTTATGTTAACATTGTGCTAAAAAATGCCAACAATGTGTTATATCATGCTAACAATTTGCTAAAAAATATCAGCAATGTGCTAATTAATGCTAACAATTCGCTAAAACAAGTTAATCCATGCTTACAATGTGCTAACTTATGCTAGCAACACGTTAATCAAAAAAAGAAGATATTTTAATGAAGAGAGTACATGACTGGACCTTTCATGTCATGGTC
>NC_137100.1:1546761-1561761 GCF_949357685.1 Gobio gobio | reverse complement strand
CACACACACACACACACACACACACACACACACTCACACACACACACACACACACACACACACACACACACACACACACACACACTCACACTCACACTCACACTCACACTCACACTCACACACACACACACACACACACACACACTCACACTCACACTCACACTCACACTCACACACACACACACACACACACACACACACACACACACACACACACACACACACACACACACACACACACACACACACACACACACACACACACACACACACACACACACACACACACACACACACACACACACACACACACACACACACACACACACCATAACTGGATGATGCTCATTTGCTCTGCCGACTGTATTTACAGTATCTACTGTTTACATCTGTATTTTACACCGTACTTTCAACTGTAATATTCAATCTCTTCCACTGCACTTTTACACTGTTTTTCGGATAGCTTCTGTCCATCATTTATTGAACTACCTTAATCCACTGCCATATTCCTCATCTTAGCCTAACATGTCATTGTATACCTCTAAAATTCTGTTTATAGTAATAACCATCTGTATATTATATTATATTATATAAAGTTGAATCTAATCTAATCTAATCTAATCTAATCCATCCATCCGTCCGTCCGTCCATCCAAACAGAATTGAATAGAATTGAAGGGAAGGTCAGTGCACATGACAAACACTAGAGGGCAGCACAGCTCTGAATATGAGCATGTCTTCTTCTTCTTCTTCTTCTTCTTCTTCTTCTTCTTCTTCTTCTTCAGAGGAGAAACTCATGCAATCTGTTGTATTTTTTTCAAATGTATTAGTATTGTGTCACTGTTCTGATGTGGTTTGCTCAGTGTGTTCCTTCTGCAATCTGACGAGATCAGGACGCTGGCGAAACATCTCAAGAAAACATCCTTTCCTCAAAGAAGAGATGATGAAACATGACGGTTAACATGTTTTTTTTAGCCACCTGCACTGTAATACAAGCATTAATTAAATACATGATGTTTAAGCACAAATCAATTAAAGTGATAGCTCACCCCAGAATGAAATGACACCCGTTGACTCATACAGGTTTGGAAGAAAATGAGGGTGATTAATTTTTTGGGTGCACTGTCCCTTTAAGTAGCTTTTTATTGAAGGAAAATGTAGTTCGTTTTTATAAAAACAATGCAAAAACGCATTATTTATACACGTATTATATAGCTAAAAAGTAATACGAATTAACATTCAACGCATTATTGTGAAAGTCGAGCTCCCTCCCATTTCCTCCGCACTATTTTTCCTATTGCGTGCAGCTGTGCTGTATTCATCCGCGCGGCGGATTACAGCCGCTACGCTGTTGCTGAAGGTGTGTATAACGTGTCCTTCCGCAGAGCCGGTGAGCCTCCGCCGCAGCACGCGCGTCTGACGGCCCGCTCAAAACAGCGATATTTCAGCTTTTTCCATCATAAATCAGTTTTTTTGTTATCGGAAGACTTTTATTCGTCGTCCCTGGTGTGTTTTAAGTGGTGGTGTTCGTGATTTAATCGGCTAGTCATGGCTGACATCGACAAACTCAACATAGACAGCATCATTCAGCGCCTGCTCGAGGGTAAGTTTCACCTCACATATTCTCATTATGAGATAAATGATTACATAATCGTTGTTACGGGAGCATATTCATATTTATAAGTCTGATTTGCCGTGGTATTTAGAGCTGTCGAGCTGAGCTAACGGGGTTAGCTGAGCATTAGCTGCTCACTGACATCAACGGCTGTGTTCCTACAGAGACGATATTAGTGGCGCGTTTAGAACGGTTGCAGATTCCCAATAGGAGACATTTCCAGGATTATGCCACTAAATAAAGTCTACATCGACAGAAACTGTGATTTGAGAGACAGCCGAACTGTACGTGCTGTGCCCAAAAAAGAAAAGAACATTATCCCATGATTTACTCTCCCTCAGGTCAGTCTAGGTGTGCATGACATTCTTCTTTCAGACGAACACTGAGTTATATTAATAGATGTCCTGGCTCTTCCAAGCTTTATAATGGCAGTAAATGACTGTTTCTGTTTCTTTTATGATGGATAGATGCATTTTTATGATGGATAGATGCACTTTTATGATGGATAGATGCACTTTTATGATGGACAGATGCACTTTTATGATGGATAGATGTACTTTTATGATGGATAGATGCTCTTTTATGATGGATAGATGCGCTTTTATGATGGATAGATGCGCTTTTATGATGGATAGATGCACTTTTATGATGGACAGATGCACTTTTATGATGGATAGGTGCACTTTTATGATGGATAGATGCTCTTTTATGATGGATAGATGCATTTTTATGATGGGTAGATGCACTTTTATGATGGACAGATGCACTTTTATGATGGATAGATGTACTTTTATGATGGATAGATGCGCTTTTATGATGGATAGATGCATTTTTATGATGGATAGATGCACTTTTATGATGGATAGATGTACTTTTATGTTGGATAGATGCGCTTTTATGATGGATAGATGCATTTTTATGATGGATAGATGCACTTTTATGATGGACAGATGCACTTTTATGTTGGATAGATGCACTTTTATGATGGATGGATGCACTTTTATGTTGGATAGATGCGCTTTTATGTTGGATAGATGCGCTTTTATGTTGGATAGATGCGCTTTTATGATGGATAGATGCATTTTTATGATGGATAGATGCACTTTTATGATGGACAGATGCACTTTTATGTTGGATAGATGCACTTTTATGATGGATGGATGCACTTTTATGTTGGACAGATGCACTTTTATGTTGGATAGATGCACTTTTATGATGGATGGATGCACTTTTATGATGGATGGATGCACTTTTATGATGGATAGATGTACTTTTATGTTGGATAGATGCACTTTTATGATGGATAGATGCACTTTTATGTTGGATAGATGCACTTTTATGATGGATAGATGCACTTTTATGATGGATAGATGCACTTTTATGATGGATAGATGCGCTTTTATGATGGATAGATGCGCTTTTATGATGGATAGATGCGCTTTTATGTTGGATAGATGCACTTTTATGATGGATAGATGCATTTTTATGATGGATAGATGCACTTTTATGATGGACAGATGCACTTTTATGTTGGATAGATGCACTTTTATGATGGATAGATGCACTTTTATGATGGATAGATGCACTTTTATGATGGATAGATGCACTTTTATGATGGATGGATGCACTTTTATGATGGATAGATGCACTTTTATGATGGATAGATGCACTTTTATGATGGATGGATGCACTTTTATGATGGATAGATGTACTTTTATGTTGGATAGATGCACTTTTATGATGGACAGATGCACTTTTATGTTGGATAGATGCACTTTTATGATGGATAGATGCACTTTTATGATGGATAGATGCACTTTTATGATGGATAGATGCGCTTTTATGATGGATAGATGCGCTTTTATGATGGATAGATGCGCTTTTATGTTGGATAGATGCACTTTTATGATGGATAGATGCATTTTTATGATGGATAGATGCACTTTTATGATGGACAGATGCACTTTTATGTTGGATAGATGCACTTTTATGATGGATGGATGCACTTTTATGATGGATAGATGCATTTTTATGATGGGTAGATGCACTTTTATGATGGACAGATGCACTTTTATGATGGATAGATGTACTTTTATGATGGATAGATGCGCTTTTATGATGGATAGATGCTCTTTTATGATGGATAGATGCATTTTTATGATGGGTAGATGCACTTTTATGATGGACAGATGCACTTTTATGATGGATAGATGTACTTTTATGATGGATAGATGCGCTTTTATGATGGATAGATGCACTTTTATGATGGACAGATGCTCTTTTATGATGGATAGATGCATTTTTATGATGGATAGATGCACTTTTATGATGGACAGATGCACTTTTATGTTGGATAGATGCACTTTTATGATGGATAGATGCACTTTTATGATGTATAGATGCACTTTTATGATGGATAGATGCACTTTTATGATGGATAGATGCGCTTTTATGATGGATAGATGCATTTTTATGATGGATAGATGCACTTTTATGATGGATAGATGTACTTTTATGTTGGATAGATGCGCTTTTATGATGGATAGATGCATTTTTATGATGGATAGATGCACTTTTATGATGGACAGATGCACTTTTATGTTGGATAGATGCACTTTTATGATGGATGGATGCACTTTTATGTTGGACAGATGCACTTTTATGTTGGATAGATGCACTTTTATGATGGATGGATGCACTTTTATGATGGATGGATGCACTTTTATGATGGATAGATGTACTTTTATGTTGGATAGATGCGCTTTTATGATGGATAGATGCGCTTTTATGATGGATAGATGCGCTTTTATGTTGGATAGATGCACTTTTATGATGGATAGATGCATTTTTATGATGGATAGATGCACTTTTATGATGGACAGATGCACTTTTATGTTGGATAGATGCACTTTTATGATGGATGGATGCACTTTTATGATGGATAGATGTACTTTTATGATGGATGGATGCACTTTTATGATGGATAGATGTACTTTTATGTTGGATAGATGCGCTTTTATGATGGATAGATGCGCTTTTATGATGGATAGATGCATTTTTATGATGGATAGATGCACTTTTATGATGGATAGATGTACTTTTATGTTGGATAGATGCGCTTTTATGATGGATAGATGCATTTTTATGATGGATAGATGCACTTTTATGATGGACAGATGCACTTTTATGTTGGATAGATGCACTTTTATGATGGATAGATGCACTTTTATGATGGATGGATGCACTTTTATGATGGATGGATGCACTTTTTTGATGGATAGATGCACTTTTATGATGGATAGATGCACTTTTATGATGGATAGATGCACTTTTATGATGGATGGATGCACTTTTATGATTGACAGATGCACTTTTATGATGGATAGATGCACTTTTATGATGGATAGATGTACTTTTATGTTGGATAGATGCGCTTTTATGATGGATAGATGCATTTTTATGATGGATAGATGCACTTTTATGATGGACAGATGCACTTTTATGTTGGATAGATGCACTTTTATGATGGATAGATGCACTTTTATGATGGATGGATGCACTTTTATGATGGATGGATGCACTTTTTTGATGGATAGATGCACTTTTATGATGGATAGATGCACTTTTATGATGGATAGATGCACTTTTATGATGGATAGATGCACTTTTATGATGGATGGATGCACTTTTATGATTGACAGATGCACTTTTATGTTGGATAGATGCACTTTTATGATGGATAGATGCACTTTTATGATGGATGGATGCACTTTTATGATGGATAGATGCACTTTTATGATGGATAGATGCACTTTTATGATGGATAGATGCACTTTTATGATGGATAGATGCACTTTTATGATGGATGGATGCACTTTTATGATTGACAGATGCACTTTTATGATGGATAGATGCACTTATGATGGATAGATGCACTTTTATGATGGATGGATGCACTTTTATGATTGACAGATGCACTTTTTATGATGGATAGATGCACTTTTATGATGGATAGATGCACTTTTATGATGGATGGATGCACTTTTTTGATGGATAGATGCACTTGGAAGAGTCAGGACATTATTAATATAACTCACATTGTGTTCATCTGAAGAATGTCATACACAGCCAGGTTGACTTGAGGGAGAGTAAATCATGGTATAATTTTCATTTTTGGGTGAACTATCCATTTCATTTGTTGCAAACCTGTATGAGTTTCTTTCTTCTGCTGAACACAAAAGGAGATTTTTTTTAGAAAAATATGTGTAACCAAACAACATTGACTTTCATATTATGGGGAAAAAAACTTTTGATGCCCCAAACTGTTCGGTTACACACATTCTTCAAAATATCTTCAACAGAACAAAGATATTTATACAGGTTTGGTGAGTAAATGATAATTTAAAATTTTGGGTGAACTATCCCTTTAAGTCGTTAAAATACAAAAATATGCTCTATAATACTGACAGTGATAAACAGACCCTCAAAGTCACTGAAACCCATAAATTGTGATTTTTCATATCCTCATATATAAAATCATATTTGGTGAGAATTAATTTTATCTCAGAGTAATTCCAAGACCTAGATCTATTACACTGTGTTTCTGTCTAGTCTATAATTCTATTATGCAACTCATGTTTTAGTGTTATTGCTTTATTGTGTGCAATGTATTATAATAAAGCAGTAAATAATGAAGCACCCTGTGATTATACAACACTGTTATTGTTTTACTGTATACAGTATAATTCTTGGATTAATGAAAAGCTGTGTTTAAATAACTACTCGCCGCCGGCTCCTTTTACCCGCAGCTGATCTTCTAGTGCAGCTCTTTGTGATTGGTTATTTACATTGTGCTTTTATTTTGCATTAGAGTTTGTTTTTTAGGCATTTTAATGATGTCAAACGTTTCTTATGATCAATGCTTTATGCCTGTAATCAGTCAGGATAGTGTTGAAGTAGCAGGAAAATGCAAATGCTCACTAGCTGTGTTCACTTGGACCCTAATAATCTGATAACGCTTACAATTTAACGTTATAAAACAAGATCAGTGAGTGATTTTCTGTCTTTTGTCCTTTGATAGTCGGTTATGTCTTTAAGTAAACACAAACATAAGATGCTGTGTAACAGTATATTGGATCCGTGCGATAGGTTTTGGTACAGTACAGCATAGTGTGCATTGATTATTACATCCACAACATTTACAGGAGCATTTTATTATGGAGAGTGATGATAGACCCAACATTGTTACATTAATGTCAATATTTAGCCCTCATACTAATTGTTCACATCATACTCATTGGTGGTCAAATGTGACCATACACCTTAACTATTTTTTAATTAAATCGCCTATATGTTCTATATTTTAGTTTAATAATATTTATTGAATATTTTTATCTTTTGGTACTAAATAGGCCTACTATTTGTGCAATAATTGTGGTCCATTAATGACCACTTCAAATATTTTATATTATTTATATTACAATTAGTGTAGTAATTAAGGTTAAAATAGAGAATTCCAATGCAAAGAGGCCTGAATGGCTCTTTAATAAAGATACAGTACTAATAAATAATATGTATCTAGTTGCTCAAAGTATTGCAGATCATATCTTCTTACTTATTTTTAGGTTTTTAGCATTTGAATAAATATTTATACATGATCACATTTCTTTAAATGTGAAATTTAAAAAAGTTATTAACTTGCATCCTAATATTTTGAATAATACTTATATAAGCACACAAGTGAATATTATTTGAATGTGAGCAAATACAATTTAAGAAAAGTTTAAAATAGTTAAACTTCTTTTTCCTCATATGTACAGTAGGCTATATAAATATGAATTGATACTGAATCAAGATCGAAATCGATATTTGTGGCAATCACTGAACCCATCCCCTCCACCCGCCCAACACCACACATTGGTTTCTAATATGTGGGAAACACTGATAGGGCACTATTTTATTCATTTTGGTAACAAATTTGTTCATTTTGGTGGCAATTTTGTTAATTTAGGTGGCAATTTTGTTAATTTTGGTAACTATTTTGTTAATTTAGGTGGCAATTTTGTTAATTTTGGTAACTATTTTGTTAATTTAGGTGGCAATTAAGTTCATTTTGGTGGCAATTTTGTTCATTTTGGTGGCAATTTTGTGAATTTTGGTAACAATTTTATCAATGTTGGTGTCTTAAGATCATTTTGGTAACAATTGTGTGAATTTTGGTAACAATTTTGTTAATTTTGGTAACAATGTTGTTAATTTTGGTGTCTTAAGATCATTTTGGTAACAATTGTGTGAATTTTGGTAACAATTTTGTTAATTTTGGTAACAATGTTGTTAATTTTGGTGTCTTAAGATCATTTTGGTAACAATTGTGTGAATTTTGGTAACAATTTTGTTAATTTTGGTAACAATTTTATCAATGTTGGTGTCTTAAGATCATTTTGGTAACAATTGTGTGAATTTTGGTAACAATTTTGGTTAATTTTGGTGTCTTAAATTCATTTTGGTGGCAATTTTGTTCATTTTGGTGGCAATTTTGTTAATTTTGGTGTCTTAAGATGTTGTTAATTTTGGTAACAATTTTGGTAACAATTTTATCAATGTTGGTGTCTTAAGATCATTTTGGTAACAATTGTGTGAATTTTGGTAACTATTTTGTTAATTTTGGTGTCTTAAGTTCATTTTGGTGGCAATTTTGTTAATTTTGGTAACAATGTTGTTAATTTTGGTGTCTTAAGATCATTTTGGTAACAATTGTGTGAATTTTGGTGGCAATTTTGGTTAATTTTGGTGTCTTAAATTCATTTTGGTGGCAATTTTGTTCATTTTGGTGGCAATTTTGTTCATTTTGGTGGCAATTTTGTTAATTTTGGTAACTATTTTGTTAATTTAGGTGGTAATTAAGTTCATTTTGGTGGCAATTTTGTTCATTTTGGTGGCAATTTTGTGAATTTTGGTGGCAATTTTGTGAATTTTGGTAACAATTTTATCAATGTTGGTGTCTTAAGATCATTTTGGTAACAATTGTGTGAATTTTGGTAACAATTTTGTTCATTTTGGTAACAATGTTGTTAATTTTGGTGTCTTAAGATCATTTTGGTAACAATTGTGTGAATTTTGGTAACAATTTTGTTAATTTTGGTAACAATGTTGTTAATTTTGGTGTCTTAAGATCATTTTGGTAACAATTGTGTGAATTTTGGTAACAATTTTGGTTAATTTTGGTGTCTTAAATTCATTTTGGTGGCAATTTTGTTCATTTTGGTGGCAATTTTGTTAATTTTGGTGTCTTAAGATGTTGTTAATTTTGGTAACAATTTTGGTAACAATTTTATCAATGTTGGTGTCTTAAGATCATTTTGGTAACAATTGTGTGAATTTTGGTAACAATTTTGGTTAATTTTGGTGTCTTAAGATCATTTTGGTAACAATTGTGTGAATTTTGGTAACAATTTTGGTTAATTTTGGTGTCTTAAGATCATTTTGGTAACAATTGTGTGAATTTTGGTAACTATTTTGTTAATTTTGGTGTCTTAAGTTCATTTTGGTGGCAATTTTGTTAATTTTGGTAACAATGTTGTTAATTTTGGTGTCTTAAGATCATTTTGGTAACAATTGTGTGAATTTTGGTAACAATTTTGGTTAATTTTGGTGTCTTAAATTCATTTTGGTGGCAATTTTGTTCATTTTGGTGTCTTAAATTCATTTTGGTGGCAATTTTGTTCATTTTGGTGGCAATTTTGTTAATTTTGGTGTCTTAAATTCATTTTGGTGGCAATTTTGTTAATTTTGGTAACAATTTTGTTAATTTTGGTGGCAATTTTGTTAATTTTGGTGACAAACACAGGATTTGGGTTCATCCTTCAGGATCTGATATTGAACACTCTCGGCGTCAAAAGTGGAGCATGTGATCACATTTTAGACTAGAACAGCAGTCTTACTAGGGCGGGCGATATGGCTGAAAACTGCATCACGATATAAGCGTTTCATATCGGTCGATATTGATAATTATTTTTATGACCTATTCAAAATATTTTACATTCAAACATTTTTATTTTAAATGTACCCTTCCTCTGATTATAATCCCCTCCGTTATAAAGGCAGAAATGTCAACACAACCACGGAAACGCACAAATAATTAAAATATAAACACAAGTTTAAAATCACAATGAGCACTTCACAGTGATCTCTCACATTAAGGGGCGGAGCCTCCGTTATTTCTGTGTCACTGTTAGCATTTAGAGGCTAAAATCCTGTGTAGTACGGAATGCGATAACATCGCTCGCATGTTCAAATTGGCGGGGTTTAAAAAGACGTGGGCAGTGATTTCAGTCAGCTGTCCCGAAACGAAAGCATAAGTGTTGAATCGGAGCGCGCAGATGCTTTTATAGTGCATGTGCGATGTCTTTTGAAACCAGAAATTTGCTAATTTTGAGAGCTAGAGAAGGGTGTATTGCTGAAATTACTTTGCACAAGAAAGTTTCCAAATGACTGATTTGATGATCTTTGTTGATTCATTTAATAATAAACATTTGCGTTAATTTCCCGCTTTATAAACCTCAAACTTGCGAGAGTGAGTAAAATGATGCGCAATACCTGCGCCAAAATTCAGACCAGGTGTGGTATCGATTTAATATCGGTACTTCGGTATTAGATTGTGGTACCGTACCGAAGACAAAATTGTGGTATCAAGTCATCCCTAATTGTGACTCAACTGGAAACAGCTGCTCCGGATCGATTGGTTCCTGAAGTGTGTGTGTGTGTGTGTGTGTGTGTGTGTTTGTTCTCATCAGATGCGGTGCTACTGTCTCTCTCGAGCTCCACAAAATGTCCGTGTTTTCTCAGCTGTCGCCGCAAATGTTTTGGAATGTCTGAGCTCTGAAACGTCGCAAACTCGCGTCGCGGCTGATGCGAATAGTTTTGATGCGAACTATTCGCATGCAAAATATTTGTTTTTCCGCTTCGCTTTTTCGTTACGCGTCCGGTGTGAAAGGGCCTTAACGCAGATGTTATTTAGTCGCCCAGAGTGAAGATTTACTCGCATTGTAGAGGGTTGCAGATTAGGGTTGGGTACCGAAACCCGGTGCCAATATGGCACTGGTACTTATATAACCGGTATGTACCGGACTGAATCAGAACACAGATTTCGGTGCCAAAATTCAAACGTGCTTTCGCGCTTTGGCTGAGCCAGAGACAGATGCTCAGCGCTGGTCACATCACAAACTCATGACAACTATTCAGTGTTTTCAACCACATCTCATGACAACTATTCAGTGTTTTCAACCACATCTCATGACAACTATTCAGTGTTTTCAACCACATCTCATGACAACTATTCAGTGTTTTCAACCACATCTCATGACAACTATTCAGTGTTTTCAAACACATCTCATGAAAACTATTCAGTGTTTTCAAACACATCTCATGACAACTATTCAGTGTTTTCAAACACATCTCATGACAACTATTCAGTGTTTTCAAACACATCTCATGACAACTATTCAGTGTTTTCAACCACATCTCATGACAACTATTCAGTGTTTTCAACCACATCTCATGACAACTATTCAGTGTTTTCAACCACATCTCATGACAACTATTCAGTGTTTTCAACTACATCAGGGTTTTTCCTACATTGAAAATGTTTTGGCGGCCGCCAAAACAAATTTTTGCCCCGCCAAAGCCTTATTTGATCAGTTAGCCTATTGTGATTTATGAGTGATGTAGATCTACTGCGCTTGTGATCGGGCGCATGTTATCTGATGACAGAGAGAACGAGCGGAGAGCCCTATCCCGCGCGCACGCTCTCGGTCTTCAAAATAAGCACCGTTGTAGCATTCTAATATTTCACATATCACGTTAATCAAAAGGTCGGAAGACAGAATCCATGTTGCACGTGGTGGATTCTGACATTTTTTTCCTTGAACTACCGCTGGATGTGAATTGCGCTCAAAAAACGCTAACTCTTCACCGACCAGCTGACATAAACCATACTTTCAATAAACGGGAAACAAATCCTATCCAGTTATGAAGTGTTTTCTGTGTGTTGACAAATCTTTCGCGATGTTCTAACAGACGGGATTCACACACAACGCGTCTGCTAATGTCCGATTCGCGACCTAATGACTCCTTTGAATCGAATCATTTTAACGACTGGTTAGAACAACTGAACTGTCCAACACTGATCGAACTCACGAATCAGTTTATTAATTTACTCAGAACAACACCTGAAATGAGAACACAAGTGTGCTCACCCAATTTAGCAAGAGTGGATAGTAAGAATTAGTTTGAATTATCCACAGTCTTTCAGCTTATTTCTGTTGACAATGTGTAGTAAATAAATAGCCTTAAATCATTTAGTTTAGAATGGAGTGAGGTGAAACCAGAACAAAGTTGTTATTAGCTAGCTGATAATTTTATGAAATTGTATATGGCAGAAAATTAGGCTATTTGTTATTTTTTTAAATACTATTTTTAATATTGATATGGTTATATACCAAAACAATTATTTGTAAATAGTGTAAAAATGAGGAACAAAAGAAACAAAAATCAAGGTATCGAAATAAGATAAGCAAAAATTACAAACTGTTTCTTTGAATTTATTTTAAATGTATTGTCAGTATTGCGCTCACAGATCACGTGGGTAGGGTACTTTTTACTGTGTATGTGTGGATGACCATGTCTGTCAGCCACCACCGAAGACCATTTTTGACCCAGGAAAAACCCTGTACATGTTTATTTCAGGTTTCAGACATTTAAATGCTCATACATAGGCTACTAGCAAAAAACACACACTGATGTCTATGAAAGCGGCAATGACAATTGACTAACATTACGTGTTTTATTCACAGATACATGCACATTATATAGTAACTATATAGTTTACTCTATTCTTCCTCCAGTTCACTGGTCACTTACTTTCATGTATTTCGTGAGACGAGAATGAACTCAAGTGTAAATCCGACAGATCCGATTCTGAGGCACAAACTAACATGGCGTCGCCCATTGCGCTTTATAGATCAACTAACACACATTCACTCACACATTTGAACATCAGATATTTCGTGACACAGTTAAGAAGTTTGTGAATATTTTGAATAAAAAGAAAAAGTGGAATAAACCCGATACAGCTGAGCTGTCAGCGCTATTGCGGCCGCTGTGTGTCATGTGAGAAACATGATGTGTCGCCATGGAAACATTAAGATGATGCGTTCTAAAATATTTAGCCAGAGAATATGATCATATTTAAAAATGAAGCTGGTTAGTAGCAGAGCAAGAACACAGACTCTGCTGTTATTACTGTAACTATTCAGAGTTATATTAGGCTTGCTGTAGTTGGGTTAGGTGGCTTAGGTTTTACTGTGAATTTGTAAATAAGTCAATAATAATTTGTAAACAAGTAAATTGTGTTTTGTATTTATTTATATTCATACATTTAAGTATACATTAAACTTTTAATAAATGGTTCAATTTAAATAAAAAATAAATAGCCATTTAATGTCATCCACCTTGTTTTGTGGCCTTTTTTTTAAAGTATCGTTTCAGGAACCGTTTAAGCACCGGGACCGTTTTAAAAAAGTATCGGTTTGGCACCGGAATCGAAAAAAAACAGAACGATACCCAACCCTATAGCAGATACATGTTCATATTTAATATTTCCTACATAATTACAAATAGAAATTGTTTGTTAGGTCAGTTACTCTATATATCGCTTATCCTACGTGTATGAACCATAAACATGACAGTAGCCGTTAACTCACAGACATGAAACTAACCTACTTTAGATTTAGTCTCAGATGTGTCCAGCCTATTCTTACACTCGGTGTACGTCCAGCTAACTGTGTTCCTCAGAAACCTCTCCCTGTTTTTCCACACACACACACACACACACACACACACACACACACACACACACACACCGCCTGCATGTTTATTGCTCTACAGCCTAGAAACTGGCGGGGTGTGAGGACTGCACCTATATCTGCTGGCTCAGTGTTCATACGGCTGTTCCCTTGGCAGTGTGTGTGTGTGTGTGTGTGTGTGTGTGTGTGCGTTACACAACCGGCCGTTGTGATGCCAGCTCCTCGTGCCTTTATGGGTGGAACCAGTCAGATTCACCAGTTCAAGCGCTCAGGATGAGGAGTAGAGCGTCTGCATTACGTGCTTTATTCATGAAGTGTGTTATTCACAGGAAACAGACGTGTTGAAGCACAGATTCTGGCACTATTACAGCTCAGGACAGGAAACACTTACAAAAAGAGAAGGATATGAAATGGACAAAGATGTAGATCAGGACGGCACTAAAATAGTTAATATTTTGCCAGAGCATAAGTTTATCTTACTTTGTTTTTTGAAGAACCGTACCAGTCAAACGTTTAGAAACATTAAGATTTTAGTTAATGTTTCTAAGAAGTCTCGTCTGCTCACCAAGGCTGCATTTATTTAATCAAAAATAGAGAAAAAAGATTTTAATTTGTAGTAATTCACAATATTAAATTACTGTTTTAATATGTTTTAAACTTGGGTATATTTCTATGATGGTAAAGCAGAATTTTCGTGCTGCTGTATATATATGTGTATATATATATATTTTATTTAAATGTAATTATTATTTTTTATTTATTGGATTTTAAATAGTTTATTTATTTCTATTTTATTATTAATTTTTATTTTATAGTTGTTTTTTGTTGATTTATTATAAGTGTTTTATTTATTTATTTATTTATTTGATGTATTTTATATATATATAAATAATTTGTTTATTTTTATTTATTTAATATTAATTTAGAATTTATTTATTGTATTTAAAAATATTATTAATTTTTATTTACTTATTTAGATATATAAATATTGATCTAAAATACAGAAAAAGTATTTTAAATCGTAATAATTCACAATATTATTAACTATTTTACCGAATTACTGTTTTAATGTTTTAAAGTGTAATATATTTCTATGATGGTAAAGCATTTTTCAGAATTTTCGTGGTGCTATATATATATATTTATTTATTTATTTATTGGAGTTTTTATTTATTTATTATTATTATTTATTGTAAATTTAATTGTATTTATTTATTGGATTTTAAATTGTTTTTATCTCCATTTATTTTTTTATTGTAATTTTTATAGTTTTATTTATTTATTATGTTTTTTATTTATTTTTTTTGTATTTATTTATTTTTAATTTAATTAAATTTTTTAATTTTTTTTTTATTTTATATATATTAATTTGTTTCTTTTTATTAAATTTTTTAAAATGTGTGTGTATATATATATAATATAATTTTTTTTTTTTTTTTTTTTTTTTTTGAAACCGTGATACAATACCATTCAAAGGTTTGGTGTTAGTAATATAAATAAATACAAATATTATATTTTATTCATC
>NC_137100.1:1529261-1539261 GCF_949357685.1 Gobio gobio | reverse complement strand
GTGGTGGTCATGTGGTGGTCATGTGGTCATCATGTGGTCGTCATGTGGTGGTCATGTGGTCATCATGTGGTCATGTGGTCGTCATGTGGTGGTCATGTGGTCATCATGTGGTCGTCATGTGGTCGTCATGTGGTCGTCATGTGGTCGTCATGTGGTGGTCATGTGGTCATCATGTGGTCATGTGGTCGTCATGTGGTGGTCATGTGGTCATCATGTGGTCATCATGTGGTCATCATGTGGTCGTCATGTGGTCGTCATGTGGTCGTCATGTGGTCGTCATGTGGTCGTCATGTGGTCGTCATGTGGTGGTCATGTGGTCGTCATGTGGTCGTCATGTGGTCATCATGTGGACATGTGGTCGTCATATGGTCGTCATGTGGTCATCATGTGGTGGTGATGTGGTCGTCATGTGGTCATCATGTGGTCATCATGTGGTGGTCATGTGGTCATCATGTGGTCATCATGTGGTGGTGATGTGGTCGTCATGTGGTCATGTGGTCATCTTGTGGTCGTCATGTGGTCGTCATGTGGTCGTCATGTGGTCGTCATGTGGTGGTCATGTGGTCGTCATGTGGTCGTCATGTGGTCGTCATGTGGTCGTCATGTGGTGGTCATGTGGTGGTCATGTGGTCATCATGTGGTCATCATGTGGTCGTCATGTGGTGGTCATGTGGTCGTCATGTGGTCATCATGTGGTGGTCATGTGGTCGTCATGTGGTGATCATGTGGTCATCATGTGGTCGTCATGTGGTGGTCATGTGGTCATCATGTGGTCATGTGGTCGTCATGTGGTGGTCATGTGGTCATCATGTGGTCGTCATGTGGTGGTCATGTGGTCATCATGTGGTCATGTGGTCGTCATGTGGTCGTCATGTGGTCGTCATGTGGTCATCATGTGGTCGTCATGTGGTCGTCATGTGGTCGTCATGTGGTCGTCATGTGGTCGTCATGTGGTGGTCATGTGGTCATCATGTGGTCATGTGGTCGTCATGTGGTGGTCATGTGGTGGTCATGTGGTCGTCATGTGGTGGTCATGTGGTCATCATGTGGTCATGTGGTCGTCATGTGGTGGTCATGTGGTCATCATGTGGTCGTCATGTGGTCGTCATGTGGTCGTCATGTGGTCGTCATGTGGTGGTCATGTGGTCATCATGTGGTCATGTGGTCGTCATGTGGTGGTCATGTGGTCATCATGTGGTCATCATGTGGTCATCATGTGGTCATCATGTGGTGGTCATGTGGTCGTCATGTGGTCGTCATGTGGTCGTCATGTGGTCGTCATGTGGTCGTCATGTGGTGGTCATGTGGTGGTCATGTGGTCGTCATGTGGTCGTCATGTGGTCGTCATGTGGACATGTGGTCGTCATATGGTCGTCATGTGGTCATCATGTGGTCGTCATGTGGTCATCAGTTCCCCCTCTCCACAGGGGACATCCACGGCCAGTACTACGACCTGCTCCGGCTCTTTGAGTATGGAGGATACCCCCCCGAGAGCAACTACCTGTTCCTGGGGGACTATGTGGACCGAGGGAAGCAGTCTCTGGAGACCATCTGCCTCCTGCTGGCCTACAAGATCAAATACCCAGAGAACTTCTTCCTGCTGAGGGGCAACCACGAGTGCGCATCCATCAACCGCATCTACGGCTTCTACGACGAGTGTGAGCCTCACACACACACACACACACACACACACACACACACACACACGCACAATGACACCCACACAGACTCACACACATACTCACTCTCACATACCCACACAGACTCTCACACACACATACACACAATCAGAATAATATAATTGCTTTATGCATTAGCAGAATCTGTTTAAAGAAGCGATTGCGTTCCTGATTTGCAGTGTCCAGATTGTGTAGTCGCTGATCGCTCACGCTAACACCATCCGCCACATGAACACACACACATGATAACCCGATCTGATAATGTTTTTAACTGTAAGAAGAGTGTGTGCACCTTAACCCACCGTGTGAATGAATTATTGAGCGCAGTCCTGTGTGTGACTGAAGGGGAACCGCGGTGTATTTTTAGCAGACTCCGTCCCTCCAGAGCTCTTGTGATTTATTTACCGGACGGCTCTTTTCTAAATAAACCCTGAAGGTCACATGAAGTGTGTGTGTTTCTGGTTGTGTTTAGGCAGGAGACGCTACAACATCAAGCTCTGGAAGACGTTCACGGACTGTTTCAACTGCCTGCCCATCGCCGCCATTGTGGACGAGAAGATCTTCTGCTGTCATGGAGGTGGGTGTGGTCCGCAGATAAACCTCCAGATATCCCAGAGAGACTTTCACCCGCTGTATGTCGTCAATGGGAGTTTATGGCGTCCATTAGAGTTCACATATTTTACAAGGACACCTTTGTGACTGCACTGATGGCAAACCCCGTCAAATCCGAGATAATGCAAGCAAGTGTTTATTCTCCAACTGAACAAAATTATTTTATTACTATGAAGATCAAAACCACGGTGGGCAAGAGAGAACCAGTAGCCGTGGCTTTGGGAGTGGCCTTGTTGGGCAGCGAAGCAAGTGCATTCTGGGAGTTGTTGTCTTTCATCCACATTAGCCAAAAATACATTTTCTCAGTCTAGAAGGCACCAAATTCAAAAATTTTCACATTTCTACTGCATAAATTACCCAATTTAAACACACATTCATCTTCCCCGCGCTGAAGTGGCCCTTTAACACAAAACAAAAATAACAAAGAAACATTTCCGGACAAGCACATGTTTTACTCAAGCATGTCAATAGGCTTAATGTTGAGCCTTGCTTATACCATAGTTATTGTGTGTTTATTAGCTGCTTAGTTCACGCGTAGAAATTAGGGCTGCCACTAACGACTATTTTTATATTGATTAAAGGTCCCGTTTTTCGTGTTTGTTTTGAAGCTTTGATTGTGTTTACAGTGTGCAATATAACATGTGTTCATGTTTCGCGTGTAAAAAAACACAGTATTTTTCACACAATTTACTGATCTGTATTCCGCTGTTTTCACTGTCCTCAAAACGGCTCGAAAGATTTCCCTGTTCTATGAAGTCCCTCCTTCAGAAACACGTAACGAGTTCTGATTGGGCCAGCGGTTCCCGTGTTGTGATTGGACAGCAGCTTAGCGCACGCAGAGCGCACGTTACCGGAAAGGTCGCGCCTCTCACCATAACGGGGAGATAAACGCGCTCAATGATCTCTCAGTACAGCGGCCCTGGGAAAGCCAAACAAAGGTGACTTGACTCCGGGATGAAAATAACAGCGTCTCGATGACATGGCGACAAACAAACTATACAAACGCAACCGAACGCAACACTTCCTCTTATCCACGCGGGAGCAACAAGACCACGCCCCTTTTTTCGCGTACTCTTGTGGGCGGAGGTTAGTCGACAAACTGCTCTACTGACGTCATTAAAGCAGGAAATACAGAGATGTAGAACAAACCGGCCGTTCGTTGTAGGCTTTGAAAGGGAACTTCTGTTAAATAAAATATCTCGCTTGGCATTGAACTTTGAGCTTTATAATTTTACAGGTATTATATATGCTCTAACAGCAACATTACACACTAACTAAAGTTTGAAAAATGGGATCACGAAGAACAGGACCTTTAATCTATTGACTAATTTAATTTATCGATAATTTAATGATTAATCGATTAATCTATCGGGTAATTTACCGATTAATATATCGGCTAATTTAACGCTTAATCTATTTACTAATTTAATGTTTTATCGATTAATCTATCGGCTAATTTACTGCTTAATCTATCGACTAATTTAACGATTAATCAATTAATCTATCGACTAATTTAACGATTAATCAATTAATCTAGCTGCTAATTTAACGATTACTCGATTGATCTATCGACTACTTTAATGCCCAATTGATTAATCTGTCGACTAATTTTTATTAATCGATTAATCTATCGACTAGTTTATCACAATTTTCGACAATTTTACTTAAAAACATTTAATTTAACTTGCAACGTTGGCCTTCAGTAGTGTACTATAAAAAAGTATAAATGTAAACAAGCCCTTGACAAAATGTAAAACTAAAAGAGTAAAAATGTACAAAAAAAGGTACAAATTTGTATATTAACATAACAAAAAAAAGAGAGAATATCAGCAAATACTTTTTATATAGAATAGTGTTGTCACGATACCAAAATTATGACTTTGATACGATACCAGAATACTCCCGAATACTCGCCAGGACGTGCATTTTTGACCATTAAAAACATTTCTCGAAAAAAATTTTTTTTTATTGATATCAATGTGTCTATCGCGATATATATCGTAATCGTTTTATCGCCCAGCCCTACTTTAAACTTGAGAGAAATAAAGATTTGACTTTTATTGTGATTTATTATTAAAATCACTAATATTTATTTATTTATTGTGTATTTTTTTCCGCTATGTCGGCCAGCCCTACATTATAAATATCTTTACTCTCACTTTTGAACAACTCTATGCGTCCTCAAGTTTAAAAACAAACCTTACTGTATAATTGACTTTATAAAATACACACGTGGCAATTAATGAGGCAAATAATCTACAAAAACTCACTTGGAAATGTGTGTAACTCAATTAAAAACAGTGCAGTTTATGTGTATGTCTTCCTAATGCTACATGAAAAATAAGTGCTACTACTTTTCTACTTTTAGCTGGTTATACACAGGACTAATACATGATGTTTGTAAAACGAGAAGCCTGAACATCTGCTTTTCTGTTTACTGAAACTAAATGTTCAGGGTGTGTACGCCATCTTCATGCTCATGACATCATCTCCCACATTTCTGAGTGCTGAGTCCGTGTGAATCCAACAGATGCACATCCAGTCATCTTTCTAGGGAAGCTAAAGTTAGCATGCTAACTAGGCCTGGGCAAAAAAATAGATTTTTCGATTAATCGTTTTTTTTTTTAAATGTGGTCGGTTCAAAATCGATTCTCAAGGCCAAGAATAGATTTTTCCCCCGGGGGTTTCCAGCTGATTCTGCCTGCTGTGGCATTTATACTTGTCGTTAAGATAAAATCGAATGGCAATCGCATCTAAGGAAAGCTCGCAAATAACAGAGATAGTGACGAAATATAAAGCCTCATCCGGGACACGAATCAAAGCTCAGACGCCCCTGGAGGAAAAAGCCTTCATAAAAACAGACAGAGTCTGAATGACGGTCGGCTAAATCAAAGAAAAGCTTGTCCTTTACTGAAAATTGCTGAAAATCATCCAATAGCTTTGTTTTAGAATAAGTGTATCAAAATATCCATAAAAACTAAATTGTATTGTGTTTAACATAATTATATGCATTTGTAATATAGAGATGGGTTCTGTTTTAATGTAGGCCTACCCAAGTGTACCTAAAATAAAAAGAGTTTAATATACAGCTCCGGGCTCTTAATTTCTTTTTAATTGCCCACTTGTAAACTCATGTTCACTGTTCTTTTTAATAAATATAGTAGGCTATTTGAATTAAATCTATATTCATTGAGTTGAATCGAGAATCAAAATCGAATCGATTTGAGAGCTTGCGAATCGAAATCGAATTGGAACATCTGAATCGATTCCCAGCCCTAATGCTAATTAGTGTTAGACCGATATATCGGCCGATTATTTGTGATTTTTACGTGTATCGGCCGATACAAGGCTTCTGCGTTCGCCGATATTTACAATTTTTACGTGTATCGGCCGATACAAGGCTTCTGCGTTCGCCGATATTTACAATTTTTACGTGTATCGGCCGATACAAGGCTTCTGCGTTCGCCGATATTTACAATTTTTACGTGAATCGGCCGATACAAGGCTCTTGTGTTCGCCGATATTTACAATTTTTACGTGTATCGGCCGATACAAGGCTTCTGCGTTCGCCGATATTTACAATTTTTACGTGTATCGGCCGATACAAGGCTTCTGCGTTCGCCGATATTTACAATTTTTACGTGAATCGGCCGATACAAGGCTTCTGCGTTCGGTGATATTTACAATTTTTACGTGTATCGGCCGATACAAGGCTTCTGCGTTCGGTGATATTTACAATTTTTACGTGTATCGGCCGATACAAGGCTTCTGCGTTCGCCGATATTTACAATTTTTACGTGTATTGACCGATACAAGGCTTCTGCGTTCGCCGATATTTACAATTTTTACTTGAATCGGCAGATACAAGGCTTCTGCGTTCGGTGATATTTACAATTTTTACGTGTATCGGCCGATACAAGGCTTCTGCGTTCGGTGATATTTACAATTTTTACGTGTATCGGCCGATACAAGGCTTCTGCGTTCGCCGATATTTACAATTTTTACGTGTATCGGCCGATACAAGGCTCTTGTGTTCGCCGATATTTACAATTTTTACGTGTATTGACCGATACAATGCTTCTGCGTTCGCCGATATTTACAATTTTTACGTGAATCGGCCGATACAAGGCTTCTGCGTTCGCCGATATTTACAATTTTTACGTGAATCGGCCGATACAAGGCTTCTGCGTTCGGTGATATTTACCATTTTTACGTGTATCGGCCGATACAAGGCTCTTGTGTTCGCCGATATTTACCATTTTTACGTGTATCGGCCGATACAAGGCTCTTGTGCTCGCCGATATTTACCATTTTTACGTGTATCGGCCGATACAAGGCTTCTGCGTTCGGTGATATTTACAATTTTTACGTGTATCGGCCGATACAAGGCTTCTGCGTTCGCCGATATTTACAATTTTTACGTGTATCGGCCGATACAAGGCTCTTGTGTTCGCCGATATTTACAATTTTTACGTGTATTGACCGATACAATGCTTCTGCGTTCGCCGATATTTACAATTTTTACGTGAATCGGCCGATACAAGGCTTCTGCGTTCGCCGATATTTACAATTTTTACGTGAATCGGCCGATACAAGGCTTCTGCGTTCGGTGATATTTACAATTTTTACGTGTATCGGCCGATACAAGGCTTCTGCGTTCGCCGATATTTACAATTTTTACGTGAATCGGCCGATACAAGGCTTCTGCGTTCGGTGATATTTACAATTTTTACGTGTATCGGCCGATACAAGGCTTCTGCGTTCGCCGATATTTACCATTTTTACGTGTATCGGCCGATACAAGGCTTCTGCGTTCGGTGATATTTACAATTTTTACGTGTATCGGCCGATACAAGGCTTCTGCGTTCGCCGATATTTACAATTTTTACGTGTATCGGCCGATACAAGGCTCTTGTGTTCGCCGATATTTACAATTTTTACGTGTATTGACCGATACAATGCTTCTGCGTTCGCCGATATTTACAATTTTTACGTGAATCGGCCGATACAAGGCTTCTGCGTTCGCCGATATTTACAATTTTTACGTGAATCGGCCGATACAAGGCTTCTGCGTTCGGTGATATTTACCATTTTTACGTGTATCGGCCGATACAAGGCTCTTGTGTTCGCCGATATTTACCATTTTTACGTGTATCGGCCGATACAAGGCTCTTGTGCTCACCGATATTTACCATTTTTACGTGTATCGGCCGATACAAGGCTTCTGCGTTCGCCGATATTTACAATTTTTACGTGAATCGGCCGATACAAGGCTTCTGCGTTCGCCGACATTTACAATTTTTACGTGTATCGGCCGATACAAGGCTTCTGCGTTCGCCGATATTTACAATTTTTACGTGAATCGGCCGATACAAGGCTTCTGCGTTCGGTGATATTTACAATTTTTACGTGTATCGGCCGATACAAGGCTTCTGCGTTCGGTGATATTTACCATTTTTACGTGTATCGGCCGATACAAGGCTCTTGTGTTCGCCGATATTTACCATTTTTACGTGTATCGGCCGATACAAGGCTTCTGCGTTCGCCGATATTTACAATTTTTACGTGAATCGGCCGATACAAGGCTTCTGCGTTCGGTGATATTTACAATTTTTACGTGTATCGGCCGATACAAGGCTTCTGCGTTCGGTGATATTTACAATTTTTACGTGTATCGGCCGATACAAGGCTTCTGCGTTCGCCGATATTTACAATTTTTACGTGTATTGACCGATACAAGGCTTCTGCGTTCGCCGATATTTACAATTTTTACTTGAATCGGCAGATACAAGGCTTCTGCGTTCGGTAATATTTACAATTTTTACGTGAATCGGCTGATACAAGGCTTCTGCGTTCACCGATATTTACCATTTTTACGTGTATCGGCCGATACAAGGCTCTTGTGTTCGCCGATATTTACCATTTTTACGTGTATCGGCCGATACAAGGCTTCTGCGTTCGCCGATATTTACAATTTTTACGTGTATCGGCCGATACAAGGCTTCTGCATTTGCCGATATTTACAATTTTTACGTGTATCGGCTGATACAAGGCTTCTGCGTTTGCTGATATTTACAATTTTTACGTGTATCGGCCGATACAAGGCTTCTGCGTTCGCCGATATTTACAATTTTTACGTGTATCGGCTGATACAAGGCTTCTGCGTTTGCCGATATTTACCATTTTTACGTGTATCGGCCGATACAAGGCTCTTGTGTTCGCCGATATTTACCATTTTTACGTGTATCGGCCGATACAAGGCTTCTGCGTTCGCCGATATTTACAATTTTTATGTGTATCGGCCGAAACAAGGCTTCTGCATTTGCCGATATTTACAATTTTTACGTGTATTGGCCGATACAAGGCTTCTGCGTTCGCCGATATTTACCATTTTTACGTGTATCGGCCGATACAAGGCTTCTGCATTTGCCGATATTTACAATTTTTACGTGTATTGGCTGATACAAGGCTTCTGCGTTTGCCGATATTTACAATTTTTACGTGTATCGGCCGATACAAGGCTTCTGCGTTCGCCGATATTTACAATTTTTACGTGTATCGGCTGATACAAGGCTTCTGCGTTTGCCGATATTTACAATTTTTACGTGTATCGGCCGATACAAGGCTTCTGCGTTCGCCGATATTCACAATTTTTACGTGAATCGGCCGATACAAGGCTTCTGCGTTCGCCGACATTTACAATTTTTACGTGTATCGGCCGATACAAGGCTTCTGCGTTTGCCGATATTTACAATTTTTACGTGTATCGGAAGATACAAGGCTTCTGCGTTCGCCGACATTTACAATTTTTACGTGTATCGGCCGATACAAGGCTTCTGCGTTCGCCGACATTTACAATTTTTACGTGTATCGGAAGATACAAGGCTTCTGCGTTTGCCAATATTTACAATTTTTACGTGTATCGGCCGATTTAAGGCTGCTGCGTTCGCCAATATTTTTTCCCCGGCATTATTTCCAGACAGGCGTCCACAGGGCAGCTCTCGCCGTCTTCAAACTGTCTCTCGCTCTCCCTCGCGCATATTAATCAAAATCAATTGAGAATTGACGCGATGGTAAAAGGTGAAGGTGAAGTTTCACGTGGAGCATTGGGAGATTTTCTCCTGAATTACCGCTGGTGTTGCTCTACAAGAGATTCAGTGAAGTGCACCTACACTCTAAACAATGCTGGGTTAAAAATAACCCAAGTTGGGTTGAAAATGGACTAACTTATCAATTGGGTTGTTTTAAGCAAACATTTAACCCAACCGCTGGGTTAGTCCATATTAAACCCAACTTGGGTTATTTTTAACCCAGC
Source organism: Gobio gobio (assembly GCF_949357685.1). NCBI lineage: Eukaryota > Metazoa > Chordata > Actinopteri > Cypriniformes > Gobionidae > Gobio > Gobio gobio. Next base: position 1,529,655 of record NC_137100.1, on the reverse strand, counting down.
ATTTTTTAGAGTGTAGCCATTAAATTACTAGGTTGTAAACAGTTTTAAATGAAGTATAGTACAGTCAGTGTGCACTTTATTATGCTGCTCGCTTGTTGATACTGTGTGCAATAGTGTCATTATTTTATTTATGCTTAAATATTTATTTTCACCACTGAACTCTTTTCTTTCTTGTTCTACCTCACCTGTTTTTACTATTTGTTAAATATTGTTTTTTTAGTTCAATAAATTAAAATTTTTAAATTATCATCCTGATCATTGTGTCATTTTTATGATGTAAATTTAGGGAGCAAAAGCAGAATCGGCTCCAGAGAATCGGCAGCTCGTATCGTCATCGGCTAAGGCGGATGAGAAAAAAAAGTCGGTATCGGCACTAAGAAACCCATATCGGTCA
>NC_137100.1:1494261-1524261 GCF_949357685.1 Gobio gobio | reverse complement strand
GGGTGACGACGTGAAAACGACTGGTCATATTCAAACATACGGCAGCACTCGCATGCATTGAACAAAGTTTACAAAGAGAGAATTATTTGAAAAATATGAGGGGAAAAAAGGACGTTTACACGGCACCCCTGCTCTCGTCAGTTTTTGTTTCTTTATTAGATTGTCATAGGTCACTCTGTTTAATTTTCAAGTGGTTAAACAAATTCGTGATGTTCCCTTGCGTTGCAGACACTACTTGTAGCAAATCTTGCACGTAGCATGTTTCTGCTCGTCGTCTGATTCCTCGAAGCCAAACTGTTCCCAGACAACGGAGTTGGTTTTGCCTTTTTTGCTCACCAAACGCTGCTGTAACTGCCCTCCTTCTGCCATCTTTACTCGCGCAGAGTTTTTAAATTCTGCACACGAGACTCCCGATCTGAGAAAGTTTGTGGGTTCGGGAGGGGCGGATGAGCGCGTGCGCGTTTCATTCAGAACGCAAGGCAAAATAATCGTTTTTTCTCGATTGTACTATTTTGGTGATCGTTGGGAGGCAAAATCGAAATCGAAATCGAAATTCGATTAATTGCACAGCCCTATGATATCGCCTTCCAAAAAAAAGTTATTGAGATTAATCTGTGCAAACTATCTAATAACTCCTACTCATCTGCATTGGTTTTCCATAGCCGCTGGGAAATCGAAAAGGCTCCGCCTCCTCATCTTTGTAAAGGGAGATCTCAGGCTCTGATTGGTCTAGAAGCATGATCGACGTGTCTATAGAGAGCTGAGATACTCTGCTTTTTTTGACGTATGACGCAATACGTGATGACATCATCAAAAATCACGGCTAACAAAGATGTTTTGATCTGGACATCGGTGACATATCACAGTGTGGTTTGGTCATACATGCTCACATGCGCAAATGGTCTGATTTTGAAGAAAACAACCTAAGGAACGAGCCGATATGACTCATGTGTTTGCTTGTTCAAAGGAGTCATTTCCATCTTCGTGATTCTTTTGATAACAACGTTACTGTGAAGTGTTGGATCGGTGAAATAAACTGCACAGTGATATTCTTGAGGTTAAGAGCTTTCATTTGATATATGACTTGTCTATTTTTGGTGAGATTGTGTGATATGAATATTATTACATTTCATATTTATATGATTTTCTCAAGCGGGGGGGGTCATATTATTTTTCTACGTGACATAAATGCAAAAGTGATTGGGTTATCAAGAAAGCTGAGGTTCTAATCTTTCAAACGATACCATATATGTGTAGTTTTGTGCTGTACAACTTTGTAGATTATTTCCTTCTGGGCTGCATGATACACCGATCAGGCATAACATTATGACCAGGTGAAGTGAGTAACACTGATCTCCTGTTAGTGGGTGGGATATATTAGGCAGCAAGTGAACATTTTGTCCTCAGAGTTGATGTGTTAGAAGCAGGAGAAATGGGCAAGTGTAAGGATTTGAGCAAGTTTGGGCCAGATTGTGACGGCTAGACGATTTCCAAAACTGCAGCTCTTGCAGTTTATCTTCCTGATCTTGATCTTCCTCTTGTCCTGCAGGTGGTGGAGGATGGCTATGAGTTCTTCGCCAAGCGGCAGCTGGTCACTCTCTTCTCTGCACCAAACTACTGCGGAGAATTCGACAACGCTGGAGCCATGATGAGTGTGGACGAGACGCTCATGTGTTCGTTCCAGGTGCCCTTAATGAGTCCTGCCTCTGATCTACTCGCACTATACTTAATCCAAAACACTTTTAACACTCAAAAGACCTTCGGGACAAAAGTCGTTTTTTTTTTAATTTTAAAAATACTTCCCTTAAAGGGTTAGTTCAGCCAAAAATGTAAATTGTGTGATTAATTCCTCACCCTCATGTGGTTGGACACCCGTCAGACCTCCGTTCATCTTCAGACACAAATGAAGATATTTTAGTGTAAAGCTGATGCTGAGAAAGGCTTCAGATAGGCCTCCATTGGCATTCAGTACATTTACACTCACAAGACCCATAAAAGGCACTAAAAACGTCATTACAAAGTCCATCTCACCACAGTGACTCTACAATCATTTTACAATGTGACGACAATAGTTTTTGTGCGCAAAAAATCAAAATAACGCCTTTATCCAGCTTGTTCTTGTCTTCCGTGTGTGTCTCCACGACGCATGCGTGAGAATATGAGCAGATCCGGCGTTCGGACACATGACCCAGAAGAGATTTGTTTACGAGCAGAGGAAGACGCGCGTGTCTCAGCTGTTGAATTCTACACTGATCGTGCTTTAGGTCTCGGCGTAGTGCTCAAAATGGGGCTAAAGTGTGCATTTCATGGATTCCCGAACGCCGGATCTGCTCATATTCTCGCGCATACGTCGAGGAGGCACACACGGAAGACAAGAACAAGCTGGATAAAGGTGTTATTTTGATTTGATTTTAGCTATTTTGATTTTGAAGCTTCGAAGCGTTATGAATCAGTGAGTCGATTCAGCGGTTTGAAGCGTTATGAATCAGTGAGTCGATTCAGGTGTTTGGATCGCCAAATTTCAGCAGTTTGGCAGTTTGACACGCGATCCAAACCGCTGAATCGACTCACTGATTCATAACGCTCCAAACAGCTGAATCGACTCGCTGATTCATAACGCTCCAAACAGCTGAATCAACTCGCTGATTCATAACGCTCCAAACAGCTGAATCGACTCACTGATTCATAACGCTCCAAACAGCTGAATCGACTCGCTGATTCATAACGCTCCAAACAGCTGAATCGACTCGCTGATTCATAACGCTCCAAACAGCTGAATCGAATCACTGATTCATAACGCTCCAAACAGCTGAATCGACTCGCTGATTCATAACGCTCCAAACCGCTGAATCGACTCACTGATTCATAACGCTCCAAACCGCTGAATCGACTCGCTGATTCATAACGCTCCAAACCTCTGAATCAACTCACTGATTCATAACGCTCCAAACAGCTGAATCGACTCGCTGATTCATAACGCTCCAAACCTCTGAATCGACTCACTGATTCATAACGCTCCAAACAGCTGAATCGACTCGCTGATTCATAACGCTCCAAACCTCTGAATCAACTCACTGATTCATAACGCTCCAAACAGCTGAATCGACTCGCTGATTCATAACGCTCCAAACCTCTGAATCGACTCACTGATTCATAACGCTCCAAACAGCTGAATCGACTCGCTGATTCATAACGCTCCAAACCTCTGAATCGACTCACTGATTCATAACGCTCCAAACAGCTGAATCGACTCACTGATTCATAACGCTCCAAACCTCTGAATCGACTCACTGATTCATAACGCTCCAAACAGCTGAATCGACTCGCTGATTCATAACGCTCCAAACCTCTGAATCAACTCACTGATTCATAACGCTCCAAACCGCTGAATCGACTCACTGATTCATTATGCTCCAAACTGCTGAATCGACTCGCTGATTCATAACGCTCCAAACAGCTGAATCGACTCACTGATTCATTATGCTCCAAACTGCTGAATCGACTCACTGATTCATAACGCTCCAAACAGCTGAATCGACTCGCTGATTCATAACGCTCCAAACCTCTGAATCAACTCACTGATTCATAACGCTCCAAACCGCTGAATCGACTCACTGATTCATTATGCTCCAAACTGCTGAATCGACTCACTGATTCATAACGCTCCAAACTGCTGAATCGACTCACTGATTCATAACGCTTCAAACCGCTGAAACGACTCACTGATTCATAACGCTTCGAAGCTTCATGATGCCGTGTTTTGAAATCGTCATCTCTATATAAGTCGTTATTTAGGGTTTTTTTGCGCACAGAAACTATTCTGGTCTTCATAAAGTTATTTTAGATCCGCTGTAGTGAGATGGACTTTGTAACTTTAGTCTTTAGTGTCTTTTAAGGGTCTTGAGAGTGTAAAGTTGAGCCAATGGAGGCCTTTCAGAGCATCAGATTTACACTAAAATATCTTCATTTGTGTCTGAAGATGAACGGAGGTCTGACGGGTGTCCAACCACATGAGGCTCAGTCATTAATCACACAATTTACAGTTTTGGGTGAACTAACCCTTCAAAATTTCAAAGACATTGAAGTTCAGACATTGGGGACAACAAAGCTACAGACCGTCAGAGAGCGAAAACGACTCTCCACTGACTGGAATGACCGCCAACTCATTCGAATGTCACACACACACACACACACACACACACACACACACACACACACACACACACACACACACACACACACACACACACACACACTCACTCACTCACTCACTCACTCACTCACTCACTCACTCACTCACTCACTCACTCACTCACTCACTCACTCACTCACTCACTCACTCACTCACACACACAAACACACACTCTTCAGGAACGGCTCGATCCGGAGCTGCTGTGTTTCCAGTTGAGTCACAATGTAAACATTTCAGTGCCACAGTCGTACTGACGGAAACACATTCACTTTCTATAGTCGCGGACACAATTAGATAAAAAACAAAAATCAATGTATTGATTATAATATGGTAATCTGTAGCCTACAGTGGGCAAACACATCTGCATCTGCACAGCTGTAAACACAACTACAGCTGTAATCTCAGGAGAAATGCCACACCTGGCAAAGGTTAATGTTGATTGAATGGCTAATGACATCAACTGGACATTTCGGGACCTTTGTTTGCTTGTATGTGATTGGTTTAAGCCTTTTCTGTCGCTGCGAGTGTTAAAAAAAATCGACATCGAAACGAAAAAAATAAACATAGTTTTTTCGCCACAGCACATTCGCGTTCGGTGGGAAAGCTCTCATTACACAAACAGCTGATCTGAACATAAAACCAATTCACGAGTCAAAATCGCGTCCAGTGTGAAAGGACCTTAATGGTTAGACGGAGACCTGGAGAGGCCTACAAGCCACAGTGTCTCGCACCCACTGTGACATTTGGTGGAGGATCGGTGATGATCTGGGGGGGCTTCAGCAAGGCTGGAATCGGGCGGATTTGTCTCTGTGAAGGATGCATGAATTAAGCCACGTTCAAGGTTGTCCTGGAAGGAAACTTGCTTCCTTCTGCTCTGACAAAGTTCCCCAAATCTGAGGATTGGTTTTTCCAGCAGGACAATTAGGGTTGGGAATCGTGAGAAATTTTAATCAATATGTTTTAATGTCATCATGAGAAATTTTCCGGTTCCGATTTCTGGTTCCGGTTCCGCCTAACGATTCCGGTTCCATTTATTAGTTATATTTATTAATTAGTTGTAGCTCGCCCACACTGACAATTGATTGGTTGACTTACCGAAACAGGCCAATCAGGATGCTCTCTGTCTTACATGCGCTTCATTAGGTGCACACACACGCAAAGTCCTTTGCTCTCTCTCCCTCTCTGCCGCGCGCGCGTGTACAGTTTGTGTCTCGCATGCGCGCTCTTGCTCGCTCGCTCTAGATTGCGGGAGAATTTAACTAATTTGCGGGCATCAGGGAGCCGCTATCTATATGCGGGAGACTTGGGATGTCTACAGATAGATATCCATATCTATGTGTCTACATACTTGTGACTTTCTCTTCATCATGCGAAAATATCTGACGCAAAACCGTGAATGTGTAGTGCGAGGGCTTTCAGTGCTGAACTGCGTTCATTGGTTGCACTCCTGAAAGCGGCAGGCAACGTAATTAATATTCATGATGAGGTGAGCTGTCGCTCGCTATTAAAGGATACGCTACCAGCGCTTCGCACACACATTGCACCAGAACCGTTTTCGGAACCGAAACTTAGGAATTTCGCGCGTTTCTGGTATTTTTCAAAAATCAGTTTTGGTTCTGCATAAGAACCGGTTCTCGGTTCCCAACCCTAAGGACAATGCTCCATGCCAGGTCAATCAAGATCTAGAGCCTGTCATGGCCAGCCCAATCTCCAGACCTGAACCCCATTGAGAACCTCTGGAATGTGATCAAGAGGAAGATGGATGGTCAAAGCCATCAAACAAAGCCGAGCTGCATGAATTTTTGCACCAGGAGTGGCATTAAGTCACCCAACATCAGTGTGACTCATGAAAGCCAGTCCCTCCAGAGAAACGCGATTATGCGATCGCATGATTTAACGCATAATCAGCCAAAGTCCGCATATTCATGCGGGGGCCGCATTTTTTCAAATATGCCGCACTTTTTCAAATATGCCGCACTTTCGCCGCATAAATTGCCTATTTCCGCGTGCAAAATATGCAGGGCTAGCATGATTTCATAATCCCCGCATTTTCATTGCAAAAAAAGTCATATATATTAGCAGAAAGTTGAAAAATGTGTGTTTACTTCACACAAGAGCCTCAATTTCCCCCCTATTGCCATGGGAACGCTTTGAAGTGACGTAATTACCTGACGTGAAAGTCATCGAAAAGCTGCAAACCCCCGTGGAGAAACATGGATATCGGTGAAACCATGATGAAGCGCAAACTCCCATTGGCCAACAAAAATAACAGCAAAAGACGCGCAAAGCAGTTTCCCTGTGTGCTGACCGATTTCAAAACACAGCATCATCATGAAGCTTCGAAGCGTTATGAATCAGTGAGTCGATTCAGCGGTTTGAAGCGTTATGAATCAATGAGTCGATTCAGCGGTTTGAAGCGTTATGAATCACTGAGTCGATTCAGCGGTTTGAAGCGTTATGAATCAATGAGTCGATTCAGCGGTTTGAAGCGTTATGAATCACTGAGTCGATTCAGCGGTTTGAAGCGTTATGAATCAATGAGTTGATTCAGCGGTTTGAAGCGTTATGAATCAATGAGTCGATTCAGCGGTTTGAAGCGTTATGAATCACTGAGTCGATTCAGCGGTTTGAAGCGTTATGAATCAATGAGTTGATTCAGCGGTTTGAAGCGTTATGAATCAATGAGTCGATTCAGCGGTTTGAAGCGTTATGAATCAATGAGTTGATTCAGCGGTTTGAAGCGTTATGAATCACTGAGTCGATTCAGCGGTTTGAAGCGTTATGAATCAATGAGTTGATTCAGCGGTTTGAAGCGTTATGAATCAATGAGTCGATTCAGCGGTTTGAAGCGTTATGAATCAATGAGTCGATTCAGCGGTTTGAAGCGTTATGAATCAATGAGTCGATTCAGCGGTTTGAAGCGTTATGAATCAATGAGTGGATTCAGCGGGTTGGATCGCCAAAGTCACGTATTTCAGGAGTTTGACCCGCGATCCGAATCAAGAATCGACTCGCTGATTCATAGCATCATGATGCTGTGTTTTGAAATCGGTCATCACTATATAAGTCGTTATTTAGTTTTTTTTTTTGCACACAATAACTATTATCGTTGCTTCATAAAGTTATTGTAGAACCACTGTAGTGAGATGGATTTTGTAACGACATCTTTAGTACCTTTTATGGGTCTTGAGAGTGTACATTGTGCCTTTCGGAGCCATTGGATTTACACTAAAATATCTTCATTTGTGTCCAACGACATGAGGGGACGTCATTAAGGACAGAATTTAAATTTTTAGGTGAACTAACCCTTTAAGAGATTGCACTTTGTGCATTGGAAGCACTCAAATGTCTGTTATGTATAGCGACATCTGTAAAACAGGAAGTTATTTATTAATTTTTTCAGAAGTTGTAGCATATTCCTTTTGTAAAGCTACAGAACTTGTTTGACTCAATGTTTTGTAAATTTGAGCCATTATTAAGGTCTTCATTAAAACAAGATAAGAACTTAAATATTCCCAGCACTTTCTGTGATGTAGTGCTTTTTTTCTCTTTTTCATCAAACCGCAGTTTTTGCAAGTTCCCGCAATTTAATCGCATAAAATTGCATAAATATCCCGCATTTTCCCGCATTTCTCATCGCATTTTTTAAGAAAACATGCCGCATAATCAAGGATTTTTGCCCGCAACAATCACAAAAAAAAGCCGCATTTTTCTGGAGGGACTGGAAAGCTGTGATTCAAAATCAGGGTTATTCCACCAAATATTGATTTCTGAACTCTTCCCAAGTTGAAACATTTAGTATTGTGTTGTTTAAAAATTAATATGAACTTATTTTCTTTTCATTATTCGAGGTCTGACAACACTGAATCATTTTTGTTATTTTGACCAGTTGTTGTTTTCGGCAAATTAATGCTCTAAATGACAATATTTTTATTTGGAATTTGGGAAAAATGTTGTCAGTAGTTTATAGAATAAAACAAAAATTTAAATTTGACCCAAACACATGCCTATAAATAGTAAAACCAGAGAAACTGATAATTTTGCAGTGGTCTCTTAATTTTTTCCAGAGCTGTATCTATATATTTTTTTATTAAAGCTGTATTTCATTTTAGAGTCAAGCCTAGTCCTCATGAAAGCATTTTTTTAATGAGATCGGTGCCATCCGGTGGACACATTGAGCATTTTTATCACGCAATAGCACATTTTTACCACTATAGTGGATCTTGCGTTTTATAAAAAAAAATAAAAAATCGTAGCTACATCAGAATGGTCCGAAACTTGGTGACTTTATTGGCACTCGGTATATGAACAACCCAACAAATTGCGGACAGGATTTGAAAAATATTAATGGATATCGACGATATGAAACACTTATATCGTGATGCAGTTTTCAGCCACATCGCCCAGCCCTACTATTAACTAACATTAACATATCGTTAGTTAATGCATTAACTAAAGATAACAAATGAGACAAACTAGTGATGGTTAAAAATGCGGCTAAACGCACATGAAATGCGGAGATTAACTTGTTTTGTTTTTATTGTCCTGCAGATTTTGAAGCCAGCAGAGAAGAAGAAGCCAAACTCCAGCCGTCCCGTGACTCCGCCCAGGAACATGGTCACCAAACAGCCCAAGAAATGAGGGTCATGTGACCCGTCTGGACTTAGACCGAACTCTTGCTTTATCCTTTACCTTGTATTTTCCTCCTTTACCGTCCCGAGCGGCCACTCCGATATCAGACAGGAGCGGTCCGATATGATTTTTTTCTTCCTTTTTGGAGACAAACATGGCTTTTTATTCCCAGGATGATTTCACACAAGCTCCGCCCACATGTGTATAAGGCAGGGAGGCTCCGCCCACATGTGTATAGGAGCTGGGATTCACTGTGAGCACTTGAGAGGTCTTCACTCGCTCCACGAGGTTTGATATTCAGCCCGATTTTTAACTGTTTTATGATTTTGACATTTTATATTCTCATGATTTGACGATTTTCAGTTAGCAGCGCGAGTGTGTTCATCATGTATCTGGGTTTTGTTCTCGTTGACAGGATGTTTTCTTGATGTATGGTCACATTACGGGCATGTTGATTTGTCGATCTCTTCTTTTGTCGCTGTGCATGCATCCATAGGACACGCGGTTCCCTCAGGGCGTGGCTCCTCCAGCATGTCTTCAGAGTAATGTAGCTCATCAGGTAAATAACGTCAGGAAAACCTTTCTACAGCGTTTCATATCCACTCTCGCTTTCACCCCAGCTCACTGTAAATATGCAGGAAGTGTTTTTTGTTCAGTCTTGGCAATAATTCACAGTTTTCCACACTTTAAATAATTGTTATACTTGCGAAATAAATTGAAGGGAGAAGGAAACACCTTTGCACTGTTTGTGTTTGTGTCACTTCTTCACATGTTCACTAAATATACAACATTAAATCTCACATGTTCTTGTTTCCCAATGATGTCTAACAGGTGAAGCTCATGGTTTTTGTGCTTTCGGTTCTGTGCGGATGAATATGGTTATTATACTGCTCATTAAATCTCATTAAACATTCATTACTCGTCAAAGAATGGAAAGGGACTCACACTGACTGAAGACATTAATACACACTCACTCTCACACACACACACAACTAACCTCTGCCAATCTCTCTCTCACTCTCTCACTCTCTCACACACACACACACACACACACACACACACACACACACACACACACACACACACACACACACACACACACACACACACACACACACACACACACACACACACACACACACACACACACACAACTAACCTCTGCCAATCTCTCTCTCTCTCTCTCTCTCTCTCTCTCACTCTCACACACACACACACACAACTAACCTCTGCCTCTCTCTCTCTCTCACACACAACTAACCTCTGCCTCTCTCTCTCTCTGACTCTCTCTCACTCACACACACACGCGTTACTGTGTTTACGGATATGACGAGACACACGGGCCAGTGACACAGTTTGTGTACACAGTTTCCCGTCTGTCTTAGTACACAATGTAACTACAGAAGAGTCAAGTTTTAAATAGGAAAATGTTGGCGTTATTTTGTCACTTATTGAGCTGTAGGCTAGCTGGAGCCATTTACCTCCAGTCTTTGTGCTAAGCTAGGCTAGCTGGAGCCGTTTACCTCCAGTCTTTGTGCTAAGCAAGGCTAGCTGGAGCCATTTACCTCCAGTCTTTGTGCTAAGCTAGGCTAGCTGGAGCCATTTACCTCCAGTCTTTGTGCTAAGCTAGGCTAGCTGGAGCCATTTACCTCCAGTCTTTGTGCTAAGCTAGGCTAGCGGTGTGTGTGTCAGACAGAGTTATGGCACAGAGATGAGTGGTGTGTATGGACTGATCTAACCCTGGGGGATACGGGGAATAAGACATCTCTTTAACATCTCAAAATCTGATTGTGAGGTGCTTGATACTTAAAAAAAAGTGCAAATAAACAAATGTATTATAATAAAACTTAATAGTATGTTAACCTCGGGAGTAGGACAGTAAATGATCAGACATATTTATTTTATTATTTTCATTTTGAACATTATGCACTAGTTACATGAACAAAAAATAACTTCTCTTCCATGGTAAGCCTATTATTTTTGTAGGTTTGGAAACGTCTTAAGTTGAAGCTTTGTTTCTTGTTAATTTAGCCACTGTATCAAATAAATACCTAGGGTTGTGTTTGTTCACTTCTAAGGGCCGAAAATGAAGCAGATCTAGCAGTTTAAGGCCTTTCTGTATGCGGTGACTCTTTCCTTCCACCAAATGCGAAATACCTCTAGCTTCGTTTCCTTCCAGCTCTGCGTTTTTCATTTTTGCGCTGCTTTCTTGAGGGCAAACTCCTGTAAAGTGTTACCAAAATTAAGACCATTTTAAAGCAAAATTGTTTTCAGAATATATAATTAATGTGGCCTTAAATCCCCAAAGGTAAGATGTTTGATGGATTTAATGTTTGTCTCTTTAAGCATTGTTTCGTTTAAAGTGTTAAAAATGGCTTGAACCCTTAATCGGCCCTTGGGCTCCAGCTGACCCCACTGGACTTTTCCTCCAATTTTAAAGTGTTCCCTTCATCTCAGGGCCATGAGACTCTGGGACTTTTCCTAAATAATCTAAACATGCACAACAAATCTGGGCTTGATTTGGTTGTTCTAAAGGTGTGTACATTTTTTTTTACCGTTTAAGTCCCTCGGGGTCAGATTGACCCCACATTGAAAATGAATGGGAAAGTGTAAAAAATACATTTTTTCCACTTTTTTTGTCAAAAATAATTAACTAAATCCAGTATAAATCTGAAAATGTCTACATTTATATCAAGGTCTGGTCCTAGAGCATAAACACAAAGTGGAACGAACTTTCGGTCTCATACACACACGCACACACACACACACACACAAATGTGTGTGACTGCAACAGACCGTATTTTTATTGAAATTGGCAAATAAATAAATCTGAAAGAATTCTATACATAAATGAAGGACAAATACTAGAGCACAAATGCAACATGGAACAATCATGAGAAAGAGGGAAAAGGGCAAATAAAAGAAAGATGAACGGCAGCTTAACTTCTGCATAACTTCCCTCTGGACCTCTAGTGGATAATGTGCTCATTGCTCTCTCTCTCTCTCTCTCTCTCTCTCTCTCTCTCTCTCTCTCTAACTATAATTCCTAAAGTTTTTCCACAAACCTACAGATGGCGGTATTCTATCCCTAACACACAGAGCAATGTCCAAAAACTATTTATATTTATTTAAGATCATCATTCAAGTGATTTTTTTCCTAAAAAAAATATTTTTAATGAGCCAATTTATGACATAGTTAAGTATTTGTGCAGTAAATAGGTAAAAAACGACCAAATACCCACAAAAACACAGCATAAATGTACAGTTGAGAAGTAAATAAAAAAAATTATATATAGTTTTCCATGTAAAAAATGTATATTTCATATTGCAATCGCTCTGTAAAAGTTTGGTGTCTATCTGAGCACAAGGGACTCAAACGTAAACCCTGAGGGACGATTAAGGGTTAAACAAATGAAGAGACCATTAACATGAAGTGTGGCATTATTTCTTTATTATATAAACAAATACATTCTGTATTAAAATAAAACAAAATGATTGCAAAGATTTGATTCATAAACAGATCTGTGCAAATAAAGTACAATTCACAAACCCCTTTACAGCTTCTCCAGCCCATAAACGGACAAGCATTGATGTATTTCAGTCATTTCTGATGCACAAAATAAATCTGAACTTTTCTGAGGGCCAATCGGAGCTCAATCGGCCCTAATGAGAGAATGCACTTCTATCCATCAATTAGTCTCATTAGTGATATGAATGAAAACGGTGTAAAGCTGTAAAATGCATACCCATGAGGAAGGCGGTTGTGTCCTCAACACCAGATGCTAATGTTCGTGACGAACACCTTTGGAGCTCGAGTGTGTAAACAGTGGCAGTTTTGTATAAAAGTGGAGTTTGAGGTCTGGAGAGGGGAAAATAAATACTCAAGGCAATGTGGTGCTCGCTCCACCAGACTGAGGAAGAGCTTCTGGAACGCAAACCGCTTGCTTTTGCATAAACTCCTCTGGAAAAACTACACGCAAACATAGGGAACGTTTCACACCAAAATGAGGATTGTCATATTTCCAGCCTGAAAAATAATATACGATTTTTTTAAGCATTGCACTTGGTAAAAAATTATGCACTTTATAAAAAAAAAAAACCTTAGGATTTGCATTAATCGTGAATCAAATTTCATGAAGAAATGAAATGTTTTCTCTGAATAAAGACATTCATGTGAGTTTGGAACAACGGATGTTCAATTATCAATGCAAAACATCCTAAATATAATATAAAATCAAAAAATAGAGCTGCTCGGGATAAATGTGATGCTGAAATGTCGATAAAATGTTCACACTTTACATTAAGGGTTGCATTAGTTACCATAGAATAACAATCAACAATACTGCATTTATTAATCTTAATGTTTCCTAATACATTTTCACTACTTCTACATTAGTACACTAGTACTAATACAGTACTAGTACAGCTTACTAATGCCCACTTTTGCATGTGCAACATTTTTTTCCCCCCTAATTAAATGAATGTACTATATTTTCGTTTATAATATTTTGTATTTTATGGGACTAAATTATATTTATGCAGTCGTTATATTCCATTTGTTTACTTTTTGAACATAAAGCTGAACATTTAATTTCCATATTGAATGTTTTGGATCCTAGACTGACCCAAACTTGCTCTCTTCTAAAAGAAAAGTAAAAAGGTTTATGAAAAATGCACAAAAATTAAATTTTCAATTTTTATATGAAATATTTTCCAAAACATGTGCCTTTGATTTTCTCACAGTTTTTTAAACAAGTTTTAGTTTAAAACAAAGTTTTGCTCCAAATTTGAGGTTGATATCTTTTAAAATGAGCTTTCAGTCAGATTGTGTTTGGACGCAGTACCAAATGCTTCCACTAGTTAAAATCGAATTAACTTTTTTTTAATCATGTCCATGATTTTTTTGTGTTCACATGGCAAGTGTCAAAACTTTTACCAAGTTTCGTAACATTCCGATGAAGAAAAGACATAATACAATTTTTTTTTTTTTTTTTCGTCTAAAATGACGGAAGAGCGCCAGAGATATCGAATCTGTTAATGCAGCTTAAACTAACATGAACATTTTTATTTTTATTAAATAACATTAACAAAGATTAATAAATGCAGTATATTGTTCACTTTTGTTCATGTTAATTAATGCATTAACTAAATGTGACCTTATAGTAAAGTGTTACTGATGAAGTAATGCACAGATCCGAAACCGGCTGACGAGTCGTTGAGTGGAGTTATAATTCAGAGATCTTTACATTCTACAGGTCTGAATCTTTTTAACCTCAATTTAGTCATTTATACTTTGTAGTTAATAAACTTTCTGTAAATGTTGAGTTTTCATCTGTCCTGGAAGACGGTTAATCTGAGGGTGTTACCGCTGAGCAGATTAAGGACACATTCTCAATTATTGCTCAAAATATCTCTGCATTCCCTGTATCATTTCCAAATGTATCTTACTAGAGCTTTAAACAAAACTAGTCAGAACAAACCAGGTACTAGTCAGAACAGACCGGGTACTAGTCAGAACAGACCAGGTACTAGTCAGAACAGACGGGGTACTAGTCAGAACAGACCGGGTACTAGTCAGAACAGACCGGGTACTAGTCAGAACAGACCGGGTACTAGTCAGAACAGACCGGGTACTAGTCAGAACAGACCGGGTACTAGTCAGAACAGACGGGTACTAGTCAGAACAGACCGGGTACTAGTCAGAACAGACCGGGTACTAGTCAGAACAGACCGGGTACTAGTCAGAACAGACCGGGTACTAGTCAGAACAGACCGGGTACTAGTCAGAACAGACCGGGTACTAGTCAGAACAGACCGGGTACTAGTCAGAACAAACCGGGGTACTAGTCGGAACAAACCGGGGTACTAGTCGGAACAAACCGGGTACTAGTCGGAACACTGCATTCCCTGTATCATTTCCAAATGTATCTTACTAGAGCTTTAAACAAAACTAGTCAGAACAAACCAGGTACTAGTCAGAACAGACCGGGTACTAGTCAGAACAGACCAGGTACTAGTCAGAACAGACGGGGTACTAGTCAGAACAGACCGGGGTACTAGTCAGAACAGACCGGGTACTAGTCAGAACAGACCGGGTACTAGTCAGAACAGACCGGGTACTAGTCAGAACAGACCGGGTACTAGTCAGAACAGACGGGTACTAGTCAGAACAGACCGGGTACTAGTCAGAACAGACCGGGTACTAGTCAGAACAGACCGGGTACTAGTCAGAACAGACCGGGTACTAGTCAGAACAGACCGGGTACTAGTCAGAACAAACCGGGGTACTAGTCGGAACAAACCGGGGTACTAGTCGGAACAAACCGGGTACTAGTCGGAACAAACCGGGGTACTAGTCGGAACAAACCGGGGTACTAGTCGGAACAAACCGGGTACTAGTCGGAACAGACCGGGTACTAGTCGGAACAGACCGGGTACTAGTCGGAACAGACCGGGTACTAGTCGGAACAGACCGGGTACTAGTCGGAACAGACCGGGTACTAGTCGGAACAAACCGGGGTACTAGTCAGAACAAACCGGGTACTAGTCAGAACAAACCGGGTACTAGTCAGAACAGACGGGTACTAGTCAGAACAAACCGGGTACTAGTCGGAACAAACCGGGTACTAGTCGGAACAAACCGGGGTACTAGTCGGAACAAACCGGGTACTAGTCGGAACAGACCGGGTACTAGTCGGAACAGACCGGGTACTAGTCAGAACAAACCGGGTACTAGTCAGAACAAACCGGGGTACTAGTCAGAACAAACCGGGGTACTAGTCAGAACAAACCGGGTACTAGTCAGAACAAACCGGGTACTAGTCAGAACAAACCGGGTACTAGTCAGAACAAACCGGGGTACTAGTCAGAACAAACCGGGTACTAGTCAGAACAAACCGGGTACTAGTCAGAACAAACCGGGTACTAGTCAGAACAAACCGGGTACTAGTCAGAACAAACCGGGGTACTAGTCAGAACAAACCGGGTACTAGTCAGAACAAACCGGGTACTAGTCAGAACAAACCGGGTACTCAGAACAAACCGGGTACTAGTCAGAACAGACCGGGTACTAGTCAGAACAGACCGGGTACTAGTCAGAACAAACCGGGTACTAGTCAGAACAAACCGGGTACTAGTCAGAACAGACCGGGTACTAGTCAGAACAGACCGGGTACTAGTCAGAACAGACCGGGTACTAGTCAGAACAGACCGGGTACTAGTCAGAACAGACCGGGTACTAGTCAGAACAAACCGGGTACTAGTCAGAACAGACCGGGTACTAGTCAGAACAGACCGGGTACTAGTCAGAACAGACCGGGTACTAGTCAGAACAAACCGGGTACTAGTCAGAACAAACCGGGTACTAGTCAGAACAAACCGGGGTACTAGTCAGAACAAACCGGGTACTAGTCGGAACAAACCGGGTACTAGTCGGAACAAACCGGGTACTAGTCGGAACAAACCGGGTACTAGTCAGAACAGACCGGGTACTAGTCAGAACAAACCGGGTACTAGTCAGAACAAACCGGGTACTCAGAACAGACCGGGTACTAGTCAGAACAGACCGGGTACTAGTCAGAACAGACCGGGTACTAGTCAGAACAGACCGGGTACTAGTCAGAACAAACCGGGGTACTAGTCGGAACAAACCGGGTACTAGTCGGAACAAACCGGGTACTAGTCAGAACAGACCGGGTACTAGTCAGAACAAACCGGGGTACTAGTCAGAACAAACCGGGTACTAGTCAGAACAGACCGGGTACTAGTCAGAACAGACCGGGTACTAGTCAGAACAAACCGGGTACTAGTCAGAACAAACCGGGTACTAGTCGGAACAAACCGGGTACTAGTCGGAACAAACCGGGTACTAGTCAGAACAGACCGGGTACTAGTCAGAACAAACCGGGTACTAGTCAGAACAGACCGGGTACTAGTCAGAACAAACCGGGGTACTAGTCAGAACAAACCGGGTACTAGTCAGAACAAACCGGGGTACTAGTCAGAACAAACCGGGTACTAGTCAGAACAGACCGGGTACTAGTCAGAACAAACCGGGTACTAGTCGGAACAAACCGGGTACTAGTCGGAACAAACCGGGTACTAGTCGGAACAAACCGGGTACTAGTCAGAACAGACCGGGTACTAGTCGGAACAAACCGGGTACTAGTCGGAACAAACCGGGTACTAGTCGGAACAAACCGGGTACTAGTCAGAACAGACCGGGTACTAGTCAGAACAGACCGGGTACTAGTCAGAACAGACCGGGTACTAGTCGGAACAGACCGGGTACTAGTCAGAACAGACCGGGTACTAGTCAGAATAATAATTATGGATAGATGATTTATGCTGTGTTCACTTCGTCATAATTACTAAGAAAAGCATAAAAACTAGTTTCTGTCGACCTCATAAAGAAAAGGAAAAATGGAATAGTATAAAACACGACTTCTCTCCCACGTGACAAAACGAGCACGTCTGACCCGTCGTTTCGTGCGCTTTCATGAATATTTAATAACGTATCCTGACAGTCAAACTGTGTTTGCTTGTAAAAGAGCAGCGTGAACATCCTGATAAACGTCTTCTGGTGTGTTCCTCAGACATGAGCGATTGTTTCTGTGTGACGTCCAGAGGATCTGCAGTGAAATACTGTAGTGTAGTAACAGGCGTCTCGTGTGTGTGTGTGTGTGTGTGTGTGTATCAGAGCGAGGTCTCATTGGTGTGTGGTCGAGATGTCTCCTCCTCCAATAGAGCGATTCGCTGCTTCAGCATCCGCACCTGCGTCTCGTGCCGCTCCACCATCGCCATCATCTGAGACTCCAGCTTCTTCAGCTTGTTCTGATGCTTCTTCTTGGCCTTCTCATACGCTGCCACCAGATTACTGCACACACACACACACACACACACACACACACACACATGACTAACATCCTGAACCAATCACACTGCACTGAGAGGGGGCCCAACATCATGATGAGAGAACATCTGCAGCAGAGATCCTCACATCCTGCTCCAAACGTGTGTGTGTCTGTGTGTGAGAGTGTGTGTGTGTGTGTGTGTGTTGTACCTGTTGGCTCGTTTCAGGTCGTTGACGAACTCTGCCGATTGCTGATGACGGACTTCACTGCTCTTCGTGAGTCTTTCTAACGCAGAGACCAACTCCTGAACACGACCCTTCAGCTTCTTCTCTCTGTGACACACACACACACACACACACACACACACACACACACACGTTTCATGGGTCTAGTTCACACTAACGAGGTCAACATGCAGAGCTGCGGTTCTTGATTTTGTCATGAAAACTATTCATTTATTAGTTCATCTGTCAATGAACGAAGAGCTTTGATCATAAAACTAAGCATTTAAATATCATCTTACTAAAACATTATTGGCAGATATTGATAAGACAAAGTTTTTCATCTCAGTTATGATTTAGTGTCGTAATTTCGACTGTCATAATTTGCTTCTCAAGTCATGATTTCATTTTTTTGTCATAATTTGCTTCTTAAATCATTAAATCATAACTGAGATGAAAAGATTTAAGAAGCAAAATATGACAAAAAGATGAAATTATGACACTAAATCATAATGGAGATGAATATTTGAAATTGTCATAATTTCATCTTTTTGTCATATTTTGCTTCTTAAATCTTTTCATCTCAGTTATGATTTAATGATTTAAGAAGTAAATTATGACAATTTCAGTTTTTCATCTCAGTGATGTCATAATTTCGTCTTTGTCATAATTTGCTTCTCAAGTCATAATTTCATCTTTTTGTCAAAATTTGCTTCTTAAATCATTAAATCATAACTGAGATGAAAATTTGAAATTATGATTTAAGCAAAGTATGACAAAAAAATGAAATTATGACAATTTCAGTTTTTCATCTCAGTTATGATTTAGTGTCATAATTTCATTTTTTTGTCATAATTTGCTTCTTAAATCATAACTGAGATGAAAAGCTGAAATTATGACTTAAGAAGCAAAATATGACAAATGAAATTGAAATTATGACAATTTCGCATTTTCACCTGTTATGATTTAGCGTCATAATTTCGTCTTTGTCATATTTTGCTTCTTAAATCATAATTTCAAATTTTCATCTGTTATGATTTAAGAAGCAAAAAATGAAATTATGACAATCATAACTGAGATGAAAAACAGAAATTATGATTTAAGATGCAAAATATGACAAAAAGATGATATGACAATTTCAAATTTTCATCTCAGTTATGATTTAGCGTCATAATTTTATCTTTTTGTCATAATTTTGTCAATAAATGCATCAGTTTCATCTGCACCAAATTGCACATTTTGCTCATTGGGTTCTCTGAATAAAATTGACCGGTTTCCCACCATATTCTCATTATTTCATAATATATATATGCCATAAAAGTCTGATGGATCAAATATGATATATAATTTTCACTAGTGTTTGATCATGAGGCTGTAGGGGTTAAAGGAGCAGATGTAAGTGTGTGTGCTGACCTCCTGAGGGCGCCAGTGAGCTCTGCTGCGAGGTCGCTGTCACTCAGACTCCTCAGATCACACACACTGATCGCTGGAGAATCTCCTGAGTCCTACACACACACACACACACACACCAGCAGGTTTACATGTCTGTGGCTATAGAAAACAGGTTTGAAATAAGAGACTGATGTTTGTTGACCTCTGTGACCTGCAGCCAAACATCGTTGTTGTATTGTTGTAATAATAATAATACTACATTTTATTTGTAACGCACTTTACATTAAACAAAATCTCAAAGTGCTACAGATTTAAAACAATAAAAAAATAAGAATAAATAAAACTGAAAATTTTGAAAAAAATAGAAAAACTACATGAGAGCGGATTAGAAAAAAAAATTCTACCACCAGACCACGAAAGTAAATCGCGGATCCATGTATTTATTCACTCACTCATGCAAAGAATATCTGGACTAATAATATATTTGACGCAAATTAATGCAAATATTGTTTTACCAAAAAGATTATTTCCCAACTAGAATTAGACCTAGAATTTCGCTCACTGTTCTGTTTGACCTGTTACAGCCTTGCTGTGAATCAATCTATTATTTAAAATAAAATAAAAATCATTCATTATTTCATATTACATGATTTACTTTCTATAGGCTATATTTAGTTCATGTTCAGAAGAAACATTCATGTTGAAGAACTGTTAATGATAACGATTGAGAAGATTGGATCAGTTGTGCTACTTTTTTTTGCAATACTTGAAACACTTTTTATGTGGAATACTTGATGCGGCCCAGCCTGACCCAGAGTCTACCTCCAGCGGCCCCCAGGTCAAATGAGTTTGAGACCCCTGATGTAGAGGATGAACAGGATGGGGCCGAGCACTGAGCCTTGAGGGACACCGCAGGTCAAATGAGTTTGAGACCCCTGATGTAGAGGATGAACAGGATGGGGCCGAGCACTGAGCCTTGAGGGACACCGCAGGTCAAATGAGTTTGAGACCCCTGATGTAGAGGATGAACAGGATGGGGCCGAGCACTGAGTCTTGAGGGACACCGCAGGTCAAATGAGTTTGAGACCCCTGATGTAGAGGATGAACAGGATGGGGCCGAGCACTGAGCCTTGAGGGACACCGCAGGTCAAATGAGTTTGAGACCCCTGATGTAGAGGATGAACAGGATGGGGCCGAGCACTGAGCCTTGAGGGACACCGCAGGTCAAATGAGTTTGAGACCCCTGATGTAGAGGATGAACAGGATGGGGCCGAGCACTGAGCCTTGAGGGACACCGCAGGTCAAATGAGTTTGAGACCCCTGATGTAGAGGATGAACAGGATGGGGCCGAGCACTGAGTCTTGAGGGACACCGCAGGTCAAATGAGTTTGAGACCCCTGATGTAGAGGATGAACAGGATGGGGCCGAGCACTGAGCCTTGAGGGACACCGCAGGTCAAATGAGTTTGAGACCCCTGATGTAGAGGATGAACAGGATGGGGCCGAGCACTGAGCCTTGAGGGACACCGCAGGTCAAATGAGTTTGAGACACCTGATGTAGAGGATGAACAGGATGGGGCCGAGCACTGAGCCTTGAGGGACACCGCAGGTCAAATGAGTTTGAGACCCCTGATGTAGAGGATGAACAGGATGGGGCCGAGCACTGAGCCTTGAGGGACACCGCAGGTCAAATGAGTTTGAGACCCCTGATGTAGAGGATGAACAGGATGGGGCCGAGCACTGAGTCTTGAGGGACACCGCAGGTCAAATGAGTTTGAGACCCCTGATGTAGAGGATGAACAGGATGGGGCCGAGCACTGAGCCTTGAGGGACACCGCAGGTCAAATGAGTTTGAGACCCCTGATGTAGAGGATGAACAGGATGGGGCCGAGCACTGAGCCTTGAGGGACACCGCAGGTCAAATGAGTTTGAGACCCCTGATGTAGAGGATGAACAGGATGGGGCCGAGCACTGACTGAGCCTTGAGGGACACCGCAGGTCAAATGAGTTTGAGACCCCTGATGTAGAGGATGAACAGGATGGGGCCGAGCACTGAGCCTTGAGGGACACCGCAGGTCAAATGAGTTTGAGACCCCTGATGTAGAGGATGAACAGGATGGGGCCGAGCACTGAGCCTTGAGGGACACCGCAGGTCAAATGAGTTTGAGACCCCTGATGTAGAGGATGAACAGGATGGGGCCGAGCACTGAGCCTTGAGGGACACCGCAGGTCAAATGAGTTTGAGACCCCTGATGTAGAGGATGAACAGGATGGGGCCGAGCACTGAGCCTTGAGGGACACCGCAGGTCAAATGAGTTTGAGACCCCTGATGTAGAGGATGAACAGGATGGGGCCGAGCACTGAGCCTTGAGGGACACCGCAGGTAAAATGAGTTTGAGACCCCTGATGTAGAGGATGAACAGGATGGGGCCGAGCACTGAGCCTTGAGGGACACCGCAGGTCAAATGAGTTTGAGACCCCTGATGTAGAGGATGAACAGGATGGGGCCGAGCACTGAGCCTTGAGGGACACCGCAGGTCAAATGAGTTTGAGACCCCTGATGTAGAGGATGAACAGGATGGGGCCGAGCACTGAGCCTTGAGGGACACCGCAGGTCAAATGAGTTTGAGACCCCTGATGTAGAGGATGAACAGGATGGGGCCGAGCACTGACTGAGCCTTGAGGGACACCGCAGGTCAAATGAGTTTGAGACCCCTGATGTACAGGATGAACAGGATGGGGCCGAGCACTGACTGAGCCTTGAGGGACACCGCAGGTCAAATGAGTTTGAGACCCCTGATGTAGAGGATGAACAGGATGGGGCCGAGCACTGAGTCTTGAGGGACACCGCAGGTCAAATGAGTTTGAGACCCCTGATGTAGAGGATGAACAGGATGGGGCCGAGCACTGAGCCTTGAGGGACACCGCAGGTCAAATGAATTTGAGACCCCTGATGTAGAGGATGAACAGGATGGGGCCAAGCACTGAGCCTTGAGGGACACCGCAGGTAAAATGAGTGAGACCCCTGATGTAGAGGATGAACAGGATGGGGCCGAGCACTGAGCCTTGAGGGACACCGCAGGTCAAATGAGTTTGAGACCCCTGATGTAGAGGATGAACAGGATGGGGCCGAGCACTGAGCCTTGAGGGACACCGCAGGTAAAATGAGTTTGAGACCCCTGATGTAGAGGATGAACAGGATGGGGCCGAGCACTGAGCCTTGAGGGACACCGCAGGTCAAATGAGTTTGAGACCCCTGATGTAGAGGATGAACAGGATGGGGCCGAGCACTGAGCCTTGAGGGACACCGCAGGTAAAATGAGTTTGAGACCCCTGATGTAGAGGATGAACAGGATGGGGCCGAGCACTGAGCCTTGAGGGACACCGCAGGTAAAATGAGTTTGAGACCCCTGATGTAGAGGATGAACAGGATGGGGCCGAGCACTGAGCCTTGAGGGACACCGCAGGTAAAATGAGTTTGAGACCCCTGATGTAGAGGATGAACAGGATGGGGCCGAGCACTGAGCCTTGAGGGACACCGCAGGTCAAATGAGTTTGAGACCCCTGATGTAGAGGATGAACAGGATGGGGCCGAGCACTGACTCTTGAGGGACACCGCAGGTAAAATGAGTTTGAGACCCCTGATGTAGAGGATGAACAGGATGGGGCCGAGCACTGAGCCTTGAGGGACACCGCAGGTCAAATGAGTTTGAGACCCCTGATGTAGAGGATGAACAGGATGGGGCCGAGCACTGAGCCTTGAGGGACACCGCAGGTAAAATGAGTTTGAGACCCCTGATGTAGAGGATGAACAGGATGGGGCCGAGCACTGAGCCTTGAGGGACACCGCAGGTCAAATGAGTTTGAGACCCCTGATGTAGAGGATGAACAGGATGGGGCCGAGCACTGACTGAGCCTTGAGGGACACCGCAGGTCAAATGAGTTTGAGACCCCTGATGTAGAGGATGAACAGGATGGGGCCGAGCACTGACTGAGCCTTGAGGGACACCGCAGGTAAAATGAGTGAGACCCCTGATGTAGAGGATGAACAGGATGGGGCCGAGCACTGAGCCTTGAGGGACACCGCAGGTCAAATGAGTTTGAGACCCCTGATGTAGAGGATGAACAGGATGGGGCCGAGCACTGAGCCTTGAGGGACACCGCAGGTAAAATGAGTTTGAGACCCCTGATGTAGAGGATGAACAGGATGGGGCCGAGCACTGAGCCTTGAGGGACACCGCAGGTCAAATGAGTTTGAGACCCCTGATGTAGAGGATGAACAGGATGGGGCCGAGCACTGAGCCTTGAGGGACACCGCAGGTAAAATGAGTTTGAGACCCCTGATGTAGAGGATGAACAGGATGGGGCCGAGCACTGAGCCTTGAGGGACACCGCAGGTAAAATGAGTTTGAGACCCCTGATGTAGAGGATGAACA
The DNA here is from genome assembly GCF_949357685.1 of Gobio gobio. Classification (NCBI taxonomy): domain Eukaryota; kingdom Metazoa; phylum Chordata; class Actinopteri; order Cypriniformes; family Gobionidae; genus Gobio; species Gobio gobio. The sequence goes on along the minus strand of NC_137100.1, from coordinate 1,500,537 downwards.
GGATGGGGCCGAGCACTGAGCCTTGAGGGACACCGCAGGTAAAATGAGTTTGAGACCCCTGATGTAGAGGATGAACAGGATGGGGCCGAGCACTGAGCCTTGAGGGACACCGCAGGTCAAATGAGTTTGAGACCCCTGATGTAGAGGATGAACAGGATGGGGCCGAGCACTGACTCTTGAGGGACACCGCAGGTAAAATGAGTTTGAGACCCCTGATGTAGAGGATGAACAGGATGGGGCCGAGCACTGAGCCTTGAGGGACACCGCAGGTCAAATGAGTTTGAGACCCCTGATGTAGAGGATGAACAGGATGGGGCCGAGCACTGAGCCTTGAGGGACACCGCAGGTAAAATGAGTTTGAGACCCCTGATGTAGAGGATGAACAGGATGGGGCCGAGCACTGAGCCTTGAGGGACACCGCAGGTCAAATGAGTTTGAGACCCCTGATGTAGAGGATGAACAGGATGGGGCCGAGCACTGACTGAGCCTTGAGGGACACCGCAGGTCAAATGAGTTTGAGACCCCTGATGTAGAGGATGAACAGGATGGGGCCGAGCACTGACTGAGCCTTGAGGGACACCGCAGGTCAAATGAGTTTGAGACCCCTGATGTAGAGGATGAACAGGATGGGGCCGAGCACTGACTCTTGAGGGACACCGCAGGTAAAATGAGTTTGAGACCCCTGATGTAGAGGATGAACAGGATGGGGCCGAGCACTGAGCCTTGAGGGACACCGCAGGTCAAATGAGTTTGAGACCCCTGATGTAGAGGATGAACAGGATGGGGCCGAGCACTGAGCCTTGAGGGACACCGCAGGTCAAATGAGTTTGAGACCCCTGATGTAGAGGATGAACAGGATGGGGCCGAGCACTGAGCCTTGAGGGACACCGCAGGTAAAATGAGTTTGAGACCCCTGATGTAGAGGATGAACAGGATGGGGCCGAGCACTGAGCCTTGAGGGACACCGCAGGTCAAATGAGTTTGAGACCCCTGATGTAGAGGATGAACAGGATGGGGCCGAGCACTGAGCCTTGAGGGACACCGCAGGTCAAATGAGTTTGAGACCCCTGATGTAGAGGATGAACAGGATGGGGCCGAGCACTGAGCCTTGAGGGACACCGCAGGTCAAATGAGTTTGAGACCCCTGATGTAGAGGATGAACAGGATGGGGCCGAGCACTGAGCCTTGAGGGACACCGCAGGTCAAATGAGTTTGAGACCCCTGATGTAGAGGATGAACAGGATGGGGCTGAGCACTGAGCCTTGAGGGACACCGCAGGTCAAATGAGTTTGAGACACCTGATGTAGAGGATGAACAGGATGGGGCCGAGCACTGAGCCTTGAGGGACACCGCAGGTCAAATGAGTTTGAGACCCCTGATGTAGAGGATGAACAGGATGGGGCCGAGCACTGAGCCTTGAGGGACACCGCAGGTCAAATGAGTTTGAGACCCCTGATGTAGAGGATGAACAGGATGGGGCTGAGCACTGAGCCTTGAGGGACACCGCAGGTCAAATGAGTTTGAGACACCTGATGTAGAGGATGAACAGGATGGGGCCGAGCACTGAGCCTTGAGGGACACCGCAGGTCAAATGAGTTTAAGACCCCTGATGTAGAGGATGAACAGGATGGGGCCGAGCACTGAGCCTTGAGGGACACCGCAGGTAAAATGAGTTTGAGACCCCTGATGTAGAGGATGAACAGGATGGGGCCGAGCACTGAGTCTTGAGGGACACCGCAGGTCAAATGAGTTTGAGACCCCTGATGTAGAGGATGAACAGGATGGGGCCGAGCACTGAGCCTTGAGGGACACCGCAGGTCAAATGAGTTTGAGACCCCTGATGTAGAGGATGAACAGGATGGGGCCGAGCACTGAGCCTTGAGGGACACCGCAGGTCAAATGAGTTTGAGACCCCTGATGTAGAGGATGAACAGGATGGGGCCGAGCACTGAGTCTTGAGGGACACCGCAGGTCAAATGAGTTTGAGACCCCTGATGTAGAGGATGAACAGGATGGGGCCGAGCACTGAGCCTTGAGGGACACCGCAGGTCAAATGAGTTTGAGACCCCTGATGTAGAGGATGAACAGGATGGGGCCGAGCACTGAGCCTTGAGGGACACCGCAGGTAAAATGAGTTTGAGACCCCTGATGTAGAGGATGAACAGGATGGGGCCGAGCACTGAGTCTTGAGGGACACCGCAGGTCAAATGAGTTTGAGACCCCTGATGTAGAGGATGAACAGGATGGGGCCGAGCACTGAGCCTTGAGGGACACCGCAGGTCAAATGAGTTTGAGACCCCTGATGTAGAGGATGAACAGGATGGGGCCGAGCACTGAGCCTTGAGGGACACCGCAGGTAAAATGAGTTTGAGACACCTGATGTAGAGGATGAACAGGATGGGGCCAAGCACTGAGCCTTGAGGGACACCGCAGGTAAAATGAGTTTGAGACCCCTGATGTAGAGGATGAACAGGATGGGGCCGAGCACTGAGCCTTGAGGGACACCGCAGGTCAAATGAGTTTGAGACCCCTGATGTAGAGGATGAACAGGATGAGTTTAAACCGCGCGCGCGAATGACACCGGCAAGGCTTTAAAACGCATGCAAATAATGAAATTTCGTGATTGTGAATAACTCTAGTGTTCTGTGAGTATAACTCTACCACTAACCTGTGTTGTGAATGAGTGTCGCGTTGTTCAGTATTGGGATTGGAGGCAAATTATAGAATTTGTAGAAAAATACTTAATTAAATGCAAAACCGAAAAAAACGCAATTCACATGCGCGTATTGAACCGTGAAGGCCGTACCGAACGCTTCAATATTATATTGAGAATTGTGGCATTCCTAGTACATACACATACATATACATACACACATATATTTAAATGTGCCTTTATCACGGAGTGCAAAACAACTTTCGCTTCGTCCTCTATTAATGGCAATAGAGCACGGGAGTTTTAGTGATGCATTCATATACAATCAATCTCAAATAGGGAACTTTATCTACACATTAATCTTATGAAACAAAGAAACGTGTCATTCCGATGCATTGCATGATTGAAGCATTTATAGATACTGTACAGAAAACGGCATTACACGATCCTTAAAGGGTTAGTTCACCCAAAAATGTTAATTCTGTCATTATTACTCTCCCAAACCTGTAAGACCTTCGTTCATCTTCGGAACACAATTGAAGATATTTCTCTTCTTCTCTACGGTCTTACGGGTTGGGGTCAACATGAGGGTGAGAAATTAATGTAATAATTTACATTTTTGGGTGAACTAACCCTTTAAGGGGGGCGTTTCCCCCAAATGGGAGATTATTTATAATAAACATGCTGAATCAATAAAAACATGTAAATTAAGATAATGCTGCCCAATTAAAATGAAAGATGATAGCACATAAGAAAGATAACGCAGCCTCTGTCGTTACTGATTCTTTGCGGACGTCTACCGGAAGTTTAGTTTGGGCCACAAAAGCGCTGTAACGTTTGTTTATGTTGTTGCCGTCTACAGTGGAGAAAAGCTTCTTGGAGTTTCCAGGGTTATTGTTTTGATTCTCTCTATAGGCTAGCCTAGGAAAATCTTTTTCAGGTTCCTGAAGCAAATTTCACGAGTATCTTTGGTATGGGAAAAGGGGCGTGGCCTGGTGGTCAGACACACCCAGATCATACGCCAAGACGTTTCCAATATGAGGAAAGTTGGAAATGACCAGGTCCAGAGAATGAGTGTGGACATCCACATGCTGTTGGAGATTGAGGCAGTCCAATAATTCAGGTATCTACATGAATATTAAAATCTCCTAATATTAAAATATTGGCAGAAGTAGAGCAGAGAGTTGTGAGAAAGTCATGCATCTCGGTGATAAAAACAGAATTTGTTTTGGGGGGCCGATAAATAAGGAGTATTGTCAAAGAAAAAGGGGGTTTACATTTAAAAGCAAGGTATTCTATGATGACACTGTCTGTGGGCAAAGGGAGAAAAGACACAGCTCCAATGATTGTCTATGAATTACAGCTAATCCACCACCATGACCAGTGTAACAGGCTTTCTCCAGCGAGCTGTAACCAGTGGGACAATCTTCATTTAGTGCTGAGGAAACGGCAGGCTGAGGCCAAGGTCTAATCCCCTATCCAGGTTGTGTTGTGTGTGTTGTGTGTTGTGTTGTGTACCTTCCCGCTCTTGTCCTTTCCTCCTCCTCCTCCTCCTCCTCCTCCTCCTCCTCCGCCGCCGCTGCTGGTGGAGTTGAGTGAGCGCCGCCTCTGCTCCTGATGCTCCTCCACCTCTGACTTCAGATGCTCGATGTGCACCAGATACGCCTGTTCCTGAGCCTCCCTCGTGCTCAGCTTCAGCTCCAGAGCCTTCTTCTCCTTCTCCAGCAGATACAGCTGCGCCTTCAGCTCCGCCATCTCCTCCTGTATACATTTGTTTTTAGTTTTAGTAATTATAGTTTAGCAGAGTTACTAGAACAAAGTGTACACTCTAAAAAAAAGGTTCTATATGGCACCAAAAATGGTTCTTGGTTCGTAATCATAGGGGAACCTTTTTTAGTGCTTTATAGCACCAATTTTGGTGCTTCAGTGGTTCTTCAGAGGTGCTATATAGCACCTTAGTCAAAGAACCAGTGAAGAACCGCTGAAGAACCACTGAAGAACCGCTGAAGAACCGCTGAAGAACCACTGAAGAACCTCTGAAGAACCACTGAAGAACCACTGAAGAACCTCTGAAGAACCACTGAAGAACCACTGAAGAACCGGTGAAGAACCGGTGAAGAACCACTGAAGAACCTCTGAAGAACCACTGAAGAACCTCTGAAGAACCACTGAAGAACCACTGAAGAACCTCTGAAGAACCACTGAAGAACCTCTGAAGAACCACTGAAGAACCTCTGAAGAACCACTGAAGAACCGGTGAAGAACCGCTGAAGAACCGGTGAAGAACCGCTGAAGAACCGCTGAAGAACCACTGAAGAACCTCTGAAGAACCACTGAAGAACCACTGAAGAACCAGTGAAGAACCGCTGAAGAACCACTGAAGAACCAGTGAAGAACCGCTGAAGAACCGTTGAAGAACCACTGAAGAACCTCTGAAGAACCACTGAAGAACCACTGAAGAACCGGTGAAGAACTGGTGAAGAACCAGTGAAGAACTGGTGAAGAACCGCTGAAGAACCAGTGAAGAACTGGTGAAGAACCAGTGAAGAACTGGTGAAGAACCAGTGAAGAACTGGTGAAGAACCAGTGAAGAACTGGTGAAGAACCAGTGAAGAACTGGTGAAGAACCGCTGAAGAACCGGTGAAGAACCGCTGAAGAACTGGTGAAGAACCAGTGAAGAACTGGTGAAGAACCAGTGAAGAACTGGTGAAGAACCGCTGAAGAACTGGTGAAGAACCAGTGAAGAACCAATGAAGAACTGGTGAAGAACCGCTGAAGAACCAGTGAAGAACTGGTGAAGAACCGCTGAAGAACCGGTGAAGAACCAGTGAAGAACTGGTGAAGAACCAGTGAAGAACTGGTGAAGAACCAGTGAAGAACTGGTGAAGAACCAGTGAAGAACTGGTGAAGAACCGCTGAAGAACTGGTGAAGAACCAGTGAAGAACTGGTGAAGAACCGCTGAAGAACTGGTGAAGAACCGCTGAAGAACCGGTGAAGAACTGGTGAAGAACCAGTGAAGAACTGGTGAAGAACCGCTGAAGAACTGGTGAAGAACTGGTGAAGAACCTCTGAAGAACCGCTGAAGAACCCCTGAAGAAGTATGTGTGTGTGTGTGTGTGTGTGTGTGTGTGTATGTATATGTGTGAGAGAGTGTGTGGGCATGTTTTTGTGAAATATCAGGACACAAATGTGTATAATGACATGGGTATTACAAAAAGAGGGTGAAATATGAGGACGTTCCCCATGTCCTCACTTTTCAAAATGCTTATAAATCACAGAATGAGGTTTTTTTCACAGAAAGTGAACTGTGCAGTGTGTGTGTGTGTGTGTGTGTGTGTGTGTGTGTGATGGGTAGGTTTAGGGGCAGGGGCAGTGTGTGTGTGTGTGTGTGTGTGTGTGTGTGATGGGTAGGTTTAGGGGCAGGGGCAGTGTGTGTGTGTGTGTGTGTGTGTGTGTGATGGGTAGGTTTAGGGGCAGGGGCAGTGTGTGTGTGTGTGTGTGTGTGTGTGTGTGTGTGTGATGGGTAGGTTTAGGGGCAGGGGCAGTGTGTGTGTGTGTGTGTGTGTGTGTGTGTGATGGGTAGGTTTAGGGGCAGGGGCAGTGTGTGTGTGTGTGTGTGTG
>NC_137100.1:1479261-1486761 GCF_949357685.1 Gobio gobio | reverse complement strand
CAGTGACGCTGGTTATACTCTTACACTACACTGGGTCAGTGACGCTGGTTATACTCTTACACTACATTGGGTCAGTGTCACTGGTTAGACTCTTACACTACATTGGGTCAGTGACACTGGTTATACTCTTACACTACACTGGGTCAGTGATACTGTGTGCGTGTGTGAGTGTGTGAGTGTGTGTGTGTGTGTGTGTGTGTGTGTGTGTGTGAGTGTGTGTGTGCGTGTGTGTGTGAGTGTGTGTGTGTGTGTGTGTGTGTGTGTGTGTGTGTGTGTGTGTGTGTGTGATCTCTTACCCACAGCACTGACTCCAGCGGCTCTGAACTGACCCAAAACCAGACCCTGTTCACTTTCGGCCAGCGCCAGCAGCAGCTCATATGCCTCGATACACTGCTCGCTGTAACACACACACACACACACACACACACACACACACCCCCACACACCCACACACACACAGTCATGAAAACACATCTGCGGATCCTTCATCAGGTCCTGAAACGCAGTGGAAAATATTCAACGGACGACAAAAGCAACAAACAAACAGGCCCAGACGTGAAGTGGCCGCTGGAATGCGTTTGTTTCCTCAGATTATGATCCAAACACATTAACAAATAAACCACAACTAACCTACACACACCAACACACCCCTACACACACACCTACACACACACCAACACACACCAACACACACCCCTACACACACACCTACACACACACCAACACACACCAACACACACCCCTACACACACCAACATACCCCTACACACACACCTACACACCCCTACACACACACCAACACACACCCCTACACATACCAACACACACACACCTACACCCCTACACACACACACACACACACTGACCCTAAACCTACCCATCACACACACACACACACACACTGCCCCTAAACCTACCCATCACACACACTCACACACACACACACACACACACTCTCACACACACACTCTCTTTCACACACACACACACACACACACTCTCTCACACACACTCAGACGCACACACTCTCTCAAACGTCAAATTACGAATTGATGGTGAAAAATAAAATAAAGAGTTGAGTTTCAATCAATGAGTGAGTGTGTGTGTGTGTGTGTGTGTGATGGGTAGGTTTAGGGTCAGTGTGTGTGTGTGTGAGATGGGTAGGTTTAGGGTCAGTGTGTGTGTGTGTGTGTGTGTGTGTGTGTGTGTGAGATGGATAGGTTTAGGGGCAGTGTGTGTGTGTGTGTGTGTGTGTGTGTGATGGGTAGGTTTAGGGGCAGGGGCAGTGTGTGTATGTGTGTGTGTGTGTGTGTGTGTGTGTGTGTGTGTGTGATGGGTAGGTTTAGGGTCAGTGTGTGTGTGTGTGTGTGTGTGTGATGGGTAGGTTTAGGGTCAGTGTGTGTGTGTGTGTGTGTGTGTGATGGGTAGGTTTAGGGTCAGTGTGTGTGTGTGTGTGTGTGTGTGTGTGTGTGTGTGTGTGTGTGTGTGTGTGTGTGTGTGTGTGTGTGTGTGTGTGTGAGATGGATAGGTTTAGGGGCAGTGTGTGTGTGTTTGTGTGTGTGTGTGTGTGTGATGGGTAGGTTTAGGGGCAGTGTAAGGGGATAGAAAATATGGTTTGTACGGTATAAAAACCATTACGCCTATGGAATGTCCTCACATTTCACAAAAACAAACATGTGTGTGTGTGTGTGTGTGAGAGAGAGAGAGAGAGAGAGAGAGAGAGAGAGAGAGAGAGAGAGAGAGTGTGTGTGTGTGTGAGTGTGAGTGTGAGAGAGTGTGTGTGTGAGAGAGAGTGTGTGACAGACAGAGTGTGTGTTTGAGTGTTTGAGAGAGTGTGTGCGTCTGAGTGTGTGTGTGTGAGAGAGAGTGTGTGTGTGTGTGTGTGTGTGTGTGTGTGTGTGTGTGTGTGTGTGTGTACCTGTACTGCAGGGCCAGTCTGAGTGCGGTGGCGTTGGACTCATATTTGCCCACCAGCATACTCATCCGCTCAGCGTTACTCTTACACTCCTCCAGGGTGATGGTCAACAGATCGTTCTGGGACTTCAGGTGCTCGATGCGACTGAGGGACACACAATGTAGAGCCGCTGTAGTGAGATGGACTTTGTAACTTTAGTCTTTAGTGTCTTTTAAGGGTCTTGAGAGTGTAAAGTTGAGCCAATGGAGGCCTTTCAGAGCATCAGATTTACACTAAAATATCTTCATTTGTGTCTGAAGATGAACGGAGGTCTGACGGGTGTCCAACCACATGAGGCTCAGTCATTAATCACACAATTTACATTTTTGGCTGAACTAACCCTTTAACTAAACTCAGCATTTTTCAATATGAGCTCTTAATCATACATGACGACTATGGAAGCTTGTTTACACCTCAGAATAGAAAGAAAAGGTTATTGTGACTTTTTATCTCGCTATTCTGACTTTTTACATATTTGTGATATAAACGCGAAAATCGTCGCAATTCTTTTTTCCTCAGAATTGGACTTTATAACTTGCCATTGCAGTTTAGATCTCACAATTCTGAGAAAAGAAGTCAGAAGTGCAAGATATAAACTCGTAACTGCACAAAAAATTGTGAAGAAAAGGTCAGAATTGCGAGTTTATATCACGCAATTCTGACTTTATAACACACAAATGTGACTTTATATCAAAATGATGTGACTGCATACATTTGAGCAGTTATAGCATTAGCATTAGCTAACGGCTGAGAGTGGCAACACAAGACTAAACATCATTATTCAAAAATACTACTAACACGTATCAAACTTAGCATTCCTGAACATGTGCTTCTGCAACTAGTGCTGATTGTTCGGGCCAGCGATAAACTCTTTATACTCTGCTAAAGAAATTACTTTTTTAAAAAGAATTTTCCCAGACAACAAAAAGATTTTCCAGGACATTTTAAATGTTCTCTAATTTTCCATGTGTTTTCCAGGACGAGTGAGAACCCAGTGAAGATGGACCTAGTGAAGTTCACTGTCGATGTTCTATCTGTGTGTTCTCTAACCTGTTGAGCCTCTCCGTCTCCACTTCAAACTCTCGGATCTTGCTCTCCGATATGGCGGATCCGTGCGAGTAAAGCGTCTGGAAGATCTCCTGGATGTTGGAGCAATCCTGAAGGGAATGAGCCAGATGTTCCGCCACATTACTGGAGACCTGCAGAGAGACAGAGGAACACCACCATTAAACTCTTCAGCGCTCAAACTCATCTTCCACACTATATCCTGCCTGCTGGCATACACTCTCTCCATCTTCCATCAGAACACTCCATATGTATCCAACGGTGATGACATCACCACAACATCTGCCTTATTTGCATGCTGAACTGCGATTGGCCTGGTCTTTCTTGTCCATCCACTGCTGTTAGAGTCTACACTGATATCATAACATCCGCTGAATAAAGTCTGTCCGGCTGTTGGATGATGATGATGATGTGGCACATGTGCATGAACAGAATAATGGAATATTAAACGCTTTGGCTCTGATTATTAACACTCAAGCCAGAGAGAGAGAGACAGAAGAGGAGAAGGTGACCCGTCTGTCTCTCCCATGGGTCAGACTGTAACACTGAAACACTGTGAGCGGTCTGTCCTTCCGTCTTTTGTTCTGTCTGTCTGTCCATCTGTCCATCTTTATGTCCGTCCGTCTTTTGTTCTGTCTGTCCGTCTGTCCATCTTTATGTCTGTCCGTCTTTTGTTCTGTCTGTCTGTCATTCTGTCTGTCCGTCCGTCTTTTGTTCTGTCTGTCCGTCTGTCCATCTTTATGTCTGTCATTCTGTTTGTCTGTCGTTCTGTTTGTCCATCTGTCGTTCTGTCTGTCTGTCCGTCCATCTGTATGTCTATCCGTCTTTTGTTCCGTCCGTCTGTCGTTCTGTCTGTCTGTCCGTACATCTTTATGTCTGTCCGTCTTTTGTTCCGTCCGTCTGTCGTTCTGTCTGTCTGTCCGTACATCTTTATGTCTGTCCGTCTTTTGTTCCGTCCGTCTGTCGTTCTGTCTGTCTGTCCGTCCATCTTTATGTCTGTCCGTCTTTTGTTCCGTCCGTCTGTCGTTCTGTCTGTCTGTTGTTCTGTATGTCCGTCCATCTTTTGTTCTGTCTGTCCGTCTGTTGTTCTGTCTCTCAGTCCATCTGTCTGTCTGTCGTTCTGTCTGTCATTATTTTTGTCCGTCTGTCCATCTGTATGTCCATCCATCTTTTGTTCTGTCTGTTGTTCTGTCTGTGGTTCCGTCTGTCCATCTGTATGTCCGTCCATCTTTTGTTCTGTCTGTCTTTCATTCTGTCTGTCTGTCTGTTGTTCTGTCTGTCTGTCCGTCCCATCTGTATGGTCCGACTTTAGTTCTGTCTGTCCGTCTGTCTGTTGTTCTGTCTGTCGTTCTGTCTGTCCGTCTGTTGTTCTGTCTGTCCGTCTGTTGTTCTGTCTGTCCTTCTGTCCATCTTTATGTCTGTCCGTCTGTATGTCCGTCCATCTTTTGTTCTGTCTGTCTGTCCGTCTGTTGTTCTGTCTGTTGTTCCGTCTGTCCATCTGTATGTCCGTCCATCTTTTGTTCTGTCTGTCCGTCTGTTGTTCTGTCTGTCCGTCTGTTGTTCTGTCTGTCCGTCTGTTGTTCTGTCTGTCCGTCTGTTGTTCTGTCTGTCTTTCCCATCTGTATGGTCCGACTTTTGTTCTGTCCGTCCGTCTGTTGTTCTGTCTGTCCGTCTGTTGTTATGTCTGTTATGTCTGTCTGTTGTTCTGTCTGTCCGTCTGTTGTTCTGTCCATCTGTTGTTCTGTCTGTTCGTCTGTTGTTCTGTCCATCTGTTGTTCTGTCTGTTCGTCTGTTGTTCTGTCTGTCCATCCATCTGTTGTTCCGTCTGTCTGTCTGTTGTTCTGTCCGTCTGTTGTTCTGTCCATCTGTTGTTCTGTCTGTTCGTCTGTTGTTCTGTCCATCTGTTGTTCTGTCTGTTCGTCTGTTGTTCTGTCCATCTGTTGTTCTGTCTGTTCGTCTGTTGTTCTGTCCATCTGTTGTTCTGTCTGTTCGTCTGTTGTTCTGTCTGTCCGTCTGTTGTTCTGTCCGTCCGTCTGTTGTTATGTCTGTCTGTTGTTCTGTCCGTCTGTTGTTATGTCTGTTCGTCTGTTGTTCTGTCCATCTGTTGTTCTGTCTGTTCGTCTGTTGTTCTGTCCATCTGTTGTTCTGTCTGTCCGTCTGTTGTTCTGTCCATCTGTTGTTCTGTCTGTGCGTCTGTTGTTCTGTCCATCTGTTGTTCTGTCTGTCCGTCTGTTGTTCTGTCCATCTGTTGTTCTGTCTGTTCGTCTGTTGTTCTGTCTGTCCATCTGTTGTTCTGTCTGTCCGTCTGTTGTTCTGTCCGTCCGTCTGTTGTTCTGTCTGTCTGTCTGTTGTTCTGTCCGTCTGTTGTTCTGTTTGTCCGTCTGTTGTTATGTCTGTCTGTTTAATGTCAGTCCGTCTGTTGTTCTGTCCATCTGTTGTTCTGTCTGTTGTTCTGTTTGTCCGTCTGTTGTTATGTCTGTCTGTTTTTATGTCAGTCCGTCTGTTGTTCTGTCCATCTGTTGTTCTGTCTGTTCGTCTGTTGTTCTGTCTGTCCGTCTGTTGTTCTGTCCGTCCGTCTGTTGTTCTGTCTGTTGTTCTGTCCGTCTGTTGTTCTGTTTGTCCGTCTGTTATGTCTGTCTGTTTTTATGTCTGTCCGTCTGTTGTTCTGTCTGTTTGTCTGTCCGTCCGTCTGTTGTTCTGTCTGTCTGTCTGTTGTTCTGTCGCTCTGTTGTTCTGTTTGTCCGTCTGTTGTTCTGTCTGTCTGTCGTTATGTCTGTCTGTTTTTATGTCTGTCCGTCTGTTGTTCTGTCTGTCTGTCGTTCTGTCTGTCCGTCTGTTGTTCTGTCTGTCGTTATGTCTGTCTGTTGTTCTGTCTGTCGTTATGTCTGTTGTTCTGTCTGTCTGTCTGTTGTTCTGTCTGTCGTTATGTCTGTTGTTCTGTCTGTCTGTTGTTCTGTCTGTCTGGTGTTTTCTCTGTCTGTTGTTCCGTTTGTCGTTCTGTCTGTCTGTTGTTCTGTCCGTCTGTTGTTCTGTCTGTCATTCTGTCTGTCGTTCTGTCCGTCTGTTGTTCTGTCTGTCTGTTGTTCCTTCTGTTGTTCTGTCCGTCTGTTGTTCTGTGTCTGTCATTCTGTCTGTTGTTCTGTCCGACGTTCTGTCCGTCGTTCTCTCTGTAGTTCTGTCTGTTGTTCTGTCTGTTGTTCTGTCCATCTGTTGTTCTGTCCGTCTATTGTTCTGTCTGTTGTTATCTCCGTCTGTTGTTCTGTCCGTCTGTTGTTCTGTCCGTCTGTTGTTCTGTCTGTTGTTCTGTCTGTCTGTTGTTCTGTCCGTCTGTAGTTCTATCTGTCCGTCTGCTGTTCTGTCCGTCTGCTGTTCTGTCTGTTGTTCTGTCCGTCCGTCTGTTGTTCTGTCTGTCTGTTGTTCTGTTTGTCCGTCTGTTGTTATGTCTGTCTGTTTTTATGTCTGTCCGTCTGTTGTTCTGTCTGTTTGTCTGTCCGTCCGTCTGTTGTTCTGTCTGTCTGTCTGTTGTTCTGTCTGTCTGTTGTTCTGTTTGTCCATCTGTTGTTCTGTCTGTCTGTCGTTATGTCTGTCTGTTTTTATGTCTGTCCGTCTGTTGTTCTGTCTGTCTGTCATTCTGTCTGTCCGTCTGTTGATCTGTCTGTCGTTATGTCTGTCTGTTGTTCTGTCTGTCGTTATGTCTGTTGTTCTGTCTGTTTGTTGTTCTGTCTGTCATTCTGTCTGTCTGTCTGTCGTTATGTCTGTTGTTCTGTCTGGTGTTTTCTCTGTCTGTTGTTCCGTCTGTCGTTCTGTCTGTCTGTTGTTCTGTCCGTCTGTTGTTCTGTCTGTCATTCTGTCTGTTGTTCTGTCCGTCTGTTGTTCTGTCTGTCTGTTGTTCCGTCTGTCGTTCTGTCTGTTGTTTTGTCCGTCTGTTGTTCTGTGTCTGTCATTCTGTCTGTTGTTCTGTCCGTCGTTCTGTCTGTCGTTCTCTCTGTCGTTCTGTCTGTTGTTCTGTCCATCTGTTGTTCTGTCCGTCTATTGTTCTGTCTGTTGTTCTCTCCGTCTGTTGTTCTGTCTGTCTGTTGTTCTGTCCGTCTGTTGTTCTATCTGTTGTTCTGTCCGTCTGTTGTTCTGTCTGTTGTTCTGTCCATCTGTTGTTCTGTCCGTCTATTGTTCTGTCTGTTGTTCTCTCCGTCTGTTGTTCTGTCTGTCTGTTGTTCTGTCCGTCTGTTGTTCTATCTGTTGTTCTGTCCGTCTATTGTTCTGTCTGTTGTTCTCTCCGTCTGTTGTTCTGTCTGTCTGTTGTTCTGTCCGTCTGTTGTTCTATCTGTTGTTCTGTCCGTCTGTTGTTCTATCTGTTGTTCTGTCCGTCTGTTGTTCTGTCTGTTGTTCTGTCCATCTGTTGTTCTGTCCGTCTATTGTTCTGTCTGTTGTTCTCTCCGTCTGTTGTTCTGTCTGTCTGTTGTTCTGTCCGTCTGTTGTTCTAT
>NC_137100.1:1406761-1471761 GCF_949357685.1 Gobio gobio | reverse complement strand
ATAGTTGTCATGAGATGTGGTTGAAAACACTGAATAGTTGTCATGAGATGTGGTTGAAAACACTGAATAGTTGTCATGAGATGTGGTTGAAAACACTGAATAGTTGTCATGAGATCTGGTTGAAAACACTGAATAGTTGTCATGAGATGTGGTTGAAAACACTGAATAGTTGTCATGAGTTGTGATCTGACCAGCGCTGAGCGTCTGTCTCTGGCTCGGCCAAAGCGCGAAAGCACGTTTAAATTTTGGCACCGAAATGAGGCACCGAAATCTGCGTTCTGATTCGGTCCGGTACATACCGGTTATATAAGCACCGGGGCCATATTGGCACCGGGTTTCGCTACCCAACCCCACTCACGCGTCTGCGCAGCCGGTCCCGCTCCTCCCGGATGGTGCTCATGGTGGCTTTGGTGCGGTTGAGATCTTCCTCTTTCCGGCAGAGCATCGCCGTCAGGCTCTCGTTCTCCTCCCGCAGGCCGGCCAGCTCCTTCTCCCAGCGCACACGCTCCTCACACAGACTGGGGTAGAAATCACGGCCCAGAGCGCCCTCGATCTCCTCCACCGTCTGCACACACACACACACACAGGTCACACACAGACTCTCTCACGCATGTTACACAACAGCCCTGACCCGTCGAGACATGGACTCCTCTAGACCCCTGAAGCTGTGCTGTGGGATCAGGCACCAAGATGTTAGCAGCAGATCCTTTAAGTCCTATAAGTTGTGAGGCGGGGCCTCCATGGATCGGATTTGTTTGTTCAGCTCATCCCACAGATGCTCGACTGGATTGAGATCTGGGGAATTTGGAGGCCGAGTCAATCTGGTCCTTGTCAAACTTGCTCAAATCCTTACGCTTGCCCATTTTTCCTGCTTCTAATGTGGCGTTCACACCGGACGCGATTCGCTCGAAGGTGGACGCTTGAACATTTTGAGTTTACTCGCTTCAATCGCGTGACATTCACTGCACAACAGACGTGATTCTCCTCATGGGCGGGGCTTCTGCCAGCGGCTCGTCTCGTTGAGAAATGCCGGACATGGGCTGTGTTTACACGTCTTTTTTTTGTTAAAATCTACTGTTAATGTGACAAAACGTAGTTTTAAGACTTTTTCAGTCGATAATGTAGTAGTTTAAAGCTCAAATCAGTGGTTTATTTATATAAAGAGCACCTATTTGAACATGTGATCTGGTGTGTGTGTGTGTGTGTGTGTGTGTGTGTGTGTGTGTGTGTGTGTGTGTGTGAGCTCCAGTGAGATCAGCCTTTCCTCAGCCAGTTCTTCTGCCGCTGGCTCTGATGTCTCTGTGGCGGCTCCAGATATAATTCATCTTGTAACGGCCGATCTTTGCTCTCATGGATCTATAATTTGTTCCCTGGCGAATCGTTTAGACTGAAGGCAAAGAGAAGTTTCATTACTTTATATTTTTAAGCTATAACTGTACGTTGCAGTTGTAACGTTAGCCTAGCACTGACTTTGAATGTTTGACTGAATTTTTCGCTTTATTTAATGTGTAATTTATTATACATTTTACTTATACTTTTGTATTATTGATCATATATAAACTTGCATTTAACAAAAAGAGACTGGGTTGTGTTTCATGTCATTTAATGTTATCACATGATAATCATATTGTCTGAACCAGATATTAATATACAGATTTTCTCCTCATTGTTTTCACTACTAGAGCAAGCTCCTGATTGGTTAATGCGGCGCGAAATATCCGCCAAAGTTCAGATTTTTCAACTTGAGCGATTCGCAGGATTTGTGCTTTCCAAACGCTCAATCGCGCGAATCGCGCCGCAGAATGCCATTTCGCGTCTCTGCATTGACTTAACATGTAAATCCCTTGCGTGAATCGCGTCCGGTGTGAACGCACCATTACACATCAACTCTGAGGACAAAATGTTCACTTGCTGCCTAATATATCCCACCCACTAACAAGAGATCATCCGTGTTATTCACCTGGTCATAATGTTATGCCTGATACAGACAGCAGTGAGATCAAAATGCAAAGTTGTCATGTTTCTCCAGTTGTGCATGAATAAGGCCAGTCAGGAGCGCTGGAGGCCAGAGGTAAAGTCAGCCTCAGCCTGGAGTTCATTATTGAGGATATGAGCGTCGGGATCAGCTTCCCAAAGTCATTCAGATCCACGGACGATGCGTCTCGACTTCCTTCCACTGTAGAAAAATGAAGCCAAAATATCCCAGAAACACTGTTTGCAGATGACGTCACTCGGAGACCGAGGTCCCGCCCCAATCCTGCTCTCGCAGTCTCATTCGATAGCACAGCTGTCAATCATCTCGCTTTTATAGAAAACCGACTAACTTAAACCAAACTTACTGGGAAAACAAACATTAAAATATACGTCCGCGTGATGAAAACGACCTAAAATGACAGAAACCATTTTCGGAAAATGTAACTGGATTTTTATTTTGGCTCGCGTCCCATTGGATGACACTGAGAATGGGCGGGGTTTATGACCCACTAGAGGGCGATCACTTTTCAGGACATGCGAGACGTGTTTTACCTTAATGGCCAGATCTTCGGAAAATGTAACTGGATTTTTATTTAGGCTTTGTGTTGAGTTCGTCACTGGATTTGACAACGTTTTCCAGGTTTTCTTCTTTCTTCCAGGTTTTACTATAATCAGTAAAAAAACACGGACGATGCGTCTCGACTTCCTTCCACTGTAGAAAAATGAAGCCAAAATATCCCAGAAACACTGTTTGCAGATGACGTCACTCGGAGACCGAGGTCCCGCCCCAATCCTGCTCCCGCAGTCTCATTCGATAGCACAGCTGTCAATCATGACGTCACACCTGGTTTTTATAGAAAACTAACTAAAACCAAACTTATTGGGAAAACAAACACTTGAACATACGATGAAATCTGACAGAAACCATCTTCGGAAAATGTAACTGGATTTTTATTTAGGCGTTGTGTTGAGTTCGTCAGTGGATTTGACAAAGTTTTCCAGGTTTTCTTCTTGTCCATGTGGAACGGTTTTTACTATAATCAGTAAAAATAGACGGACGATGCGTCTCGACTTCCTTCCACTGTATAAAAATGAAGCCAAAATATCCCAGAAATGCTGTTTGCAGAAGACGTAATTCGGAGACCGAGGTCCCGCCCCCAATCCTGCTCCCGCAGTCTCATTTGATAGCACAGCTGTCAATCATTTCGCGTTTATAGAAAATCGACCAACTAAAACCAAACTTACTGGAAAAACGAACACTTGAACATACGTCTGCGTGATGAAAACTGACAGAAACTATCGACGGAAAATGTAATTGGATTTTTATTTTGGCTCGCGTCCCATTGGATGACATGGAGAATGGGCGGGGTTTATGACCCACTAGGGGGCGATCACTTTTCAGGACATGCGAGACGTGTTTTACCTTAATGGCCAGATCACAGTGTTCTCTGGTGGAGACGGAGGTCCCGCCCCCAATCCCACTCCCACAGTCTCATTCGATAGCACAGCTGTCAATCATGACGTCACACCTGGTTTTATAGAAAACCGACTAACTAAAACCAAACTTATTGGGAAAACAAACACTTGAACATATGATGAAATCTGACAGAAACCATCTTCGGAAAATGTAACTGGATTTTTATTTAGGCTTTGTGTTGAGTTCGTCAGTGGATTTGACAAAGTTTTCCAGGTTTTCTTCTTGTCCATGTGGAACGGTTTTTACTATAATCAGTAAAAAAGGATGCGTCTCGACTTCCTTCCAATGCAGAAAAATGAAGCCAAAATATCCCAGAAACGCCCTTTGCAGACGACGTCACTCGGAGACCGACCGAGGTCCCGCCCCCAATCCTGCTCCCGCAGACTCATTTGATAGCACAGCTGTCAATCATCTCGCTTTTATAGAAAACCGACTAACTAAAACCAAACTTACTGGGAAAACGAACACTTGAACATACGTCTGCGTGATGAAAACTGACTGAAACTATCTTCGGAAAATGTAATTGGATTTTTATTTCGGCTCGCGTCCCATTGGATTACATGGAGAATGGGCGGGGCTTATGACCCACGTGTTTTACCTTAATGGCCAGATCACAGTGTTCGCTGGCCGTGGTTAGCTGCTCGATGTGTCTGTCCACCTCCGCCACAGACAGGCTGCACGTGCTCTTCTTACGGCCGCACAACACACTCTCCAGTCCGGTCAGAACCCGCTGGAGCTCCGAGTTCAGGTCACTGCAGTTATCTGTGGAAACAGACGCGCTACATTTAGTGTCCTCGGAGACTATTCCTGAGGCTTTCTCTGTATTTATAACATGAAACTGCACTCGCATCCTAGTTTGGCTGAGTCATTTATTTATGGAGCACAACAATAACAGGGAAGTGAATGAAGCCTTCCTGTCACTCAAATTGCAATGCCAAGGTCATGGGTTCGATTCCCAGGGAAAGCAAAGGCTGATAAAGTATAAAACTTGAATGCAAATGTAAGTCACCTTGGATAAAAGCATCTGCCAAATGCATAAATGTGACCCTGGAGCACAAAACCTCACCAGTCATAAGTCTCACGGGTATATTTGTGGCAACAGGACAACAATTGTGATTGTTTTTATTTCTCCTAAACATTTTAAATAAAATTAAAACGAGCCATACCTGTGAACTCCATGAAGTCAGACTATAACAGCAATAACAGACCTGCTCATCCAACAACAACAAGCAAACGAAATGGAAAAACCAGAGTAAATCACAACTCATATGAATCAATACGATCACTGTCATGAGCAGATTATTGATCCAGAGCTGTTTTAATATTCCCAAACTGCACCGCAGGGAATGTGCCGTCATACAAAAGCAATGAAACACAAAAGCGCTCGTGGGAAAAACCCTGGATGAGCACAGAACCATGACATTCATCACTTTAATGGCATCATTTTGAAGTAAATAACACAATCTGAACTCATGAGAACTCATGAGCATCAGACCAACTGCAAACATGAGCAATTAACAACATATTAAGATGATTTTAGGCAAAATCGTTGAATAATCAAAAATACAGTCACTACTAATATGATTTAATGGTTTATCACTTTTGACCAATAGGTGGCGCTGTGACCAAATTGATGTGGTGTGGTCAGAGTGAGGTGACAATGACACGCAAAGATTGGTGTCAATATGCCAAATTTACGCCAAGAGTCATTTTTGGCATCATGCCATCAAATTTGTTGGTGCTATATCCGAAAATGGTTTTGTCTGTCAATACCATAACTTCCATAACTTTTCCAAATATCCATAACTTTTGCCGGCATGCTCTGAAGATGATACGATTTGATTTTGCGCAGCCCTGAAACTTTTTGAGTACTGTCAGGGCATGGTGCCGAAGACACATACCAAGTTTCGTAACGATACACCAATGCGTTCGCAAAAAAAATAAGCATTTTACTACAAAATACAAAATGGCCGACACCCAAAATGGCCGATATGGTAAAATTGGGAATCGTTCGACTCGGCATGCTGCACCAAATCTAAAGAGACCAGATTTGATTACAAGCAAAAAGAGGCATTTTTCATATCTCCTGACCACTAGGTGGCGCTGCGCTGAAATTGTGCAGGTAACCTCAGGTCATGGCTGTCATAACACCCACAAGATATGGTCAGAATAAGTTAAAACATTTTGGAAATATAGCCTCACGTTCATTTTGGCGTGTTCTTCGTGAATCCATTCGCATGTTATTCGAGAACGGTTTGACGAATCAACTTGTATTCCATACGTTTTTGTCATGGGGTGCAATCGAATCATCTGAAGCCAATGAATCAGAGTTTCTAGCCCTTATGGTTCCCTTCTAGCCCAAGGAATTTTGTTTCTAGCTCTTTCGTTTCAAAAGTTACTAGCGTAAACGTGTTTTCAACTTTGGACAGATGGTGGAGCTAGAGGGATTGCGTTAGAGACTCCAAATTTTGCTATGGTGACAGTTCAGACTGTCCTCTATCTGTGTGCTAAATTCAGTGTTGGGGTAACGTATTACAAGTAACTTGAGTAAAGTAATCAGATTACTTTTTCATGTAACTAGTAAAATAACGCATTACTTTTCAAATTTACGATATCTGAGTTACTTTTTCAAAAAATTACGTTTACAAAAATAGAACTTTTTTTTTCAAAAAAACTACTACAAAAAAGCAAGCCCAGCCCAAGTGAGAAAAAGTAACACAAAAGTAACGTAACACATTACTTTTCTTAGTAACTCAAGTAACTCAATTAGTAACGCAATATTGTAATGGATTACTTTTTAAAGTAACTTTCCCCAACACTGGCTAAATGTCCCGCAAGCGCTTCTATGGGCTGCCATTGACTCAAGAGCAGATGAAGAAGGACACTTGGACCCTAACATGTAATCTAAAGCTGGTTTAATCACGCCAATAAAGCTAGAATCTGTTGTCAATTCCTTTCACAGTCGGTGAAATGCACAGGGATGCATGCTGGGAATGTTTCGACAATACACTGGTAATGAAAAGGCCGTCAGACAGCGTGATTCACAATGAAAGCATGAGGGCTTTAAAAGCTTTTGTGCCAAGTGCATCAGTTTGATCGAGTGGAAAAACAAAAGAAGCCAGACTGAAGACGACAATCATGAGCGTCATCATCTCCCGTTATAACTACTGAAGACATACAGGTTAAACCAAGGAGACACACATGAGATCATTCGACATCACCTACAACACCAGGCCAGAACTCTGTCCAAAGCAGTCAATAGGGTCAATCTCAACATTTCACCCCCAAAAAGTCAAAAAATAATGAATTATAAACTGCACAATGACAATGAAGCCTGTTTCTGCATGACAAACACATTACCAACATATTAGCAATTTGGTACGACATCCTATTAGAAACTAATTCATGTTAACAAAGTGTTATACATGCTAGAAATGTGCTAAAACTAGCTAAAACATGCTAATGCAAGGTACCAATGTGATACACATCTTAACATCATGATAAAACATGCTAGCAATGTGTTAACAACATGCTAATTCACGCGGTTACGTGCCAAAACATGCTAGCAAGATGTTAAACCATGCTAGCAACATGCTAAGAAAAGTTAATGTGCTAACAAATGCTAGCAACATGTTAAAACACTAACAATGTGTTAAAACATGTTAGCAACGTGCTAAGACAACTTATCAATGTGGTAAGAAATGCTAACAACATGTTAAAACACTGGCTATGTGTTTAAACATGTTAGCAACGTGCTAAGACAACTTATCAATGTGGTTAAAAATGCTAACAACATCTTAAAACACTGGCTATGTGTTAAAACATGTTAGCAACGTGCTAAGACAACTTATCAATGTGGTAAGAAATGCTAACAACATGTTAAAACACTGGCTGTGTTTAAACATGTTAGCAACGTGCTAAGACAACTTATCAATGTGGTTAAAAATGCTAACAACATCTTAAAACACTGGATATGTGTTAAAACATGTTAGCAACGTGCTAAGACAACTTATCAATGTGGTAAGAAATGCTAACAACATGTTAAAACAATGGCTATGTGTTAAAACATGTTAACAATGTGCTAAGGCAACTTATCAATGTGGTAAGACATGCTAACAACATGTTTAAACGCTAGCAATGTGTTAAAACATGTGCTAAGACAACTTATCAATGTGGTAAGAAATGCTAACAACATGTTAAAACACTGGCTATGTGTTAAAACATGTTAGCAACGTGCTAAGACAACTTATCAATGTGGTAAGAAATGCTAACAACATGTTAAAACACTGGCTATGTGTTTAAACATGTTAACAACGTGCTAAGACAACTTATCAATGTGTTAGGATATGCTAACAAAATGTTTAAACACTAGCAATGTGTTAAAACATTTTAGCAACGTGCTAAGACAACTTATCAATGTGTCAGGATATGCTAACAAAATGTTTAAACACTAGCAATGTGTTAAAACATGTTAGCAACGTGCTAAGACAACTTATCAATGTGTTAGGATATGCTAACAAAATGTTTAAACACTAGCAATGTGTTAAAACATGTTAGCAACGTGCTAAGACAACTTATCAATGTGTTAGGACATGCTAGCAAAATGTTAAAACACTGGCAATGTGTTAAAACATGTTAGCAACGTGCTAAGACAACTTATCAATGTGGTAAGAAATGCTAACAACATGTTAAAACACTGGCAATGTGTTAAAACATGTTAGCAAACGTGCTAAGACAACTTATCAATGTGCTAAGACATGCTAACAACATGTTAAAACACTAGCAATGTGTTAAAACATGTTAGCAAACGTGCTAAGACAACTTATCAATGTGGTAAGAAATGCTAACAACATGTTAAAACACTAGCAATGTGTTAAAACATGTTAGCAAACGTGCTAAGACAACTTATCAATGTGGTAAGAAATGCTAACAACATGTTAAAACACTAGCAATGTGTTAAAACATGTTAGCAACGTGCTAAGGCAACTTATCAATGTGTTAAGACATGCTAACAAAATGTTTAAACACTAGCAATGTGTTAAAACATGTTACCAACGTGCTAAGACAACTTATCAATGTGCCAAGACATGGTAACAACATGTTAAAACACTAGCAATGTGTTAAAACATGTTAGCAAACGTGCTAAGACAACTTATCAATGTGGTAAGACATGTTAACAACATGTTAAAATGCTAGAAGACATGCTAACAACATGTTTAAGCACTAACAATGTGTTAAAACATTTGAGCAATCTGCTAAGACAACTTATCAATGTGGTAAGACATGTTAACAACATGTCAAAACACTAGCAATGTGCTAAATGCTAAGTCATACTAGCTCTGTTAAAACATACTAACAACATGTTAAAATATAGCTGCAAGCAGCAATACCGGGGCCAAGCGCAAAGAAGAAGACAAGACATGCCAAAATGGCTGGCAGTGTCAGATCAACTGGAGCAATGAGCAATTAATCACGTTTTAAGATGATTTTAGGCAAAAGGCTGAAAATGCGTTGTAGTCTGAGAGTGTCAGACCAACTGCAACAATGAACAATTATACAGTTTAAGAAGATTAGGCAAAATGGCTGAAATATCATATACAGAGTCACTGATAATATAAGTTAATGGTTTATCACTTTTGACCAATAGGTGGCACAGATACGAAATTGATGTGGTGTGGTCAGAATAAGGGAACAATGACACATGCAAAGTTTGATGCCAATATGTCAAAGCATTGCAGAGATACAGCCTCAAGAGTCATTTTGGCATCATGGCTCAACTTCGTCGCTGCGGTTTACAAAAACGGTTTCATCTATTGATGCAAAATCCCTAACTTTTTGTTGACACAGTCTGAAAATGATACAATTCGATTTTGGTGGAAATTGGACAAACGGTCTAGGATGAGTTTGAAAAAGTAGGTTTTGATCAAATAAGAACATTGAGGACAGGATGTTTGACCAAATATGGTAAAATTAGTATCTATATTCTCGGCATGAGCCAATAAATGTATTATGACCAGTTTCAATAAACTAGGCTAATTTAATCAAACGTTATTATTATTTTTGTAAATTTTGTTATAACCTCTGACCACAAGGTGGCACTGCCCCAAAACGTTTTGAGTACCTTCAAAGCATGGTGCGGAAGACATGAATTTTGGACAAACAGTTCATAAGTTATAAGCAAAAATAGCCATTTTTTGTATCTCCGGACCAGTAGGTGGCGCTGCGCCGAAACGCTGCATGTTGCTTCAGGTCATGCTTGTGATGACATATACCAAGATTGGTTTGAATACGATAAAGCGTTGTGGAGATATAGGCTTATGAGTGTTTTTGCAACCGCTACGCAAAATTTGTGTGCGCGTTTATCGAAAACGATTTGACAAATCAACTTGATTTGCAAGATTTTTTGTCAACATGGTCTGAAGATGATATGGTTCAATTTCTGTGCAAATCGGACAAACCGTCTAGGACGAGTTCGCAAAAGTAGGTTTTTTGGAAAATTAAAAATGGCGGGGAAATTAACATGACCGAAAATGACATCATAGGTTGCAATTGAATCGGCATGAGCCAATGACTCTATTATGACCAGTTTCAATATACTAGGCTAATTTAATCAAAAGTTATTAGCATTTTTGTCAAGTTTGTTATATCTTTTGACCACAAGGGGGCACTGCCCTAAAACATTTTGAGTACCTTCAGGGCATAGCATGGAAGTCACATACCGAGTTTAGTAACAATATACTAATGCATTTGTAAAATATAGCATTTTTTGACAAAATTCAAAATGGCCGACAGCCAAAATGGCCGATATGGTAAAATTGAATATCAGACGACTCGGCATGCCGTCCTGAATGTAACGAGACCACTTTTATGATTTTTGGACAAACGGTTCAGAAGTTATAAGCAAAAATAGCAATTTTTCGTATATCCGGACCAGTAGGTGGCGCTGCGCCGAAACGCTGTATGTTGCCTCAAGTCATGCTTGTGATGACATGTACCAAGTTTGGTTTCAATACGATAAAGCGTTGCGGAGATATTGCCTTAAGTGTGTTTTTGCAACCGCTACGTAAAATTTGTTTGCGAGTTTATCGCAAATGATTTGACGAATCAACTTGATTTGCAAGATTTTTTGTCAGCATGGTCTGAAGATGATCTGGTTCAATTTTCGTGCAAATCGGATGAACCGTCTAGGACGAGTTCGTAAAAGTAGGTTTTTCGGAAAATTCAAAATGGCGGGAAAATTTTTATGACGGAAAATGACGTCATAGGGTGCAATCGAATCGTCTTAAGCCAAGGAATCAGAGGAAAAAATAATTTTGTTTCTAGCCCTTATGGTTCAAAAGTTATTAGCATAAACATGAGTCAAATTTTGGACTGATGGTGGCGCTAGAGGGATTGAGTTTGAGACTCCAAATTTGCTACGGTGACATTTCAGACTGTCCTCTATTAGTGTGCCAAATTTCACAACTTTTTACCATACGGTTCTATGGGCTGCCATAGACTTCGTGGCGGAAGAAGAAGAAGAAGAAGAAGAAGATGAATAATAACAAGCAGCAATACCGGGGCCAAGCGCAAAGAAGAAGACAAGACATAGCAAAATGGCTGGCAGTGTCAGATCAACTGGAGCAATGAGCAATTAATCACGTTTTAAGATGATTTTAGGCAAAAGGCTGAAAATGCATTGTAGTCTGAGAGTGTCAGACCAACTGCAACAATGAACAATTATACAGTTTAAGAAGATTAGGCAAAATAGCTGAAATATCATATATTGAGTCACTGATAATGTAAGTTAATGGTTTATCACTTTTGACCAATAGGTGGCACAGATACGAAATTGATGTGGTGTGGTCAGAATAAGGGAACAATGACACATGCAAAGTTTGATGCCAATATGTCAAAGCATTGCAGAGATACAGCCTCAAGAGTAATTTTGGCATAATGGCTCAACTTCGTCGCTGCGGTTTACAAAAACGGTTTCATCTATTGATGCAAAATCCCTAACTTTTTGTTGACACTGTCTGAAGATGATACGATTAGATTTTGGTGGAAATTGGACAAACGGTCTAGGATGAGTTTGAAAAAGTAGGTTTTGATCAAATAAGAACATTGAGGACATGATGTTTGACCAAATATGGAAAAATTAGTATCTCTGTTCTTGGCATGAGCCAATGACTGGATTATGACCAGTTTCATTAAACTAGGCTAATTTAGTCAAAAGTTATTAGCATGTTTGTAAATTTTGTTATAACCTCTGACCACAAGGTGGCACTGTCCCAAAACGTTTTGAGTACCTTCAAAGCATGGTGCGGAAGACATGATTTTTGGACAAACAGTTCAAAAGTTATAAGCAAAAATAGCCATTTTTTGTATCTCCGGACCAGTAGGTGGCGCTGCGCCGAAACGCTGCATGTTGCTTCAGGTCATGCTTGTGATGACATATACCAAGATTGGTTTGAATACGATAAAGCGTTGTGGAGATATAGGCTTATGAGTGTTTTTGCAACCGCTACGCAAAATTTGTGTGCGCGTTTATCGAAAACGATTTGACAAATCAACTTGATTTGCAAGATTTTTTGTCAGCGTGGTCTGAAGATGATCTGGTTCAATTTTCGTGCAAATCGGACAAACCGTCTAGGACGAGTTCGTAAAAGTAGGTTTTTTGGAAAATTAAAAATGGCGGGGAAATTATCATGACCGAAAATGACATCATAGGTTGCAATTGAATCGGCATGAGCCAATGACTCTATTATGACCAGTTTCAATATACTAGGCTAATTTAATCAAAAGTTATTAGCATTTTTGTCAAGTTTTTTTTATATCTTTTGACCACAAGGTGGCACTGCCCTAAAACTTTTTGAGTACCTTCAGGGCATAGCAAGGAAGTCACATACCGAGTTTAGTAACAATATACTAATGCATTTGTAAAATATAGCATTTTTTGACAAAATTCTAAATGGCCGACAGCCAAAATGGCCGATATGGTAAAATTGAATATCAGACGACTCGACATGCCGTCCTGAATGTAACGAGACCACTTTTATGATTTTTGAACAAACAGTTCAGAAGTTATAAGCAAAAAGAGCAATTTTTCGTATCTCCGGACCAGTAGGTGGCGCTGCGCCGAAACGCTGTATGTTGCCTCAAGTCATGCTTGTGATGACATGTACCAAGTTTGGTTTGAATACGATAAAGCGTTGCGGAGATATTGCCTTAAGAGTGTTTTTGCAACCGCTACGTAAAATTTGTTTGCGCGTTTATCGCAAATGATTTGACGAATCAACTTGATTTGCAAGATTTTTTGTCAGCATGGTCTGAAGATGATCTGGTTCAATTTTCGTGCAAATCGGATGAACCGTCTAGGACGAGTTCGTAAAAGTAGGTTTTTCGGAAAATTCAAAATGGCGGGAAAATGTTTATGACGGAAAATGACGTCATAGGGTGCAATCGAATCGTCTTGAGCCAAGGAATCAGAGGAAAAAGGAATTTTGTTTCTAGCCCTTATGGTTCAAAAGTTATTAGCATAAACATGAGTCAAATTTTGGACTGATGGTGGCGCTAGAGGGATTGAGTTTGAGACTCCAAATTTGCTACGGTGACATTTCAGACTGTCCTCTATTAGTGTGCCAAATTTCACAACTTTTTACCATACGGTTCTATGGGCTGCCATAGACTTCGTGGCGGAAGAAGAAGAAGAAGAAGAAGAAGAAGATGAAATATAGCTGCAAGCAGCAATACCGGGGCCAAGCGCAAAGAAGAAGACAAGACATGCCAAAATGGCTGGCAGTGTCAGATCAACTGGAGCAATGAGCAATTAATCACGTTTTAAGATGATTTTAGGCAAAAGGCTGAAAAATGCATTGTAGTCTGAGAGTGTCAGACCAACTGCAACAATTAACAATTATACAGTTTAAGAAGATTAGGCAAAATGGCTGAAATATCATATATAGAGTCACTGATAATATAAGTTAATGGTTTATCACTTTTGACCAATAGGTGGCACAGTTACGAAATTTATGTGGTGTGGTCAGAATAAGGGAACAATGACACATGCAAAGTTTGATGCCAATATGTCAAAGCATTGCAGAGATACAGCCTCAAGAGTCATTTTGGCATCATGCCTCAACTTCGTCGCTGCGGTTTACAAAAACGGTTTCATCTATTGATGCAAAATCCCTAACTTTTTATTGACACAGTCTGAAGATGATACGATTTGATTTTGGTAGAAATTGGACAAACGGTCTAGGATGAGTTTGAAAAAGTAGGTTTTGATCAAATAAGAATATTGAGGACAGTATGTTTGACCAAATATGGTAAAATTAGTATCTATGTTCACGGCATGAGCCAATAAATGTATTATGACCAGTTTCATTAAACTAGGCTAATTTAATCAAAAGTTATTAGCATTTTTGTAAATTTTGTTATAACCTTTGACCACAAGGTGGCACTGCCCCAAAACTTTTTGAGTACCTTCAAAGCATGGTGCGGAAGACATACCACATTTCATAACGATAGACTAATGCGTTTGTATTTTAGCACATAATTCAAAATGGCCGACAGCCAAAATGGCCGATATGGTAAAATTGAATATCAGACGACTCGGCATGCAGTCCTGAATCTAATGAGACAACTTTTATGATTTTTGGACAAACGGTTAAAAAAATGATAAAAGCAAAAATATCCATTCTTTGTATCTCCGGACCAGTAGGTGGCACTGCGCCGAAACGCAGCATGTTGCCTCAGGTCATGCTTGTGATGACATGTACCAAGATTGGTTTGAATACGATAAAGCATTGCGGAGATATTGCCTTATGAGTGTTTTTGCAACCGCTACGCAAAATTTGTGTGCGCGTTTATCGAAAACGATTAGACAAATCAACTTGATTTGCAAGATTTTTTGTCAGCATGGTCTGAAGATGATATGGTTCAATTTCTGTGCAAATCGGACAAACCGTCTAGGACGAGTTCGCAAAAGTAGGTTTTTTGGAAAATTAAAAATGGCGGGGAAATTATCATGACCGAAAATGACGTCATAGGGTGCAATTGAATCGGTATGAGCCAATGAATGTATTATGACCAGTTTCATTAAACTAAGCTAATTTAATCAAAAGTTATTAGCATTTTTGTAAATTTTGTTATAACCTTTGACCACAAGGTGGCACTGCCCCAACACTTTTTGAGTACCTTCAAAGCATGGTGCGGAAGACACATACCAAGTTTCATAACGATAGACTAATGAGTTTGTAAAATATAGCATTTTAGCACATAATTCAAAATGGCCGAAAGCCAAAATGGCCGATATGGTAAAATTGAATATGCAAGTTGAATATGCAAGTGCAAATAATTGTGGTGGTGCAAACTTTTTTTTCATTTCTACAAATTGTAATTACTGTGCCTGCTGTGAGCTGATACACTGACTGAACCACCATTCTATAATTAACAAATTCAACTTCATCTTCACACTCTAAACTTTAAAGCAGGCTTTAGGTTGTTTAATTAGTTACTTCCTTTCACTGTGCTTTGTGCACATGACAGAGAGCTAAATGCAGCACGCAAAATGTAAATCCACATCTCGGCGGACATGTCGTGGACGACCAACACCTCCAGCCTGGTCAAGAAGGCTCACCAGCGCCTCTTCTTCCTGAGGACACTGAGGAAGAATCAGCTCTCCTCGGCTATCCTGGTGAACTTCTATCGCTGCCCAATAGAAAGCATCCTGACCAACTGTGTGGCAGTGTGGTATGGGAGCTGCTCTGTTGCGGAGCGCAAGGCACTGCAGCGGGTGGTGAAAACTGCCCAGCGCATCACAGGGACTCCACTGCCTGCCATCGAGCACATCCAGAGGAAACGCTGTCTGCATCGAGCTCGCAGCATCCTCAAGGACTCCTCTCACCCAGCCCACAGACTGTTTTCTCTCCTGCCCTCCGGCAGGCGTTTCAGGATCCACCGGACCAGGACCAGCAGACTTAAGAACAGTTTTTTCCCCAGAGCTGTCTCTTTACTGAACTCAAACCCCAGCTGATCCACTTCCCTCATAAACTGCTAACTCTCCTACCTCACACCTACATTCACTTTGTTATTTGCACTACCGACTGTTTATTACAGTAACAACTGTTTACTTATGCATTTTGCACTAAAATACCTTAACTGGATTATGCTCATTTGCACTGCCGACTGTTATTTACAGTACCTACTGTTTACATTTGCATTTTGCACCGTACTTCTAACTGTAATATGCAATCACTTTCCACTGCACTTTTACACTTTCTTGGATAGCTTCTGTCCATAATTTATTGCACTAACTTAATCCACTGCTATATTCCTCGTTTAGCCTAACATATTATTGTATAACTCTATCTGTAAAATTCTGTTTATAGTAATAGCCATCTGTATATTATATTCATAGTACATATTCACCTGTAAATTCTGTTTATAGCAATATAGCCATCTGTATATTTATTCACTGTACATATTCACCTGTAAATTCTGTTCTGTTTATAGTAATAACCATCTCTCTATTTATATATATTTATATATATTCAGTACATTTCCATGTCCTGCACTTATGCAACCTTTGTATATCCTGCACTTGCTGCTATTGCACTTCTGGTTAGACCTAAACTGCATTTCGTTGCCTTGTACTTGTGTAATGACAATAAAGTTGAATCTAATCTAAAGAGCTGAAAGAATTTTACTTGCCCGACCAGACATAAGTAGTCTGATTAACTGTTGAATAACAAACATAACTAAAGAATAACCAAAACGCAATAATGATTCAGATTGTATTTAATTTAGTGTAAGTGATAGTGGATAATAATGTATGTAGGGCCTACTATAATGTTACTGACGGTAACAAGGTTGCCCTGTTGAGGCTGGTGCAGCCTCTCAAGGAGAAATTAAAACAAATCAACAGCACACACAAAGATTGAAAATGTGATAGTTTCATATAGTGTTAATTTTGTCACCTATTTTTTATTCAGTCTTAGTCTTAGTCTTGTGCCAAATGTCCTTGTTAGTTTTAGTCATATTTAGTCATTTAGATATCTTTTTTTGTTAGTCAAGTTTTAGTCGACTAAAAGTCTCGTCATTTTAGTCTAGTTTTAGTCAAAAAACAACTCAAGGTATCTTAGTCAAGTTTTAGTCTACTAAAAGTCTCGTCATTTTAGTCTAGTTTTAGTCAAAGGAAAACTCTGCATACAACCTGCATAATGTATGTGCCACAACACCACAGCTAACTGGATGATTTACAGTGTAGATGCCTAAAATCAGCATTAGCTTATGAGACGATGGGCACAAATATTGATTTCGATCTTGATTCAGTATGAATTACATATGTATAGGCCTATAGCCTACTGTACATATAAGGAAAACAAGTTTGCCTTTTAGCACTATTTTAAACTTTTTTGGGGGTTATATTATATTTGCTTGCATTCACTATTCACTATTATTAACATCTTAAAATGTAACAAATAAGTAAGCAGTTATAATCTGCAATACTTTTTTGAGCAACTAGACTACATGTATATTTATTAAAGAGCCATACAGGCACCAGTAAAGGCATTACAAGTGAAACTTTTTATTGTTCCAGCCACAAAATGGCTCTAATTTGCCTCTTTGCATTGGAATTCTCTATTTTAACCTTGATTAATACACTAATTGTAATATAAATAATACAAATATTAGAAGAAAAATGTTTTAAGTGGTCATTAATGGACCATAAGTATTGCACAAATAGTATTTAGTACCAAAAGATCACCTCCAAATATTCAATAAATATTATTGAACTAAAATATAGGCTATTTATTTAAAAAAATTGTTAAGATGTACGGTCACATTTGACCATCAATGAGTATAAGTGTGACTTAATTAGAATACCTGAGGGCTAAATACAAGAAAAACATTAACATTAATGTTAACAATGTTGCATCTCCACTACCACTCTCCATAATAAAATGATACTGTAAATGTGGCTGACGTAATAATTAATGCACACTATATGCTGTAGGCTACTGTTTACCAAAAATTGATGCAAACACCTGTGTAGTGAAGCTGTTGTGTAACTTGCGCGGCTGTTGTGTAACTTGCGCAGAAGTATTGAGCGCTCCGTGAACCACGTGACTGACCGCGCGCGCCGCAGCTAGATGACAGGAGGAGAATGAGAGAGACCTGTAGCCTACTCGAGCAACAGCGCGAACTCTTTCGGAATATTTTGAACTGCTGAATTTTCATCTCATGATGAAAAAGTAGAGACGATTGTAGACGAAAATGAAGAGAGATTTTATCTTAGTTTTTATTTTATGCAAAACATTTTAGTCTCGTCCTTTTTCGTCAACAATAGTGCATGTTAATTTAGTCTTAGTCGGCGTTTTTGGACATTGATGCAGTCTCGTCATCGTCTCGTCTTCGTCAGGGAAAAAAAGGTTGTTGACGAACATATTTAGTCTCGTCTCGTCTGACGAAATTAACACTAGTTTCATACAACAGTTTAATAAACAGTTCAAATGAAGTGAATTACATTTTAGACACAATATGTACTTGTTCTTTTTCAGCAGAAAAAAATAGTTAGAAACAAATCACAGCAGCATGTCATGACAGCACCTTATCATTAGTGATTACCCTTTCATAAACAACTGCCTCATTCAATGAATCAGCCGTTTGAACAAATCGTTTGAATAAATGACTCAATGACTCACCCATTAAGATGGTCACCTTCCGCCACCTACTGGATGTTTATGTTCATGTGTAAATTATTTAATTTGATTGGCAACAGCCCTATAGTTAATAATTATTCTAATAGACACTTTTATTCTAATTCTTTTAATGTATTGATTAAATTAAAGAATTGAAAATAAAAATGCATTTAATAACATTAGAGGGGAATGGCCTTCATAAAAAATGGTGAGAATATTGATTAAAAAAATGGTATTTATAAAATAAACATTATATTTTCATCACACACAGACACACACAAACACACAATATATATATATAAACATGTTAGTTGTGGTAATCCTACATTTTTGCTGGTGCTCCTAAATTTTTAATTGGGAGCACTAATGCTACCAAGTAAAAAAAAAAATATTTCAAACACTGACTAATATTAATTATACATGTATTAATATACAATACTAACACAAAAGTGTTTGACATGCTTAATGAAATATAATAACAATCTAAATGAAACATATTAGTCGAGAAGACAAAGTCTTCTTGACTAATATGAAAAATGCATTGTATGTGTCAATATGTCATTGCAAAAATTTAGCCTCAAGAGGCCTTTTCAATATAAGAATGGACCACATGCGGTGCTGTTTTGAAACCGTTTAAGCAGCTTAAAGGCATGGTGCTGATGGCATATACCAAGTTTCGTAATGATACACCAATTCATTTGTAAAGCATAGCATTTTATATCATAATACTGCATTGTAGTCAATGGGAATTTCATGTTTTGTTCTATTATAGCGCCACCAAGTGGCACAATCCTACCATTTTTTTTACGTGTCCTCGTAGTGAGCCCATACATGTCTGTATCAATTTTGGTGAAAATATCTCATTTGGTTTTGGAGTTATAGACATTTATATGAAAAAACACATGAAAAATGACTGACACCTGACTTTGATTGGATTTTACACCCCCTTACTATCAATATTTTGACATTTGGGCATTATTGTATATTTATCGACCTATGTTTTCGAACTTCTGATGCTGGTTTCGTCTCGATCGGACTAGCGGTTTCGAAGATATCAGCTAATGTTTTTAAAGTGCTAAATTACAACGCTGCACAAATAATACGCCGAAACCTGGCAAGTCTGGTATCGTTGGACTCGGCAAGGATTCAGGAGACAAAAAAAGTTACTCTCATGAAAATAAGTCAATCTCACCTAAAGTTATAAGCATTTGAAAAAAAAAAATCTCCACTAGGTGGCGCTGTTTCGAAACTTCTTGGGCTCATTCAGGGCACCGTGTTGATGACCCATACCGAGTTTCGTAACAATCCGTTCATGTGTTCATAAAATACAGCATTTTAGCACATAATTCAAAATGGCCGACAGCCAAAATGGCCGATATGGTAAAATTGAATATCAGACGACTCGGCATGCCGTCCTGAATGTAACGAGACCACTTTTATGATTTTTGGACAAACAGTTCAGAAGTTATAAGCAAAAATTACAAATTTTCGTATCTCCGGACCAGTAGGTGGCGCTGCGCCGAAACGCTGTATGTTGCCTCAAGTTATGCTTGTGATGACATGTACCAAGTTTGGTTTGAACACGATAAAGCGTTGCGGAGATATTGCCTTAAGTGTGTTTTTGCAGACGCTACGTAAAATTTGTTCGCGCGTTTATCAAAAACGATTAGACGAATCAACTTGATTTGCAAGATTTTTTGTCAATATTGTCTGAAGATGATCTGGTTAAATTTTCGTGCAAATCGGATGAACCGTCTAGGACGAGTTCGCAAAAGTAGGTCTTCCGGTTAATTGAAAATGGCGGGGAAATATCCAAGATGGAAAATGACGTCATAGGGTGCAATCGAATTGGCACGAGCTCAGAAATTAGAGGAAAAAGGAATTTCGTTTCTAGCCCTTACGGTTCAAAAGTTATTAGCATAAACATGAGTACACATTTGGACAGGTGGTGGCGCTAGAGGGAATGAGATAGAGACACCAAAATTGCCATGGTGACATACCAGACCGTCCTCTATTAGTGTGCCAAATTTCACAACTTTTTACCATACGGTTCTATGGGCTGCCATAGACTCCCATGGCGGAAGAAAAAAAGACGGGAACGGTTTCAATAGGTGCCTTCGCACCTTTGGTGCTTGGCCCCTAATAAAAAGGGCATAAAAAGGGTCTAAAAAGGCCTATAAAAAAAAGACTATAGGGTCTGAGCACTTGATTTTTGAGCTGCTGGTTGCAAAAACTTTATCAAGCCTGGTGACATGTGCATCGGAGAGGTCAAAGGTCAAATTTTGCCTTTTCAGCTCATTTATCATGGAAAAGTGGTGTTTTTTTTTTTTTACCT
The DNA here is from genome assembly GCF_949357685.1 of Gobio gobio. Classification (NCBI taxonomy): domain Eukaryota; kingdom Metazoa; phylum Chordata; class Actinopteri; order Cypriniformes; family Gobionidae; genus Gobio; species Gobio gobio. Next base: position 1,451,291 of record NC_137100.1, on the reverse strand, counting down.
TTTAAACTGGTATGCCTCTACTGATGGGCCGATCTCCGTCAAAGTTTGCACGCGTCTTTACAATAATGCGACGCACATGCTCAGCCGATTTGGTGAAGTTCTGCGCAGTGCAGGCAATTTTTAGTCATTTAAATGTCATTTCGCATAGGATAATATAGAGCATTTTTTTCACCTTTATAACAGTTAAAGCGCCACGGCAGCCATAAAAGTCTGCAAGCCTCTTTAGGGTCACGTGACGCATGCGCACGCGTGATTTTGTGAAGCTGTATGCAAATCAGGCAGGAAGAGGGCCGCTTTCAGGCATTTAATGGGATTTTCCATAGAAATACATCATTGTGACCCCTTTTTAACCGTTATAGCGCCACCAAGTGGCCAATCGCCACGTCCTTTTTCATGCGGCCACAGAACGAGCTCTTACATATGCGTGCTGAGTTTGGTGAAAATACCTCGTTCCGTTCACGAGTTATAGCCAATTTAGTAAAAGTGGCTCCTCCCCCTTCCAACGTTTTGGCAGCCCTTAGGGACCGTGAACCCAAATTTCCACTTTTTTTTAATAACCTTTGACAATCCGACTCCAGAGAATCTCGCTGCGCTGGTTTGGTTCCGGTCGGGCCAATAACCTAGGACTAGTTCACAAAAGTAGGTTTTGCAAAAAATCCCAAATAGCCGAAATTTTTCCCACTCTGACGAGCAAATCCGAGGCATGCATTTTGTCCGCCTTGAGCCAAGGATTCCAGCGATTTAAGGCACTCGAGGCTACGCCTTACGGTTGAGGAGTTATGAGCCGTTTCGTACTTTTGATCGCCGTTTGGTACTTTTGATCGCTGTAGCGCCCCCGTCAGGCCGATCGGGGCGGGCTTCGGTGACGTCAGTAGTCGTTGTGAGTACTACCAGCCCTGCAAGTTTCAAGTCTCTACGACTTACGGTTTGGTCTGCCCGATCAGTTTTAGCTGGAGAATGATGCATCATGGGAAAATGAACAGTTACAATAGGGTTTCAGCCTGACACCTGACTTTGATTGGATTTTACTACCCCTTACTATCAATATTTTGACATTTGGGCTCGCGATTCTGCCTAACGACCTATGTTTCCGAACTTCTGACGCTGGTTTCGTCTCGATCGGACTAGCGGTTTCGAAGATATCGGCAAAAATGTTTTAAGCGCTAAATTACAACGGTGCACAAACCATACGGCGAAACCTGGCAAGTGTGGTATCGTTGGACTCGGCAACGATTCAGGAGTCTAAGGAGATGAGTCTCGTGAAAATAAGTCAACCACACCCAAAGTTCTGAGCATTTTAAAAAAAAAATCTCCACTAGGTGGCGTTGTTTCGAAACTTGTCAGGCTACTTTGGGGTATCGTGGTGATGACCCATACCGAGTTTTGCAACAATCCGTTCATGCGTTGATAAAATACAGCATTTTAGCACATAATTCAAGATGGCCGACAGCCAAAATGGCTGATATGGTGAAATTGGATATCCGTCGACTCGGCATGACGTCCCGAATCTAACGAGGCCCCTTTTATGATTTTTGGACAGACGGTTCAGCAAAGAAAAGCTAAAATAGCCATTTTTTGTATCTCCAGACCAGTAGGTGGCACAGCGCCGAAACGCTGCATGTAGCCTCGAGTCATGCTTGTGATGACATGTACCAAGTTTGGTTTGAACACGATAAAGCGTTGCGGAGATATTGCCTTAAGTGTGTTTTTGCAAACGTTATGTAAAATTTGTTCGCGCGTTTATCAAAAACGATTAGACGAATCAACTTGATTTGCAAGATTTTTTGTCAATATTGTCTGAAGATGATCTGGTTAAATTTTCGTGCAAATCGGATGAACCGTCTAGGACGAGTTCGCAAAAGTAGGTCTTCCGGTTAATTGAAAATGGCGGGGAAATATCCAAGATGGAAAATGACGTCATAGGGTGCAATCGAATTGGCACGAGCTCAGAAATTAGAGGAAAAAGGAATTTCGTTTCTAGCCCTTACGGTTCAAAAGTTATTAGCATAAACATGAGTACACATTTGGACAGGTGGTGGCGCTAGAGGGAATGAGATAGAGACACCAAAATTGCCATGGTGACATACCAGACCGTCCTCTATTAGTGTGCCAAATTTCACAACTTTTTACCATACGGTTCTATGGGCTGCCATAGACTCCCATGGCGGAAGAAAAAAAGACGGGAACGGTTTCAATAGGTGCCTTCGCACCTTTGGTGCTTGGCCCCTAATAAAAAGGGCATAAAAAGGGTCTAAAAAGGCCTATAAAAAAAAGACTATAGGGTCTGAGCACTTGATTTTTGAGCTGCTGGTTGCAAAAACTTTATCAAGCCTGGTGACATGTGCATCGGAGAGGTCAAAGGTCAAATTTTGCCTTTTCAGCTCATTTATCATGGAAAAGTGGTGTTTTTTTTTTTTTACCTTTTAAACTGGTATGCCTCTACTGATGGGCCGATCTCCGTCAAAGTTTGCACGCGTCTTTACAATAATGCGACGCACATGCTCAGCCGATTTGGTGAAGTTCTGCGCAGTGCAGGCAATTTTTAGTCATTTAAATGTCATTTCGCATAGGATAATATAGAGCATTTTTTTCACCTTTATAACAGTTAAAGCGCCACGGCAGCCATAAAAGTCTGCAAGCCTCTTTAGGGTCACGTGACGCATGCGCACGCGTGATTTTGTGAAGCTGTATGCAAATCAGGCAGGAAGAGGGCCGCTTTCAGGCATTTAATGGGATTTTCCATAGAAATACATCATTGTGACCCCTTTTTAACCGTTATAGCGCCACCAAGTGGCCAATCGCCACGTCCTTTTTCATGCGGCCACAGAACGAGCTCTTACATATGCGTGCTGAGTTTGGTGAAAATACCTCGTTCCGTTCACGAGTTATAGCCAATTTAGTAAAAGTGGCTCCTCCCCCTTCCAACGTTTTGGCAGCCCTTAGGGACCGTGAACCCAAATTTCCACTTTTTTTTAATAACCTTTGACAATCCGACTCCAGAGAATCTCGCTGCGCTGGTTTGGTTCCGGTCGGGCCAATAACCTAGGACTAGTTCACAAAAGTAGGTTTTGCAAAAAATCCCAAATAGCCGAAATTTTTCCCACTCTGACGAGCAAATCCGAGGCATGCATTTTGTCCGCCTTGAGCCAAGGATTCCAGCGATTTAAGGCACTCGAGGCTACGCCTTACGGTTGAGGAGTTATGAGCCGTTTCGTACTTTTGATCGCCGTTTGGTACTTTTGATCGCTGTAGCGCCCCCGTCAGGCCGATCGGGGCGGGCTTCGGTGACGTCAGTAGTCGTTGTGAGTACTACCAGCCCTGCAAGTTTCAAGTCTCTACGACTTACGGTTTGGTCTGCCCGATCAGTTTTAGCTGGAGAATGATGCATCATGGGAAAATGAACAGTTACAATAGGGTTTCAGCCTGACACCTGACTTTGATTGGATTTTACTACCCCTTACTATCAATATTTTGACATTTGGGCTCGCGATTCTGCCTAACGACCTATGTTTCCGAACTTCTGACGCTGGTTTCGTCTCGATCGGACTAGCGGTTTCGAAGATATCGGCAAAAATGTTTTAAGCGCTAAATTACAACGGTGCACAAACCATACGGCGAAACCTGGCAAGTGTGGTATCGTTGGACTCGGCAACGATTCAGGAGTCTAAGGAGATGAGTCTCGTGAAAATAAGTCAACCACACCCAAAGTTCTGAGCATTTTAAAAAAAAAATCTCCACTAGGTGGCGTTGTTTCGAAACTTGTCAGGCTACTTTGGGGTATCGTGGTGATGACCCATACCGAGTTTTGCAACAATCCGTTCATGCGTTGATAAAATACAGCATTTTAGCACATAATTCAAGATGGCCGACAGCCAAAATGGCCGATATGGTGAAATTGGATATCCGTCGACTCGGCATGACGTCCCGAATCTAACGAGGCCCCTTTTATGATTTTTGGACAGACGGTTCAGCAAAGAAAAGCTAAAATAGCCATTTTTTGTATCTCCAGACCAGTAGGTGGCACAGCGCCGAAACGCTGCATGTAGCCTCGAGTCATGCTTATGATGACATGTACCAAGTTTGGTTTGAACACGATAAAGCGTTGCGGAGATATTGCCTTAAGTGTGTTTTTGCAAACGTTATGTAAAATTTGTTCGCGCGTTTATCAAAAACGATTAGACGAATCAACTTGATTTGCAAGATTTTTTGTCAATATTGTCTGAAGATGATCTGGTTAAATTTTCGTGCAAATCGGATGAACCGTCTAGGACGAGTTCGCAAAAGTAGGTCTTCCGGTTAATTGAAAATGGCGGGGAAATATCCAAGATGGAAAATGACGTCATAGGGTGCAATCGAATTGGCACGAGCTCAGAAATTAGAGGAAAAAGGAATTTCGTTTCTAGCCCTTACGGTTCAAAAGTTATTAGCATAAACATGAGTACACATTTGGACAGGTGGTGGCGCTAGAGGGAATGAGATAGAGACACCAAAATTGCCATGGTGACATACCAGACCGTCCTCTATTAGTGTGCCAAATTTCACAACTTTTTACCATACGGTTCTATGGGCTGCCATAGACTCCCATGGCGGAAGAAAAAAAGACGGGAACGGTTTCAATAGGTGCCTTCGCACCTTTGGTGCTTGGCCCCTAATAATAAATATAGCTGCAAGCAGCAATACCGGGGCCAAGCGCAAAGAAGAAGACAAGACATGCCAAAATGGCTGGCAGTGTCAGATCAACTGGAGCAATGAGCAATTAATCACGTTTTAAGATGATTTGAAGCAAAAGGCTGAAAATGCGTTGTAGTCTGAGAGTGTCAGACCAACTGCAACAATTAACAATTATACAGTTTAAGAAGATTAGGCAAAATGGCTGAAATATCATATATTGAGTCACTGATAATATAAGTTAATGGTTTATCACTTTTGACCAATAGGTGGCACAGATACGAAATTGATGTGGTGTGGTCAGAATAAGGGAACAATGACACATGCAAAGATTGATGCCAATATGTCAAAGCATTGCAGAGATACAGCCTCAAGAGTAATTTTGGCATAATGGCTCAACTTCGTCGCTGCGGTTTACAAAAACGGTTTCATCTATTGATGCAGAATCCCTAACTTTTTGTTGACACAGTCTGAAGATGATACGATTCGATTTTGGTGGAAATTGGACAAACGGTCTAGGATGAGTTTGAAAAAGTAGGTTTTGATCAAATAAGAACATTGAGGACAGGATGTTTGACCAAATATGGCAAAATTAGTATCTCTGTTCTCGGCATGAGCCAATGACTGTATTATGACCAGTTTCATTAAACTAGGCTAATTTAATCAAAAGTTATTAGCATGTTTGTAAATTTTGTTATAACCTCTGACCACAAGGTGGCACTGCCCCAAAACGTTTTGAGTTCCTTCAAAGCATGGTGCGGAAGACATGATTTTTGGACAAACAGTTCAGAAGTTATAAGCAAAAATAGCCATTTTTTGTATCTCCGGACCAGTAGGTGGCGCTGCGCCGAAACGCTGCATTTTGCCTCAGGTCATGCTTGTGATGACATATACCAAGATTGGTTTGAATACGATAAAGCGTTGTGGAGATATAGGCTTATGAGTGTTTTTGCAACCGCTACGCAAAATTTGTGTGCGCGTTTTTCAAAAACGATTTGACAAATCAACTTGATTTGCAAGATTTTTTGTCAGCATGGTCTGAAGATGATATGGTTCAATTTCTGTGCAAATCGGACAAACCGTCTAGGACGAGTTCGCAAAAGTAGGTTTTTTGGAAAATTAAAAATGGCGGGGAAATTATCATGACCGAAAATGACATCATAGGTTGCAATTGAATCGGCATGAGCCAATGACTCTATTATGACCAGTTTCAATATACTAGGCTAATTTAATCAAAAGTTATTAGCATTTTTGTCAAGTTTGTTATATCTTTTGACCACAAGGTGGCACTGCCCTAAAACTTTTTGAGTACCTTCAGGGCATAGCATGGAAGTCACATACCGAGTTTAGTAACAATACACTAATGCATTTGTAAAATATAGCATTTTTTGACAAAATTCAAAATGGCCGACAGCCAAAATGGCCGATATGGTCAAATTGAATATCAGACGACTCGGCATGCCGTCCTGAATGTAACGAGACCACTTTTATGATTTTTGGACAAACAGTTCAGAAGTTATAAGCAAAAATAGCAATTTTTCGTATCTCCGGACCAGTAGGTGGCGCTGCGCCGAAACGCTGTATGTTGCCTCAAGTCATGCTTGTGATGACATGTACCAAGTTTGGTTTGAATACGATAAAGCGTTGCGGAGATATTGCCTTAAGTGTGTTTTTGCAACCGCTACGTAAAATTTGTTTGCGCGTTTATCGCAAATGATTTGACGAATCAACTTGATTTGCAAGATTTTTTGTCAGCATGGTCTGAAGATGATCTGGTTCAATTTTCGTGCAAATCGGATGAACCGTCTAGGACGAGTTCGTAAAAGTAGGTTTTTCGGAAAATTCAAAATGGCGGGAAAATTTTTATGACGGAAAATGACGTCATAGGGTGCAATCGAATCGTCTTGAGCCAAGGAATCAGAGGAAAAAATAATTTTGTTTCTAGCCCTTATGGTTCAAAAGTTATTGGCATAAACATGAGTCAAATTTTGGACTGATGGTGGCGCTAGAGGGATTGAGTTTGAGACTCCAAATTTGCTACGGTGACATTTCAGACTGTCCTCTATTAGTGTGCCAAATTTCACAACTTTTTACCATACGGTTCTATGGGCTGCCATAGACTTCGTGGCGGAAGAAGAAGAAGAAGATGAATAATAAATATAGCTGCAAGCAGCAATACCGGGGCCAAGCGCAAAGAAGAAGACAAGACATGCCAAAATGGCTGGCAGTGTCAGATCAACTGGAGCAATAAGCAATTAATCACGTTTTAAGATGATTTTAGGCAAAAAGGCTGAAAAATGCATTGTAGTCTGAGAGTGTCAGACCAACTGCAACAATTAACAATTATACAGTTTAAGAAGATTAGGCAAAATGGCTGAAATATCATATATAGAGTCACTGATAATATAAGTTAATGGTTTATCACTTTTGACCAATAGGTGACACAGTTACGAAATTGATGTGGTGTAGTCAGAATAAGGGAACAATGACACATGCAAAGTTTGATACCAATATGTCAAAGCATTGCAGAGATACAGCCTCAAGAGTCATTTTGGCATCATGGCTCAACTTCGTCACTGCGGTTTACAAAAACAATTTCATCTATTGATGCAAAATCCCTAACTTTTTGTTGACATAGTCTGAAGATGATCCGATTCGATTTTGGTGGAAATTGGATAAACGGTCTAGGATGAGTTTGAAAAAGTAGGTTTTGATCAAATAAGAACATTGAGGACAGGATGTTTGACCAAATATGGCAAAATTAGTATCTATGTTCTCGGCATGAGCCAATAAATGTATTATGACCAGTTTCATTAAACTAGGCTAATTTAATCAAAAGTTATTAGCATGTTTGTAAATTTTGTTATAACCTCTGACCTCAAGGTGGCACTGCCCCAAAACTTTTTGAGTACCTTCAAAGCATGGTGCGGAAGACCCATACCAAGTTTCGTAACGATAGACTAATGCGTTTGTAAAATATAGTATTTTAGCACATAATTCAAAATGGCCGAGAGCCAAAATGGCCGATATGGTAAAATTGAATATCAGACAACTCTGAATACCGTCCTGAATCTAACGAGACAACTTTTATGATTTTTGGACAAACAGTTCAAAAGTTATAAGCAAAAATAGCAATTTTTTGTATCTCCGGACCAGTAGGTGGCGCTGCGCCGAAACGCTGCAAGTTGCCTCAAGTCATGCTTGTGATGACATGTACCAAGTTTGGATTGAACACGATAAAGCATTGTGGAGATATAGCCTTATGATTGTTTTTGCAACCGCTACGTAAAATTTGTGTGCACGTTTATCAAAAACGATTTGACGAATCAACTTGATTTGCAAGATTTTTTGTCAGCATGGTCTGAAGATGATCTGGTTCAATTTTCGTGCAAATCGGACAAACCGTCTAGGACGAGTTCGCAAAAGTAGGTTTTTTGGAAAATTAAATATGGCGGGGAAATTATCATGACCGAAAATGAAGTTATAGGATGCAATTGAATCGGCATGAGCCAATGAATGTATTATGACCAGTTTCATTATACTAAGCTAATTAAATCAAAAGTTATTAGCATTTTTGTCAAGTTTGTTATAACTTTTGACCACAAGGTGGCACTGCCACAAAACTTTTTGAGTACCTTCAGGGCATAGCATGGAAGTCACATACCGAGTTTAGTAACAATACACTAATGCATTTGTAAAATATAGCATTTTAGCACATAATTCAAAATGGCCGACAGCCAAAATGGCCGATATGGTAAAATTGAATATCAGACGACTCGGCATGCCGTCCTGAATCTAACGAGACCACTTTTATGATTTTTGGACAAACGGTTCAAAAGTTATAAGCAAAAACAGCCATTTTTTGTATCTCCGGACCAGTAGGTGGCGCTGCGCCGACACACTGCATGTTGCCTCAAGTCATGCTTGTGATGACATGTACCAAGTTTGGTTTAAATACGATAAAGCATTGCGGAGATATTGCCTTAAGAGTGCTTTTGCAACCGCTACGTAAAATTTGTTTGCGCGTTTATCGCAAATGATTTGACGAATCAACTTGATTTGCAAGATTTTTTGTCAGCATGGTCTGAAGATGATCTGGTTCAATTTTCGTGCAAATCGGATGAACCGTCTAGGACGAGTTCGCAAAAGTAGGTTTTTCGGAAAATTAAAAATGGCGGGAAAATTATGACGGAAAATGACGTCATATGGTGCAATCGAATCGTCTTGAGCCAAGGAATCAGAGGAAAAAAGAATTTTGTTTCTAGCCCTTATGGTTCAAAAGTTATTAGCATAAACATGAGTCAAATTTTGGACTGATGGTGGCGCTAGAGGGATTGAGTTAGAGACTCCAAATTTGCTATGGTGACTTTTCAGACTGTCCTCTATGAGTGTGCCAAATTTCACAACTTTTTACCATACGGTTCTATGGGCTGCCATAGACTTCGTGGCGGAAGAAGAAGAAGAAGATGAAATATAGCTGCAAGCAGCAATACCGGGGCCAAACGCAAAGAAGAAGACAAGACATGCCAAAATGGCTGGCAGTGTCAGATCAACTGCAGCAATGAGAAATTAATCACGTTTTAAGATGATTTTAAGCAAAAGGCTGAAAATGCATTGTAGTCTGAGAGTGTTAGACCAACTGCAGCAATGAACAATTATACAGTTTAAGAAGATTAGGCAAAATGGCTGAAATATCATATATAGAGTCACTGATAATATAAGTTAATGGTTTATCACTTTTGACCAATAGGTGGCACAGTTACAAAATGTATGTGGTGTGGTCAGAATAAGGGAACAATGACACATGCAAAGTTTGATGCCAATATGTCAAAGCATTGCAGAGATACAGCCTCAAGAGTCATTTTGGCATAATGGCTCAACTTCGTCGCTGCGGTTTACAAAAACGGTTTCATCTATTGATGCAAAATCCCTAACTTTTTGTTGACACAGTCTGAAGATGATACGATTAGATTTTGGTGGAAATTGGACAAACGGTCTAGGATGAGTTTGAAAAAGTAGGTTTTGATCAAATAAGAACATTGAGGACAAGATGTTTGACCAAATATGGCAAAATTATCAGACAACTCGGCATAACGTCCTGAATCTAACGAGACCACTTTTATGATTTTTGGACAAATGGTTCAAAAGTTATAAGAAAAAATATAATTTTTTTGTATCTCCGGACCAGTAGGTGGCGCTGCTCCGAAACGCTGCATGTTGCCTCAAGTCATCCTTGTGATGACATGTACCAAGATTGGTTTGAATACGATAAAGCGTTGCAGAGATATATCCTTAAGTGTATGTTTGCAACTGCTACGTAAAATTTGTCCACGCGTTTATCGAAAACGATTCGACGAATCAACATGATTTCTAAGTTTTTTTTTCAGCATCGTCTGAAGATGATCTGGTTAAATTTTTGTGCAAATTGGACGAACTGTCTAGGATGAGTTTGCAAAAGTAGGTTTTTAGCAAATAACAAGATGGAGGACAAGAAAGTTTGCCAAATATGGCAAAATTGGTATCTATGTGCTCGGCATGAGCCAATAACTGTATTATGACCAGTTTCAATAAACTAGGCTAATTTAATCAAAAGTTATTAGCATTTTTGTCAAGTTTGTTATAACTTTTGACCACAAGGTGGCACTGCCCCAAAACATTTTGAGTACTTTCAGGGCATGGCGTGGAAGTCACATACCGAGTTTAGTAACAATACACTAATGCATTTGTAAAAAATAGCATTTTTTGCCAAAATTTCACAATGGCCGACAGCCAAAATGGCCGATATGGTAAAATTGAATATCAGACGACTCGGCATGCCGTCTTGAATCTAACGAGACCACTTTTATCATTTTTGGACAAACAGTTCAAAAGTTATAAGCAAAAATAGCCATTTTTTGTATCTCCGGACCAGTAGGTGTCGCTGCGCCGAAACGCTGCATGTTGCTTCAGGTCATGCTTGTGATGACATATACCAAGATTGGTTTGAATACGATAAAGCGTTGTGGAGATAAAGGCTTATGAGTGTTTTTGCAACCGCTACGCAAAATTTGTGTGCGCGTTTATCGAAAACGATTTGACAAATCAACTTGATTTGCAAGATTTTTTGTCAACATGGTCTGAAGATGATATGGTTCAATTTCTGTGCAAATCGGACAAACCGTCTAGGACGAGTTCGCAAAAGTAGGTTTTTTGGAAAATTAAAAATGGCGGGGAAATTATCATGACCGAAAATGACATCATAGGTTGCAATTGAATCGGCATGAGCCAATGACTCTATTATGACCAGTTTCAATATACTAGGCTAATTTAATCAAAAGTTATTAGCATTTTTGTCAAGTTTGTTATATATTTTGACCACAAGGTGGCACTGCCCTAAAACTTTTTGAGTACCTTCAGGGCATAGCATGGAAGTCACATACCGAGTTTAGTAACAATATACTAATGCATTTGTAAAATATAGCATTTTTTGACAAAATTCAAAATGGCCGACAGCCAAAATGGCCGATATGGTAAAATTGAATATCAGACGACTCGGCATGCCGTCCTGAATGTAACGAGACCTTTTTTATGATTTTTGGACAAACAGTTCAGAAGTTATAAGCAAAAATAGCAATTTTTCGTATCTCCGGACCAGTAGGTGGCGCTGCGCCGAAACGCTGTATGTTGCCTCAAGTCATGCTTGTGATGACATGTACCAAGTTTGGTTTGAACACGATAAAGCGTTGCGGAGATATAGGCTTATGAGTGTTTTTGCAACCGCTACGTAAAATTTGTTTGCGAGTTTATCGCAAATGATTTGACGAATCAACTTGATTTGCAAGATTTTTTGTCAGCATGGTCTGAAGATGATCTGGTTCAATTTTCGTGCAAATCGGATGAACCGTCTAGGACGAGTTCGTAAAAGTAGGTTTTTCGGAAAATTCAAAATGGCGGGAAAATTTTTATGACGGAAAATGACGTCATATGGTGCAATCGAATCGTCTTGAGCCAAGGAATCAGAGGAAAAAATAATTTTGTTTCTAGCCCTTATGGTTCAAAAGTTATTAGCATAAACATGAGTCAAATTTTGGACTGATGGTGGCGCTAGAGGGATTGAGTTTGAGACTCCAAATTTGCTACGGTGACATTTCAGACTGTCCTCTATTAGTGTGCCAAATTTCACAACTTTTTACCATACGGTTCTATGGGCTGCCATAGACTTCGTGGCGGAAGAAGAAGAAGAAGAAGAAGAAGAAGATGAATAATAATAATAAGAACGGGAACGGTTTCAATAGGTGCCTTCGCACCTTCGGTGCTTGGCCCCTAATAATAAGAACGGGAACGGTTTCAATAGGTGCCTTCGCACCTTCGGTGCTTGGCCCCTAAATATAGCTGCAAGCAGCAATACCGGGGCCAAGCGCAAAGAAGAAGACAAGACATGCCAAAAATGCTGGCAATGTCAGATCAACGGCAGCAATGAGCAATTAAAGACCTATTAAGGTGATTTTAGGCAAAATAGCTGTAAAATTATAAATACAGTCAATAATAATGATTTAATGATTTATCACTTTCAACCAATAAGTGGCACAGTTACGAAATTGATGTGGTGTGGTCAGAATAAGGGAACAATGACACATGCAAAGATTGGTGTCAATATATCAAAGCAGAGTGTCAATATAGTGTCAATATGTCATTGCAGAGATATAGCCTCAAGAGGCCTTTTCATTATAAGTATGGACCACATGGCGGTGCTGTTTTGAAACCGTTTAAGCAGCTTAAAGGCATGGTGCTGATGGCCAATTTCAAGTTTCGTAATGATACACCAATTCATTTGTGAAGCATAGCATTTTATATCATAAAACTGCATTGTAGTCAATGGGAATTTCATGTTTTGTTCTATTATAGCGCCACCAAGTGGCACAATCCTATCATTTTTTTTATGTGTCCTTGGAGTGAGCCCATACATGTCTGTGTCAATTTTGGTGAAAATATCTTGTTTAGTTTTGGAGTTATATACATTTATATGAAAAAACACATGAAAAATGACTGACACCTGACTTTGATTGGATTTTACACCCCCTTACTATCAATATTTTGACATTTGGGCATTAGCGTATAGCTATCGACCTATGTTTCCGAACTTCTGATGCTGGTTTCGTCTCGATCGGACTAGCGGTTTCGAAGATATCAGCTAATGTTTTTAAAGTGCTAAATTACCACGCTGCACAAATAGTACGCCGAAACCTGGCAAGTCTGGTATCGTTGGACTCGGCGAGGATTCAGGAGACAAAAAAAGTTACTCTCATGAAAATAAGTCAATCTCACCTAAAGTTATAAGCATTTGAAAAAAAAAATTCTCCACTAGGTGGCGCTGTTTCGAAACTTCTTGGGCTCATTCAGGGCACCGTGTTGATGACCCAAACCGAGTTTCGTAACAATCCGTTCATGTGTTCATAAAATACAGCATTTTAGCACATAATTCAAAATGGCCGACAGCCAAAATGGCCGATATGGTAAAATTGAATATCAGACAACTCGGCATGCCGTCCTGAATGTAACGAGACCACTTTTATGATTTTTGGACAAACAGTTCAGAAGTTATAAGCAAAAATAGCAATTGTTCGTATCTCCGGACCAGTAGGTGGCGCTGCGCCGAAACGCTGTATGTTGCCTCAAGTCATGCTTGTGATGACATGTACCAAGTTTGGTTTGAATACGATAAAGCGTTGCGGAGATATTGCCTTAAGTGTGTTTTTGCAACCGCTACGTAAAATTTGTTTGCGCGTTTATCGCAAATGATTTGACAAATCAACTTGATTTGCAAGATTTTTTGTCAGCATGGTCTGAAGATGATCTGGTTCAATTTTCGTGCAAATCGGATGAACCGTCTAGGACGAGTTCGTAAAAGTAGGTTTTTCGGAAAATTAAAAATGGCGGGAAAGTTTTTATGACGGAAAATGACGTCATATGGTGCAATCGAATCGTCTTGAGCCAAGGAATCAGAGGAAAAAAGAATTTTGTTTCTAGCCCTTATGGTTCAAAAGTTATTAGCATAAACATGAGTCAAATTTTGGACTGATGGTGGCGCTAGAGGGATTGAGTTTGAGACTCCAAATTTGCTTCGGTGACATTTCAGACTGTCTTCTATTAGTGTGCCAAATTTCATAACTTTTTACCATACGGTTCTATGGGCTGCCATAGACTTCGTGGCGGAAGAAGAAGAAGAAGAAGAAGAAGAAGATGAATAATAAATATAGCTGCAAGCAGCAATACCGGGGCCAAGCGCAAAGAAGAAGACAAGACATGCCAAAATGGCTGGCAGTGTCAGATCAACTGGAGCAATAAGCAATTAATCACGTTTTAAGATTATTTTAGGCAAAATGGCTGATATATTATATAAAGATTCACTGATAATATAAGATAATGGTTTATCACTTTTGACCAATAGGTGGCACAGTTACAAAATTGATGTGGTGTGGTCAGAATAAGAGAACAATGACACATGCAAAGTTTGATGCCAATATGTCAAAGCATTGCAGAGATACAGCCTCAAGAGTCATTTTGGTATCATGGCTCAACTTCGTCACTGCGGTTTACAAAAACGGTTTCATCTATTGATGCAAAATTCCTAACTTTTTGTTGACACAGTCTGAAGATGATACGATTCGATTTTGGTGGAAATTGGACAAACGGTCTAGGATGAGTTTGAAAAAGTAGGTTTTGATCAAATAAGAACATTGAGGACATGATGTTTGACCAAATATGGCAAAATTAGTATCTATGTTCTCGGCATGAGCCAATGACTGTATTATGACCAGTTTCATTAAACTAGGCTAATTTAATCAAAAGTTATTAGCATGTTTGTAAATTTTGTTATAACCTCTGACCACAAGGTGGCACTGCCCCAAAACTTTTTGAGTACCTTCAAAGCATGGTGCGGAAGACATGAATTTTGGACAAACAGTTCATAAGTTATAAGCAAAAATAGCCATTTTTTGTATCTCCGGACCAGTAGGTGGCGCTGCGCCGAAACGCTGCATGTTGCCTCAGGTCATGCTTGTGATGACATGTACCAAGATTGGTTTGAATACGATAAAGCGTTGTGGAGATATAGGCTTATGAGTGTTTTTGCAACCGCTACGCAAAATTTGTGTGCGCGTTTTTCGAAAACGATTTGACAAATCAACTTGATTTGCAAGATTTTTTGTCAGCATGGTCTGAAGATGATATGGTTCAATTTCTGTGCAAATCGGACAAACCGTCTAGGACGAGTTCGCAAAAGTAGGTTTTTTGGAAAATTAAAAATGTCGGGGAAATTATCATGACCGAAAATGACATCATAGGTTGCAATTGAATCGGCATGAGCCAATGACTCTATTATGACCAGTTTCAATATACTAGGCTAATTTAATCAAAAGTTATTAGCATTTTTGTCAAGTTTGTTATATCTTTTGACCACAAGGTGGCACTGCCCTAAAACTTTTTGAGTACCTTCAGGGCATAGCATGGAAGTCACATACCGAGTTTAGTAACAATATACTAATGCATTTGTAAAATATAGCATTTTTTGACAAAATTCAAAATGGCCGACAGTCAAAATGGCCGATATGGTAAAATTGAATATCAGACGACTCGGCATGCCGTCCTGAATGTAACGAGACCACTTTTATGATTTTTGGACAAACAGTTCAGAAGTTATAAGCAAAAATAGCAATTTTTCGTATCTCCGGACCAGTAGGTGGCGCTGCGCCGAAACGCTGTATGTTGCCTCAAGTCATGCTTGTGATGACATGTACCAAGTTTGGTTTGAATACGATAAAGCGTTGCGGAGATATTGCCTTAAGTGTGTTTTTGCAACCACTACGTAAAATTTGTTTGCGCGTTTATCGCAAATGATTTGACGAATCAACTTGATTTGCAAGATTTTTTGTCAGCATGGTCTGAAGATGATCTGGTTAAATTTTCGTGCAAATCGGATGAACCGTCTAGGACGAGTTCGTAAAAGTAGGTTTTTCGGAAAATTCAAAATGGCGGGAAAATTTTTATGACGGAAAATGACGTCATAGGGTGCAATCGAATCGTCTTGAGCAAAGGAATCAGAGGAAAAAAGAATTTTGTTTCTAGCCCTTATGGTTCAAAAGTTATTAGCATAAACATGAGTCAAATTTTGGACTGATGGTGGCGCTAGAGGGATTGAGTTTGAGACTCCAAATTTGCTATGGTGACTTTTCAGACTGTCCTCTATGAGTGTGCCAAATTTCACAACTTTTTACCATACGGTTCTATGGGCTGCCATAGACTTCGTGGCGGAAGAAGAAGAAGAAGATGAAATATAGCTGCAAGCAGCAATACCGGGGCCAAACGCAAAGAAGAAGACAAGACATGCCAAAATGGCTGGCAGTGTCAGATCAACTGCAGCAATGAGAAATTAATCACGTTTTAAGATGATTTTAAGCAAAAGGCTGAAAATGCATTGTAGTCTGAGAGTGTTAGACCAACTGCAGCAATGAACAATTATACAGTTTAAGAAGATTAGGCAAAATGGCTGAAATATCATATATAGAGTCACTGATAATATAAGTTAATGGTTTATCACTTTTGACCAATAGGTGGCACAGTTACAAAATGTATGTGGTGTGGTCAGAATAAGGGAACAATGACACATGCAAAGTTTGATGCCAATATGTCAAAGCATTGCAGAGATACAGCCTCAAGAGTCATTTTGGCATAATGGCTCAACTTCGTCGCTGCGGTTTACAAAAACGGTTTCATCTATTGATGCAAAATCCCTAACTTTTTGTTGACACTGTCTGAAGATGATACGATTAGATTTTGGTGGAAATTGGACAAACGGTCTAGGATGAGTTTGAAAAAGTAGGTTTTGATCAAATAAGAACATTGAGGACAAGATGTTTGACCAAATATGGCAAAATTATCAGACAACTCGGCATGCCGTCCTGAATCTAACGAGACCACTTTTATGATTTTTGGACAAATGGTTCAAAAGTTATAAGAAAAAATATAATTTTTTTGTATCTCCGGACCAGTAGGTGGCGCTGCTCCGAAACGCTGCATGTTGCCTCAAGTCATCCTTGTGATGACATGTACCAAGATTGGTTTGAATACGATAAAGCGTTGCAGAGATATATCCTTAAGTGTATGTTTGCAACTGCTACGTAAAATTTGTCCACGCGTTTATCGAAAACGATTCGACGAATCAACATGATTTCTAAGTTTTTTTTTCAGCATCGTCTGAAGATGATCTGGTTAAATTTTTGTGCAAATTGGACGAACTGTCTAGGATGAGTTTGCAAAAGTAGGTTTTTAGCAAATAACAAGATGGAGGACAAGAAAGTTTGCCAAATATGGCAAAATTGGTATCTATGTGCTCGGCATGAGCCAATAACTGTATTATGACCAGTTTCAATAAACTAGGCTAATTTAATCAAAAGTTATTAGCATTTTTGTCAAGTTTGTTATAACTTTTGACCACAAGGTGGCACTGCCCCAAAACATTTTGAGTACTTTCAGGGCATGGCGTGGAAGTCACATACCGAGTTTAGTAACAATACACTAATGCATTTGTAAAAAATAGCATTTTTTGCCAAAATTTCACAATGGCCGACAGCCAAAATGGCCGATATGGTAAAATTGAATATCAGACGACTCGGCATGCCGTCTTGAATCTAACGAGACCACTTTTATCATTTTTGGACAAACAGTTCAAAAGTTATAAGCAAAAATAGCCATTTTTTGTATCTCCGGACCAGTAGGTGTCGCTGCGCCGAAACGCTGCATGTTGCTTCAGGTCATGCTTGTGATGACATATACCAAGATTGGTTTGAATACGATAAAGCGTTGTGGAGATATAGGCTTATGAGTGTTTTTGCAACCGCTACGCAAAATTTGTGTGCGCGTTTATCGAAAACGATTTGACAAATCAACTTGATTTGCAAGATTTTTTGTCAACATGGTCTGAAGATGATATGGTTCAATTTCTGTGCAAATCGGACAAACCGTCTAGGACGAGTTCGCAAAAGTAGGTTTTTTGGAAAATTAAAAATGGCGGGGAAATTATCATGACCGAAAATGACATCATAGGTTGCAATTGAATCGGCATGAGCCAATGACTCTATTATGACCAGTTTCAATATACTAGGCTAATTTAATCAAAAGTTATTAGCATTTTTGTCAAGTTTGTTATATATTTTGACCACAAGGTGGCACTGCCCTAAAACTTTTTGAGTACCTTCAGGGCATAGCATGGAAGTCACATACCGAGTTTAGTAACAATATACTAATGCATTTGTAAAATATAGCATTTTTTGACAAAATTCAAAATGGCCGACAGCCAAAATGGCCGATATGGTAAAATTGAATATCAGACGACTCGGCATGCCGTCCTGAATGTAACGAGACCTTTTTTATGATTTTTGGACAAACAGTTCAGAAGTTATAAGCAAAAATAGCAATTTTTCGTATCTCCGGACCAGTAGGTGGCGCTGCGCCGAAACGCTGTATGTTGCCTCAAGTCATGCTTGTGATGACATGTACCAAGTTTGGTTTGAACACGATAAAGCGTTGCGGAGATATAGGCTTATGAGTGTTTTTGCAACCGCTACGTAAAATTTGTTTGCGAGTTTATCGCAAATGATTTGACGAATCAACTTGATTTGCAAGATTTTTTGTCAGCATGGTCTGAAGATGATCTGGTTCAATTTTCGTGCAAATCGGATGAACCGTCTAGGACGAGTTCGTAAAAGTAGGTTTTTCGGAAAATTCAAAATGGCGGGAAAATTTTTATGACGGAAAATGACGTCATATGGTGCAATCGAATCGTCTTGAGCCAAGGAATCAGAGGAAAAAATAATTTTGTTTCTAGCCCTTATGGTTCAAAAGTTATTAGCATAAACATGAGTCAAATTTTGGACTGATGGTGGCGCTAGAGGGATTGAGTTTGAGACTCCAAATTTGCTACGGTGACATTTCAGACTGTCCTCTATTAGTGTGCCAAATTTCACAACTTTTTACCATACGGTTCTATGGGCTGCCATAGACTTCGTGGCGGAAGAAGAAGAAGAAGAAGAAGAAGAAGATGAATAATAATAATAAGAACGGGAACGGTTTCAATAGGTGCCTTCGCACCTTCGGTGCTTGGCCCCTAATAATAAGAACGGGAACGGTTTCAATAGGTGCCTTCGCACCTTCGGTGCTTGGCCCCTAAATATAGCTGCAAGCAGCAATACCGGGGCCAAGCGCAAAGAAGAAGACAAGACATGCCAAAAATGCTGGCAATGTCAGATCAACGGCAGCAATGAGCAATTAAAGACCTATTAAGGTGATTTTAGGCAAAATAGCTGTAAAATTATAAATACAGTCAATAATAATGATTTAATGATTTATCACTTTCAACCAATAAGTGGCACAGTTACGAAATTGATGTGGTGTGGTCAGAATAAGGGAACAATGACACATGCAAAGATTGGTGTCAATATATCAAAGCAGAGTGTCAATATAGTGTCAATATGTCATTGCAGAGATATAGCCTCAAGAGGCCTTTTCATTATAAGTATGGACCACATGGCGGTGCTGTTTTGAAACCGTTTAAGCAGCTTAAAGGCATGGTGCTGATGGCCAATTTCAAGTTTCGTAATGATACACCAATTCATTTGTGAAGCATAGCATTTTATATCATAAAACTGCATTGTAGTCAATGGGAATTTCATGTTTTGTTCTATTATAGCGCCACCAAGTGGCACAATCCTATCATTTTTTTTATGTGTCCTTGGAGTGAGCCCATACATGTCTGTGTCAATTTTGGTGAAAATATCTTGTTTAGTTTTGGAGTTATATACATTTATATGAAAAAACACATGAAAAATGACTGACACCTGACTTTGATTGGATTTTACACCCCCTTACTATCAATATTTTGACATTTGGGCATTAGCGTATAGCTATCGACCTATGTTTCCGAACTTCTGATGCTGGTTTCGTCTCGATCGGACTAGCGGTTTCGAAGATATCAGCTAATGTTTTTAAAGTGCTAAATTACCACGCTGCACAAATAGTACGCCGAAACCTGGCAAGTCTGGTATCGTTGGACTCGGCGAGGATTCAGGAGACAAAAAAAGTTACTCTCATGAAAATAAGTCAATCTCACCTAAAGTTATAAGCATTTGAAAAAAAAAATTCTCCACTAGGTGGCGCTGTTTCGAAACTTCTTGGGCTCATTCAGGGCACCGTGTTGATGACCCAAACCGAGTTTCGTAACAATCCGTTCATGTGTTCATAAAATACAGCATTTTAGCACATAATTCAAAATGGCCGACAGCCAAAATGGCCGATATGGTAAAATTGAATATCAGACAACTCGGCATGCCGTCCTGAATGTAACGAGACCACTTTTATGATTTTTGGACAAACAGTTCAGAAGTTATAAGCAAAAATAGCAATTGTTCGTATCTCCGGACCAGTAGGTGGCGCTGCGCCGAAACGCTGTATGTTGCCTCAAGTCATGCTTGTGATGACATGTACCAAGTTTGGTTTGAATACGATAAAGCGTTGCGGAGATATTGCCTTAAGTGTGTTTTTGCAACCGCTACGTAAAATTTGTTTGCGCGTTTATCGCAAATGATTTGACAAATCAACTTGATTTGCAAGATTTTTTGTCAGCATGGTCTGAAGATGATCTGGTTCAATTTTCGTGCAAATCGGATGAACCGTCTAGGACGAGTTCGTAAAAGTAGGTTTTTCGGAAAATTAAAAATGGCGGGAAAGTTTTTATGACGGAAAATGACGTCATATGGTGCAATCGAATCGTCTTGAGCCAAGGAATCAGAGGAAAAAAGAATTTTGTTTCTAGCCCTTATGGTTCAAAAGTTATTAGCATAAACATGAGTCAAATTTTGGACTGATGGTGGCGCTAGAGGGATTGAGTTTGAGACTCCAAATTTGCTTCGGTGACATTTCAGACTGTCTTCTATTAGTGTGCCAAATTTCATAACTTTTTACCATACGGTTCTATGGGCTGCCATAGACTTCGTGGCGGAAGAAGAAGAAGAAGAAGAAGAAGAAGATGAATAATAAATATAGCTGCAAGCAGCAATACCGGGGCCAAGCGCAAAGAAGAAGACAAGACATGCCAAAATGGCTGGCAGTGTCAGATCAACTGGAGCAATAAGCAATTAATCACGTTTTAAGATTATTTTAGGCAAAATGGCTGATATATTATATAAAGATTCACTGATAATATAAGATAATGGTTTATCACTTTTGACCAATAGGTGGCACAGTTACAAAATTGATGTGGTGTGGTCAGAATAAGAGAACAATGACACATGCAAAGTTTGATGCCAATATGTCAAAGCATTGCAGAGATACAGCCTCAAGAGTCATTTTGGTATCATGGCTCAACTTCGTCACTGCGGTTTACAAAAACGGTTTCATCTATTGATGCAAAATTCCTAACTTTTTGTTGACACAGTCTGAAGATGATACGATTCGATTTTGGTGGAAATTGGACAAACGGTCTAGGATGAGTTTGAAAAAGTAGGTTTTGATCAAATAAGAACATTGAGGACATGATGTTTGACCAAATATGGCAAAATTAGTATCTATGTTCTCGGCATGAGCCAATGACTGTATTATGACCAGTTTCATTAAACTAGGCTAATTTAATCAAAAGTTATTAGCATGTTTGTAAATTTTGTTATAACCTCTGACCACAAGGTGGCACTGCCCCAAAACTTTTTGAGTACCTTCAAAGCATGGTGCGGAAGACATGAATTTTGGACAAACAGTTCATAAGTTATAAGCAAAAATAGCCATTTTTTGTATCTCCGGACCAGTAGGTGGCGCTGCGCCGAAACGCTGCATGTTGCCTCAGGTCATGCTTGTGATGACATGTACCAAGATTGGTTTGAATACGATAAAGCGTTGTGGAGATATAGGCTTATGAGTGTTTTTGCAACCGCTACGCAAAATTTGTGTGCGCGTTTTTCGAAAACGATTTGACAAATCAACTTGATTTGCAAGATTTTTTGTCAGCATGGTCTGAAGATGATCTGGTTCAATTTCTGTGCAAATCGGACAAACCGTCTAGGACGAGTTCGCAAAAGTAGGTTTTTTGGAAAATTAAAAATGTCGGGGAAATTATCATGACCGAAAATGACATCATAGGTTGCAATTGAATCGGCATGAGCCAATGACTCTATTATGACCAGTTTCAATATACTAGGCTAATTTAATCAAAAGTTATTAGCATTTTTGTCAAGTTTGTTATATCTTTTGACCACAAGGTGGCACTGCCCTAAAACTTTTTGAGTACCTTCAGGGCATAGCATGGAAGTCACATACCGAGTTTAGTAACAATATACTAATGCATTTGTAAAATATAGCATTTTTTGACAAAATTCAAAATGGCCGACAGTCAAAATGGCCGATATGGTAAAATTGAATATCAGACGACTCGGCATGCCGTCCTGAATGTAACGAGACCACTTTTATGATTTTTGGACAAACAGTTCAGAAGTTATAAGCAAAAATAGCAATTTTTCGTATCTCCGGACCAGTAGGTGGCGCTGCGCCGAAACGCTGTATGTTGCCTCAAGTCATGCTTGTGATGACATGTACCAAGTTTGGTTTGAATACGATAAAGCGTTGCGGAGATATTGCCTTAAGTGTGTTTTTGCAACCACTACGTAAAATTTGTTTGCGCGTTTATCGCAAATGATTTGACGAATCAACTTGATTTGCAAGATTTTTTGTCAGCATGGTCTGAAGATGATCTGGTTAAATTTTCGTGCAAATCGGATGAACCGTCTAGGACGAGTTCGTAAAAGTAGGTTTTTCGGAAAATTCAAAATGGCGGGAAAATTTTTATGACGGAAAATGACGTCATAGGGTGCAATCGAATCGTCTTGAGCAAAGGAATCAGAGGAAAAAAGAATTTTGTTTCTAGCCCTTATGGTTCAAAAGTTATTAGCATAAACATGAGTCAAATTTTGGACTGATGGTGGCGCTA
This sequence comes from Gobio gobio, assembly GCF_949357685.1. Classification (NCBI taxonomy): domain Eukaryota; kingdom Metazoa; phylum Chordata; class Actinopteri; order Cypriniformes; family Gobionidae; genus Gobio; species Gobio gobio. Next base: position 1,428,619 of record NC_137100.1, on the reverse strand, counting down.
GAGGGATTGAGTTTGAGACTCCAAATTTGCTATGGTGACATTTCAGACTGTCCTCTATGAGTGTGCCAAATTTCACAACTTTTTACCATACGGTTCTATGGGCTGCCATAGACTTCGCGGCGGAAGAAGAAGAAGAAGAAGATGAATAATAATAATAATAGGAACGGGAACGGTTTCAATAGGTGCCTTCGCACCTTCGGTGCTTGGCCCCTAATAATAATAGGAACGGGAACGGTTTCAATAGGTGCCTTCGCACCTTCGGTGCTTGGCCCCTAATAATAATAATAGGAACGGGAACGGTTTCAATAGGTGCCTTCGCACCTTCGGTGCTTGGCCCCTAAATATAGCTGCAAGCAGCAATACCGGGGCCAAGCGCAAAGAAGAAGACAAGACATGCCAAAATGGCTGGCAGTGTCAGATCAACTGGAGCAATGAGCAATTAATCACGTTTTAAGATGATTTTAAGCAAAAGGCTGAAAATGCATTGTAGTCTGAGAGTGTCAGACCAACTGCAACAATTAACAATTATACAGTTTAAGAAGATTAGGCAAAATGGCTGAAATATCATATATTGAGTCACTGATAATGTAAGTTAATGGTTTATCACTTTTGACCAATAGGTGGCACAGATACGAAATTGATGTGGTGTGGTCAGAATAAGGGAACAATGACACATGCAAAGTTTGATGCCAATATGTCAAAGCATTGCAGAGATACAGCCTCAAGAGTAATTTTGGCATAATGGCTCAACTTCGTCGCTGCGGTTTACAAAAACGGTTTCATCTATTGATGCAAAATCCCTAACTTTTTGTTGACACAGTCTGAAGATGATACGATTCGATTTTGGTGGAAATTGGACAAACGGTCTAGGATGAGTTTGAAAAAGTAGGTTTTGATCAAATAAAAACATTGAGGACAGGATGTTTGACCAAATATGGAAAAATTAGTATCTCTGTTCTCGGCATGAGCCAATGACTGTATTATGACCAGTTTCATTAAACTAGGCTAATTTAATCAAAAGTTATTAGCATGTTTGTAAATTTTGTTATAACCTCTGACCACAAGGTGGCACTGCCCCAAAACGTTTTGAGTACCTTCAAAGCATGGTGCGGAAGACATGATTTTTGGACACACAGTTCAAAAGTTATAAGCAAAAATAGCCATTTTTTGTATCTCCGGACCAGTAGGTGGCGCTGCGCCGAAACGCTGCATGTTGCTTCAGGTCATGCTTGTGATGACATATACCAAGATTGGTTTGAATACGATAAAGCGTTGTGGAGATATTGCCTTATGAGTGTTTTTGCAACCGCTGCGCAAAATTTGTGTGCGCGTTTATCAAAAACGATTTGACAAATCAACTTGATTTGCAAGATTTTTTGTCAGCATGGTCTGAAGATGATCTGGTTCAATTTTCGTGCAAATCGGACAAACCGTCTAGGACGAGTTCGTAAAAGTAGGTTTTTGGAAAATTAAAAATGGCGGGGAAATTATCATGACCGAAAATGACATCATAGGGTGCAATTGAATCGGCATGAGCCAATGACTCTATTATGACCAGTTTCAATATACTAGGCTAATTTAATCAAAAGTTATTAGCATTTTTGTCAAGTTTGTTATATCTTTTGACCACAAGGTGGCACTGCCCTAAAACTTTTTGAGTACCTTCAGGGCATAGCAAGGAAGTCACATACCGAGTTTAGTAACAATATACTAATGCATTTGTAAAATATAGCATTTTTTGACAAAATTCAAAATGGCCGACAGCCAAAATGGCCGATATGGTAAAATTGAATATCAGACGACTCGGCATGCCGTCCTGAATGTAACGAGACTACTTTTATGATTTTTGGACAAACAGTTCAGAAGTTATAAGCAAAAATAACAATTTTTCGTATCTCCGGACCAGTAGGTGGCGCTGCGCCGAAACGCTGTATGTTGCCTCAAGTCATGCTTGTGATGACATGTACCAAGTTTGGTTTAAATACGATAAAGCGTTGCGGAGATATTGCCTTAAGTGTGTTTTTGCAACCGCTACGTAAAATTTGTTTGCGCGTTTATCGCAAATGATTTGACGAATCAACTTGATTTGCAAGATTTTTTGTCAGCATGGTCTGAAGATGATCTGGTTCAATTTTCGTGCAAATCGGATGAACCGTCTAGGACGAGTTCGCAAAAGTAGGTTTTTCAGAAAATTAAAAATGGCGGGAAAATTTTTATGACGGAAAATGACGACATGGGGTGCAATCGAATCGTCTTGAGCCAAGGAATCAGAGGAAAAAAGAATTTTGTTTCTAGCCCTTATGGTTCAAAAGTTATTAGCATAAACATGAGTCAAATTTTGGACTGATGGTGGCGCTAGAGGGATTGAGTTAGAGACTCCAAGTTTGCTATGGTGACTTTTCAGACTGTCCTCTATGAGTGTGCCAAATTTCACAACTTTTTACCATACGGTTCTATGGGCTGCCATAGACTTCGTGGCGGAAGAAGAAGAAGAAGAAGAAGATGAATAATAAATATAGCTGCAAGCAGCAATACCGGGGCCAAGCGCAAAGAAGAAGACAAGACATGCCAAAATGGCTGGCAGTGTCAGATCAACTGGAGCAATGAGCAATTAATCACGTTTTAAGATGATTTTAAGCAAAAGGCTGAAAATGCATTGTAGTCTGAGAGTGTCAGACCAACTGCAACAATTAACAATTATACAGTTTAAGAAGATTAGGCAAAATGGCTGAAATATCATATATTGAGTCACTGATAATATAAGTTAATGGTTTATCACTTTTGACCAATAGTTGGCGCAGTTACGAAATTGATGTGGTGTGGTCAGAATAAGGGAACAATGACACATGCAAAGTTTAATGCCAATATGTCAAAGCATTGCAGAGATACAGCCTCAAGAGTAATTTTGGCATCATGCCTCAAATTCGTCGCTGCGGTTTACAAAAACGGTTTCATCTATTGATGCAAAATCCCTAACTTTTTGTTGACACAGTCTGAAGATGATACGATTCGATTTTGGTGGAAATCGGACAAACGGTCTAGGATGAGTTTGAAAATGTAGATTTTGATCAAATAAGAACATTGAGGACAGGATGTTTGACCAAATATGGCAAAATTAGTATCTATGTTCACGGCATGAGCCAATAAATGTATTATGACCAGTTTCATTAAACTAGGCTAATTTAATCCAAAGTTATTAGCATTTTTGTAAATTTTGTTATAACCTTTGACCACAAGGTGGCACTGCCCCAAAACTTTTTGAGTACCTTCAAAGCATGGTGCGGAAGACATACCACATTTCATAACGATAGACTAATGCGTTTGTATTTTAGCACATAATTCAAAATGGCCGAAACCAAAATGGCCGATATGGTAAAATTAAATATCAGACGACTCGGCATGCAGTCCTGAATCTAACGAGACAACTTTTATGATTTTTGGACAAACGGTTAAAAAAATGATAAAAGCAAAAATATCCATTCTTTGTATCTCCGGACCAGTAGGTGGCACTGCGCTGAAACGCAGCATGTTGCCTCAGGTCATGCTTGTGATGACATGTACCAAGATTGGTTTGAATACGATAAAGGATTGCGGAGATATTGCCTTATGAGTGTTTTTGCAACCGCTACGCAAAATTTGTGTGCGCCTTTATCAAAAACGATTTGACGAATCAACTTGATTTGCAAGAGTTTTTGTCAGCATGGTCTGAAGATGATATGGTTCAATTTCTGTGCAAATCGGACAAACCGTCTAGGACGAGTTCGCAAAAGTAGGTTTTTTGGAAAATTAAAAATGGCGGGGAAATTGTCATGACCGAAAATGACATCATAGGGTGCAATTGAATCGGTATGAGCCAATGAATGTATTATGACCAGTTTCATTAAACTAAGCTAATTTAATCAAAAGTTATTAGCATTTTTGTAAATTTTGTTATAACCTTTGACCACAAGGTGGCACTGCCCCAACACTTTTTGAGTACCTTCAAAGCATGGTGCGGAAGACACATACCAAGTTTCATAACGATAGACTAATGAGTTTGTAAAATATAGCATTTTAGCACATAATTCAAAATGGCCGAGAGCCAAAATGGCCGATATGGTAAAATTGAATATCAAACGACACGGCATGCCGTCCTGAATCTAACGAGACTACTTTTATGATTTTTGGACAAACGGTTCAAAAGTTATAAGCAAAAATAGCCATTTTTTATATCTCCGGACCAGTAGGTGGCGCTAGGCCGAAACGCTGCATGTTGCCTCAGGTCATGCTTGTGATGACACGTACCAAGATTGGTTTGAATACGATAAAGCGTTTCGGAGATATAGCCTTAAGTGGGTTTTTGCAACCGCTACTAAAATTTGTGTGCGCGTTTATCAAAAACGATTTGACGAATCAACTTGATTTGCAAGATTTTTTGTCAGCATGGTCTGAAGATGATATGGTTCAATTTCTGTGCAAATCGGACAAACCGTCTAGGACGAGTTCGCAAAAGTAGGTTTTTTGGAAAATTAAAAATGGCGGGGAAATTATCATGACCGAAAATGACATCATAGGGTGCAATTGAATCGGCATGAGCCAATGACTCTATTATGACCAGTTTCAATATACTAGGCTAATTTAATCAAAAGTTATTAGCATTTTTGTCAAGTTTGTTATATCTTTTGACCACAAGGTGGCACTGCCCTAAAACTTTTTGAGTACCTTCAGGGCATAGCATGGAAGTCACTTACCGAGTTTAGTAACAATATACTAATGCATTTGTAAAATATAGCATTTTTTGACAAAATTCAAAATGGCCGACAGCCAAAATGGCCGATATGGTAAAATTGAATATCAGACGACTCGGCATGCCGTCCTGAATGTAACGAGACTACTTTTATGATTTTTGGACAAACAGTTCAGAAGTTATAAGCAAAAATAGCAATTTTTCGTATCTCCGGACCAGTAGGTGGCGCTGCGCCGAAACGCTGTATGTTGCCTCAAGTCATGCTTGTGATGACATGTACCAAGTTTGGTTTGAATACGATAAAGCGTTGCGGAGATATTGCCTTAAGTGTGTTTTTGCAACCGCTACGTAAAATTTGTTTGCGCGTTTATCGCAAATGATTTGACGAATCAACTTGATTTGCAAGATTTTTTGTCAGCATGGTCTGAAGATGATCTGGATCAATTTTCGTGCAAATCGGATGAACCGTCTAGGACGAGTTCGTAAAAGTAGGTTTTTCGGAAAATTAAAAATGGCGGGAAAATTTTTATGACGGAAAATGACGTCATAGGGTGCAATCGAATCGCCTTGAGCCAAGGAATCAGAGGAAAAAAGAATTTTGTTTCTAGCCCTTATGGTTCAAAAGTTATTAGCATAAACATGAGTCAAATTTTGGACTGATGGTGGCGCTAGAGGGATTGAGTTTGAGACTCCAAATTTGCTACGGTGACATTTCAGACTGTCCTCTATTAGTGTGCCAAATTTCACAACTTTTTACCATACGGTTCTATGGGCTGCCATAGACTTCGTGGCGGAAGAAGAAGAAGAAGATGAAATATAGCTGCAAGCAGCAATACCGGGGCCAAGCGCAAAGAAGAAGACAAGACATGCCAAAATGGCTGGCAGTGTCAGATCAACTGGAGCAATGAGCAATTAATCACGTTTTAAGATGATTTTAAGCAAAAGGCTGAAAATGCATTGTAGTCTGAGAGTGTCAGACCAACTGCAACAATTAACAATTATACAGTTTAAGAAGATTAGGCAAAATGGCTGAAATATCATATATAGAGTCACTGATAATATAAGTTAATGGTTTATCACTTTTGACCAATAGTTGGCGCAGTTACGAAATTGATGTGGTGTGGTCAGAATAAGGGAACAATGACACATGCAAAGTTTGATACCAATATGTCAAAGCATTGCAGAGATACAGCCTCAAGAGTCATTTTGGCATCATGCCTCAAATTCGTCGCTGCGGTTTACAAAAACGGTTTCATCTATTGATGCAAAATCCCTAACTTTTTGTTGACACAGTCTGAAGATGATACGATTCGATTTTGGTGGAAATCGGACAAACGGTCTAGGATGAGTTTGAAAATGTAGATTTTGATCAAATAAGAACATTGAGGACAGGATGTTTGACCAAATATGGCAAAATTAGTATCTATGTTCACGGCATGAGCCAATAAATGTATTATGACCAGTTTCATTAAACTAGGCTAATTTAATCCAAAGTTATTAGCATTTTTGTAAATTTTGTTATAACCTTTGACCACAAGGTGGCACTGCCCCAAAACTTTTTGAGTACCTTCAAAGCATGGTGCGGAAGACATACCACATTTCATAACGATAGACTAATGCGTTTGTATTTTAGCACATAATTCAAAATGGCCGAAACCAAAATGGCCGATATGGTAAAATTAAATATCAGACGACTCGGCATGCAGTCCTGAATCTAACGAGACAACTTTTATGATTTTTGGACAAACGGTTAAAAAAAATGATAAAAGCAAAAATATCCATTCTTTGTATCTCCGGACCAGTAGGTGGCACTGCGCTGAAACGCAGCATGTTGCCTCAGGTCATGCTTGTGATGACATGTACCAAGATTGGTTTGAATACGATAAAGGATTGCGGAGATATTGCCTTATGAGTGTTTTTGCAACCGCTACGCAAAATTTGTGTGCGCCTTTATCAAAAACGATTTGACGAATCAACTTGATTTGCAAGAGTTTTTGTCAGCATGGTCTGAAGATGATATGGTTCAATTTCTGTGCAAATCGGACAAACCGTCTAGGACGAGTTCGCAAAAGTAGGTTTTTTGGAAAATTAAAAATGGCGGGGAAATTGTCATGACCGAAAATGACATCATAGGGTGCAATTGAATCGGTATGAGCCAATGAATGTATTATGACCAGTTTCATTAAACTAAGCTAATTTAATCAAAAGTTATTAGCATTTTTGTAAATTTTGTTATAACCTTTGACCACAAGGTGGCACTGCCCCAACACTTTTTGAGTACCTTCAAAGCATGGTGCGGAAGACACATACCAAGTTTCATAACGATAGACTAATGAGTTTGTAAAATATAGCATTTTAGCACATAATTCAAAATGGCCGAGAGCCAAAATGGCCGATATGGTAAAATTGAATATCAAACGACACGGCATGCCGTCCTGAATCTAACGAGACTACTTTTATGATTTTTGGACAAACGGTTCAAAAGTTATAAGCAAAAATAGCCATTTTTTATATCTCCGGACCAGTAGGTGGCGCTAGGCCGAAACGCTGCATGTTGCCTCAGGTCATGCTTGTGATGACACGTACCAAGATTGGTTTGAATACGATAAAGCGTTTCGGAGATATAGCCTTAAGTGGGTTTTTGCAACCGCTACTAAAATTTGTGTGCGCGTTTATCAAAAACGATTTGACGAATCAACTTGATTTGCAAGATTTTTTGTCAGCATGGTCTGAAGATGATATGGTTCAATTTCTGTGCAAATCGGACAAACCGTCTAGGACGAGTTCGCAAAAGTAGGTTTTTTGGAAAATTAAAAATGGCGGGGAAATTATCATGACCGAAAATGACATCATAGGGTGCAATTGAATCGGCATGAGCCAATGACTCTATTATGACCAGTTTCAATATACTAGGCTAATTTAATCAAAAGTTATTAGCATTTTTGTCAAGTTTGTTATATATTTTGACCACAAGGTGGCACTGCCCTAAAACTTTTTGAGTACCTTCAGGGCATAGCATGGAAGTCACATACCGAGTTTAGTAACAATATACTAATGCATTTGTAAAATATAGCATTTTTTGACAAAATTCAAAATGGCCGACAGCCAAAATGGCCGATATGGTAAAATTGAATATCAGACGACTCGGCATGCCGTCCTGAATGTAACGAGACCACTTTTATGATTTTTGGACAAACAGTTCAGAAGTTATAAGCAAAAATAGCAATTTTTCGTATCTCCGGACCAGTAGGTGGCGCTGCGCCGAAACGCTGTATGTTGCCTCAAGTCATGCTTGTGATGACATGTACCAAGTTTGGTTTGAATACGATAAAGCGTTGCGGAGATATTGCCTTAAGTGTGTTTTTGCAACCGCTACGTAAAATTTGTTTGCGCGTTTATCGCAAATGATTTGACGAATCAACTTGATTTGCAAGATTTTTTGTCAGCATGGTCTGAAGATGATCTGGTTCAATTTTCGTGCAAATCGGATGAACCGTCTAGGACGAGTTCGTAAAAGTAGGTTTTTCGGAAAATTCAAAATGGCGGGAAAATATTTATGACGGAAAATGACGTCATAGGGTGCAATCGAATTGTCTTGAGCCAACGAATCAGAGGAAAAAAGAATTTTGTTTCTAGCCCTTATGGTTCAAAAGTTATTAGCATAAACATGAGTCAAATTTTGGACTGATGGTGGCGCTAGAGGGATTGAGTTTGAGACTCCAAATTTGCTACGGTGACATTTCAGACTGTCCTCTATTAGTGTGCCAAATTTCACAACTTTTTACCATACGGTTCTATGGGCTGCCATAGACTTCGTGGCGGAAGAAGAAGAAGAAGAAGATGAAATATAGCTGCAAGCAGCAATACCGGGGCCAAGCGCAAAGAAGAAGACAAGACATGCCAAAATGGCTGGCAGTGTCAGATTATTCACATTATCAGCAATTAATCACATTTTAATATGATTTTAGGCAAAAGGCTGAAAAATGCATTGTAGTCTGAGAGTGTCAGACCAACTGCAACAATTAACAATTATACAGTTTAAGAAGATTAGGCAAAATGGCTGAAATATCATATATTGAGTCACTGATAATATAAGTTAATGGTTTATCACTTTTGACCAATAGGTGGCACTGATACGAAATTGATGTGGTGTGGTCAGAATAAGCGAACAATGACACATGCAAAGTTTGATGCCAATATGTCAAAGCATTGCAGAGATACAGCCTCAAGAGTCATTTTGGCATAATGGCTCAACTTCGTCGCTGCGGTTTACAAAAACGGTTTCATCTATTGATGCAAAATCCCTAACTTTTTGTTGACACAGTCTGAAGATGATACGATTCGATTTTGGTGGAAATTGGACAAACGGTCTAGGATGAGTTTGAAAAAGTAGGTTTTGATCAAATAAGAACATTGAGGACAGGATGTTTGACCAAATATGGAAAAATTAGTATCTCTGTTCTCGGCATGAGCCAATGACTGTATTATGACCAGTTTCATTAAACTAGGCTAATTTAATCAAAAGTTATTAGCATGTTTGTAAATTTTGTTATAACCTCTGACCACAAGGTGGCACTGCCCCAAAACATTTTGAGTACCTTCAAAGCATGGTGCGGAAGACATGAATTTTGGACAAACAGTTCAAAAGTTATAAGCAAAAATAGCCATTTTTTGTATCTCCGGACCAGTAGGTGGCGCTGCGCCGAAACGCTGCATGTTGCTTCAGGTCATGCTTGTGATGACATATACCAAGATTGGTTTGAATACGATAAAGCGTTGTGGAGATATAGGCTTATGAGTGTTTTTGCAACCGCTACGCAAAATTTGTGTGCGCGTTTATCGAAAACGATTTGACAAATCAACTTGATTTGCAAGATTTTTTGTCAGCATGGTCTGAAGATGATATGGTTCAATTTCTGTGCAAATCGGACAAACCGTCTAGGACGAGTTCGCAAAAGTAGGTTTTTTGGAAAATTAAAAATGGCGGGGAAATTATCATGACCGAAAATGACATCATAGGGTGCAATTGAATCGGCATGAGCCAATGACTCTATTATGACCAGTTTCAATATACTAGGCTAATTTAATCAAAAGTTATTAGCATTTTTGTCAAGTTTGTTATATCTTTTGACCACAAGGTGGCACTGCCCTAAAACTTTTTGAGTACCTTCAGGGCATAGCATGGAAGTCACTTACCGAGTTTAGTAACAATATACTAATGCATTTGTAAAATATAGCATTTTTTGACAAAATTCAAAATGGCCGACAGCCAAAATGGCCGATATGGTAAAATTGAATATCAGACGACTCGGCATGCCGTCCTGAATGTAACGAGACTACTTTTATGATTTTTGGACAAACAGTTCAGAAGTTATAAGCAAAAATAGCAATTTTTCGTATCTCCGGACCAGTAGGTGGCGCTGCGCCGAAACGCTGTATGTTGCCTCAAGTCATGCTTGTGATGACATGTACCAAGTTTGGTTTGAATACGATAAAGCGTTGCGGAGATATTGCCTTAAGTGTGTTTTTGCAACCGCTACGTAAAATTTGTTTGCGCGTTTATCGCAAATGATTTGACGAATCAACTTGATTTGCAAGATTTTTTGTCAGCATGGTCTGAAGATGATCTGGATCAATTTTCGTGCAAATCGGATGAACCGTCTAGGACGAGTTCGTAAAAGTAGGTTTTTCGGAAAATTAAAAATGGCGGGAAAATTTTTATGACGGAAAATGACGTCATAGGGTGCAATCGAATCGCCTTGAGCCAAGGAATCAGAGGAAAAAAGAATTTTGTTTCTAGCCCTTATGGTTCAAAAGTTATTAGCATAAACATGAGTCAAATTTTGGACTGATGGTGGCGCTAGAGGGATTGAGTTTGAGACTCCAAATTTGCTACGGTGACATTTCAGACTGTCCTCTATTAGTGTGCCAAATTTCACAACTTTTTACCATACGGTTCTATGGGCTGCCATAGACTTCGTGGCGGAAGAAGAAGAAGAAGATGAAATATAGCTGCAAGCAGCAATACCGGGGCCAAGCGCAAAGAAGAAGACAAGACATGCCAAAATGGCTGGCAGTGTCAGATCAACTGGAGCAATGAGCAATTAATCACGTTTTAAGATGATTTTAAGCAAAAGGCTGAAAATGCATTGTAGTCTGAGAGTGTCAGACCAACTGCAACAATTAACAATTATACAGTTTAAGAAGATTAGGCAAAATGGCTGAAATATCATATATAGAGTCACTGATAATATAAGTTAATGGTTTATCACTTTTGACCAATAGTTGGCGCAGTTACGAAATTGATGTGGTGTGGTCAGAATAAGGGAACAATGACACATGCAAAGTTTGATACCAATATGTCAAAGCATTGCAGAGATACAGCCTCAAGAGTCATTTTGGCATCATGCCTCAAATTCGTCGCTGCGGTTTACAAAAACGGTTTCATCTATTGATGCAAAATCCCTAACTTTTTGTTGACACAGTCTGAAGATGATACGATTCGATTTTGGTGGAAATCGGACAAACGGTCTAGGATGAGTTTGAAAATGTAGATTTTGATCAAATAAGAACATTGAGGACAGGATGTTTGACCAAATATGGCAAAATTAGTATCTATGTTCACGGCATGAGCCAATAAATGTATTATGACCAGTTTCATTAAACTAGGCTAATTTAATCCAAAGTTATTAGCATTTTTGTAAATTTTGTTATAACCTTTGACCACAAGGTGGCACTGCCCCAAAACTTTTTGAGTACCTTCAAAGCATGGTGCGGAAGACATACCACATTTCATAACGATAGACTAATGCGTTTGTATTTTAGCACATAATTCAAAATGGCCGAAACCAAAATGGCCGATATGGTAAAATTAAATATCAGACGACTCGGCATGCAGTCCTGAATCTAACGAGACAACTTTTATGATTTTTGGACAAACGGTTAAAAAAAATGATAAAAGCAAAAATATCCATTCTTTGTATCTCCGGACCAGTAGGTGGCACTGCGCTGAAACGCAGCATGTTGCCTCAGGTCATGCTTGTGATGACATGTACCAAGATTGGTTTGAATACGATAAAGGATTGCGGAGATATTGCCTTATGAGTGTTTTTGCAACCGCTACGCAAAATTTGTGTGCGCCTTTATCAAAAACGATTTGACGAATCAACTTGATTTGCAAGAGTTTTTGTCAGCATGGTCTGAAGATGATATGGTTCAATTTCTGTGCAAATCGGACAAACCGTCTAGGACGAGTTCGCAAAAGTAGGTTTTTTGGAAAATTAAAAATGGCGGGGAAATTGTCATGACCGAAAATGACATCATAGGGTGCAATTGAATCGGTATGAGCCAATGAATGTATTATGACCAGTTTCATTAAACTAAGCTAATTTAATCAAAAGTTATTAGCATTTTTGTAAATTTTGTTATAACCTTTGACCACAAGGTGGCACTGCCCCAACACTTTTTGAGTACCTTCAAAGCATGGTGCGGAAGACACATACCAAGTTTCATAACGATAGACTAATGAGTTTGTAAAATATAGCATTTTAGCACATAATTCAAAATGGCCGAGAGCCAAAATGGCCGATATGGTAAAATTGAATATCAAACGACACGGCATGCCGTCCTGAATCTAACGAGACTACTTTTATGATTTTTGGACAAACGGTTCAAAAGTTATAAGCAAAAATAGCCATTTTTTATATCTCCGGACCAGTAGGTGGCGCTAGGCCGAAACGCTGCATGTTGCCTCAGGTCATGCTTGTGATGACACGTACCAAGATTGGTTTGAATACGATAAAGCGTTTCGGAGATATAGCCTTAAGTGGGTTTTTGCAACCGCTACTAAAATTTGTGTGCGCGTTTATCAAAAACGATTTGACGAATCAACTTGATTTGCAAGATTTTTTGTCAGCATGGTCTGAAGATGATATGGTTCAATTTCTGTGCAAATCGGACAAACCGTCTAGGACGAGTTCGCAAAAGTAGGTTTTTTGGAAAATTAAAAATGGCGGGGAAATTATCATGACCGAAAATGACATCATAGGGTGCAATTGAATCGGCATGAGCCAATGACTCTATTATGACCAGTTTCAATATACTAGGCTAATTTAATCAAAAGTTATTAGCATTTTTGTCAAGTTTGTTATATATTTTGACCACAAGGTGGCACTGCCCTAAAACTTTTTGAGTACCTTCAGGGCATAGCATGGAAGTCACATACCGAGTTTAGTAACAATATACTAATGCATTTGTAAAATATAGCATTTTTTGACAAAATTCAAAATGGCCGACAGCCAAAATGGCCGATATGGTAAAATTGAATATCAGACAACTCGGCATGCCGTCCTGAATGTAACGAGACCACTTTTATGATTTTTGGACAAACAGTTCAGAAGTTATAAGCAAAAATAGCAATTTTTCGTATCTCCGGACCAGTAGGTGGCGCTGCGCCGAAACGCTGTATGTTGCCTCAAGTCATGCTTGTGATGACATGTACCAAGTTTGGTTTGAATACGATAAAGCGTTGCGGAGATATTGCCTTAAGTGTGTTTTTGCAACCGCTACGTAAAATTTGTTTGCGCGTTTATCGCAAATGATTTGACGAATCAACTTGATTTGCAAGATTTTTTGTCAGCATGGTCTGAAGATGATCTGGTTCAATTTTCGTGCAAATCGGATGAACCGTCTAGGACGAGTTCGTAAAAGTAGGTTTTTCGGAAAATTCAAAATGGCGGGAAAATATTTATGACGGAAAATGACGTCATAGGGTGCAATCGAATTGTCTTGAGCCAACGAATCAGAGGAAAAAAGAATTTTGTTTCTAGCCCTTATGGTTCAAAAGTTATTAGCATAAACATGAGTCAAATTTTGGACTGATGGTGGCGCTAGAGGGATTGAGTTTGAGACTCCAAATTTGCTACGGTGACATTTCAGACTGTCCTCTATTAGTGTGCCAAATTTCACAACTTTTTACCATACGGTTCTATGGGCTGCCATAGACTTCGTGGCGGAAGAAGAAGAAGAAGAAGATGAAATATAGCTGCAAGCAGCAATACCGGGGCCAAGCGCAAAGAAGAAGACAAGACATGCCAAAATGGCTGGCAGTGTCAGATTATTCACATTATCAGCAATTAATCACATTTTAATATGATTTTAGGCAAAAGGCTGAAAAATGCATTGTAGTCTGAGAGTGTCAGACCAACTGCAACAATTAACAATTATACAGTTTAAGAAGATTAGGCAAAATGGCTGAAATATCATATATTGAGTCACTGATAATATAAGTTAATGGTTTATCACTTTTGACCAATAGGTGGCACTGATACGAAATTGATGTGGTGTGGTCAGAATAAGCGAACAATGACACATGCAAAGTTTGATGCCAATATGTCAAAGCATTGCAGAGATACAGCCTCAAGAGTCATTTTGGCATAATGGCTCAACTTCGTCGCTGCGGTTTACAAAAACGGTTTCATCTATTGATGCAAAATCCCTAACTTTTTGTTGACACAGTCTGAAGATGATACGATTCGATTTTGGTGGAAATTGGACAAACGGTCTAGGATGAGTTTGAAAAAGTAGGTTTTGATCAAATAAGAACATTGAGGACAGGATGTTTGACCAAATATGGAAAAATTAGTATCTCTGTTCTCGGCATGAGCCAATGACTGTATTATGACCAGTTTCATTAAACTAGGCTAATTTAATCAAAAGTTATTAGCATGTTTGTAAATTTTGTTATAACCTCTGACCACAAGGTGGCACTGCCCCAAAACATTTTGAGTACCTTCAAAGCATGGTGCGGAAGACATGAATTTTGGACAAACAGTTCAAAAGTTATAAGCAAAAATAGCCATTTTTTGTATCTCCGGACCAGTAGGTGGCGCTGCGCCGAAACGCTGCATGTTGCTTCAGGTCATGCTTGTGATGACATATACCAAGATTGGTTTGAATACGATAAAGCGTTGTGGAGATATAGGCTTATGAGTGTTTTTGCAACCGCTACGCAAAATTTGTGTGCGCGTTTATCGAAAACGATTTGACAAATCAACTTGATTTGCAAGATTTTTTGTCAGCATGGTCTGAAGATGATATGGTTCAATTTCTGTGCAAATCGGACAAACCGTCTAGGACGAGTTCGCAAAAGTAGGTTTTTTGGAAAATTAAAAATGGCGGGGAAATTATCATGACCGAAAATGACATCATAGGTTGCAATTGAATCGGCATGAGCCAATGACTCTATTATGACCAGTTTCAATATACTAGGCTAATTTAATCAAAAGTTATTAGCATTTTTGTCAAGTTTGTTATATCTTTTGACCACAAGGTGGCACTGCCCTAAAACTTTTTGAGTACCTTCAGGGCATAGCATGGAAGTCACATACCGAGTTTAGTAACAATATACTAATGCATTTGTAAAATATAGCATTTTTTGACAAAATTCAAAATGGCCGACAGTCAAAATGGCCGATATGGTAAAATTGAATATCAGACGACTCGGCATGCCGTCCTGAATGTAACGAGACCACTTTTATGATTTTTGGACAAACAGTTCAGAAGTTATAAGCAAAAATAGCAATTTTTCGTATCTCCGGACCAGTAGGTGGCGCTGCGCCGAAACGCTGTATGTTGCCTCAAGTCATGCTTGTGATGACATGTACCAAGTTTGGTTTGAATACGATAAAGGGTTGCGGAGATATTGCCTTAAGTGTGTTTTTGCAGACGCTACGTAAAATTTGTTTGCGCGTTTATCGCAAATGATTTGACGAATCAACTTGATTTGCAAGATTTTTTGTCAACATGGTCTGAAGATGATCTGGTTAAATTTTCGTGCAAATCGGATGAACCATCTAGGACGAGTTCGTAAAAGTAGGTTTTTCGGAAAATTCAAAATGGCGGGAAAATTTTTATGACGGAAAATGACGTCATATGGTGCAATCGAATCGTCTTGAGCCAAGGAATCAGAGGAAAAAAGAATTTTGTTTCTAGCCCTTATGGTTCAAAAGTTATTAGCATAAACATGAGTCAAATTTTGGACTGATGGTGGCGCTAGAGGGATTGAGTTTGAGACTCCAAATTTGCTACGGTGACATTTCAGCCTGTCCTCTATTAGTGTGCCAAATTTCACAACTTTTTACCATACGGTTCTATGGGCTGCCATAGACTTCGTGGCGGAAGAAGAAGAAGAAGATGAATAATAATAATAAGAACGGGAACGGTTTCAATAGGTGCCTCCGCACCTTCGGTGCTTGGCCCCTAATAATAATAATAATAGGAACGGGAACGGTTTCAATAGGTGCCTTCGCACCTTCGGTGCTTGGCCCCTAATAATAAGAACGGGAACGGTTTCAATAGGTGCCTTCGCACCTTCGGTGCTTGGCCCCTAATAATGCTAACAATGTGCTAAAACAAAACATTCCAAGTCATACTAGCAAGGTGTTAAAACATGATAGAAAAATGCCAAGTCATACTAGCTAGGTATTAAAACAAACTAGCAACATGCTAATCCAATGCTAGCAGCAAGCTTAAACACTAGCAATGTGTAAAAACATAACATGTTAACAATTTGACAACACATCCTAATAACATTCTAATTCATGCAAGCAAAATCCTAAAATGCTTGCATGTACTATGCTAGCATTATTTAACATGCTGCTAGCAATAATTAGCACATCGTTAGCATTAATGAGCATGTTGCTAGTACGTTTTAGCATGTTGCTCACATGAATTAGCATATATGAAGGCCTGAGCGGAGTTTGGAGGTTTTAGCTTTCTAGTCTAGGAGGAGATGCGGTTTAAAAAGCTAAAAGAAAAAAAAACATGCTATAAACATGCTAAGTCATAATAGCTATGTGTTAAAACATACTAGCAACACGTTAAATCATGCTATCAACGAGTTAAAACATACTAGCAGCATGATAAAACATGTTAGCAAAATTGTAACATGCTAATTCATGCTAGCAATGTACTACAATATGCTACAAACATGTTAAAAACCCCTTACCTGTCACCCCACTTTTTGAGAATACACATGAAAATGCACTATCCAAACTTAAAGGGCTGTAATTCAAGAATGATTTGGAATAAAGACCTAAGTTTGGTCTTGTTTTAAAGCAGACACTCGGCAGATTATTGCTGAAGTGAACACAATTCAAAATATGAAAGTATGAAAAAGTTCTGGAAATTTAAATTTACTGTAAATAAAAAATACTGTACTAAATATTTTTATTTTATATAAAATATATATTTTACAAAAATGTTTTAATCTAAAATTACTATAAAATCAAAGCCATATGTCTAACCAAGTTGTGTTCCAAATTTGAAGTTGATATCACAAAAATTGAAGTTCCCATGAGATTTTGTTTAGGCGCTGTACCACAAATAGCCACCGGGTGTCACACATATTCCATTGATTGTTTTTTGATGCATTTTTCTGTAAATTTCTGTCCAAATATCCCTTCCATCACAAAATGGTCACCAAATATGCAACCTTGAGACTCAGACCTTTCCGAAGATATGTGTTTTGTAAAGATTAGAATTTTTTTTTATTATAAAGTAGTTAAAATAAATGTTGTAATATAAAACATGACGACGCCCACTAGGGGAGGAGCCCGCTAGAATAATTTAAAGTACCGTTTCCATGGTAACGCAACGTCCAATTTCAAAACGGGTTTCACAGGATGAATTTTGAGTTCGTAAGCTTTCGAATGATACCCAATTTGTGATAATTACTCAAATATATGATACGAAAAAAAGCAGATCAAAAAAAGAGTGCCAGGTGTCCCGCCAGCGGGACGGTGACAGGTAAGAGGTTAACAAAACGCAAAATAATGCTAACAACATGATAAAAATTGCTAGGAAGCTTACAAAACTTTCAGACAAGTTTTACAACTTTACTTTCTACAATACTTGATTCTGTTTTGATGTTGGGATGTAATGTGTAATGTAATGTTTTTGACAGGCTGCCGTCAGATTTCAGGGATTGATTGGTTTGGTAATTTAACGATCCATCAGATTTTTGGTGAGCGTTCCTCACCCATGTCCGCAGTGACCAGTGTGGACTGGTTTTCAGGCAGTGAGATGGACGCCTGGTCGGGGTCCTGATCGTCCTCATTAACCTCCTGCTGGCTCTGACTGAGATCGGAGCGAAGCTCGGAAAACTCATCCTCCTCCCTGAGAGACACAGAGGCGTTATGATGAATATGACTCAAGCTTAAGTGCATCAAATTACCGAGTTATGATTCAGGGATGAATATGAAAGTCAACAGAGGCCTGGAGTCATTCAGCATATTCTAATTTCCCAAACGAGGATGCAAACGGCCTGACCTGCGGCATACATATGAGGCGTCTCTAATCAAACACTAGAGTTCCTCTCATTTACATGCAGCGGGAGAACGAGGACACCGCTTCACTGCATCTCTGATCATAACTCAATATTAATGAGCTGAATCTCTCCAGAATCAATGAAGGAGACACTAATCTCCTGATGGGGCTGGAGACTAAATGACAAGATGAGACGCGCTTGAGTAACATTTATCTAGACGGAGGATTCAGGAGACCAGTAAAGACTATATATCGGCCGGTTTTATTCAGTGCGAGATTTAAATATCGGTCGGTTTTATTCAGTGTGAGATTTAAATATCGGTCGGTTTTATTCAGTGCGAGATTTAAATATCGGTCGGTTTTATTCAGTGCGAGATTTAAATATCGGTCGGTTTTATTCAGTGCGAGATTTAAATATCGGTCGGTTTTATTCAGTGTGAGATTTAAATATCGGTCGGTTTTATTCAGTGCGAGATTTAAATATCGGTCGGTTTTATTCAGTGCGAGATTTAAATATCGGCCGGTTTTATTCAGTGCGAGATTTAAATATCGGTCGGTTTTATTCAGTGCGAGATTTAAATATTGGTTTGTTTGGTTCTATTGATACATTTAAATATTGTTGGTTTGGTTCTATTAATACATTTAAATATTGTTGGTTTGGTTCTATTAATACATTTAAATATCGGTCGGTTTTGTTCTATTAATACATTTAAATATCGGTCGGTTTTGTTCTATTAATACATTTAAATATCGGTCGGTTTTGTTCTATTAATAGATTTAAATATTGTCGGTTTTGTTCTATTAATACATTTAAATATCGGTCGGTTTGGTTCTATTAATACATTTAAATATCGATCGGTTTTGTTCAATTAATACATTTAAATATTGTTGGTTTGGTTCAATTAATACATTTAAATATTGTTGGTTTGGTTCTATTGATACATTTAAATATTGGTCGGTTTTGTTCTATTAATACATTTAAATATTGTTGGTTTGGTTCTTTACTTTCACTTTACTTTACTTTATTTTATAAAAGGACCATGTACAATTTTTAACATAAATGTTTCCATTTCATGTATTGTACCGGATTTAGCTCAAAGCTAATTTTCACCCGCAGCCCTTTCTATTAATACATTTAAATATCGGTCGGTTTTGTTCTATTAATACATTTAAATATTGTTGGTTTTGTTCTATTAATACATTTAAATATCGGTCGGTTTTGTTCTATTAATACATTTAAATATTGTTGGTTTGGTTCTATTAATACATTTAAATATCGGTCGGTTTGGTTCTATTAATACATTTAAATATCGGTCGGTTTTGTTCTATTGATACATTTAAATATCGGTCGGTTTTGTTCTATTGATACATTTAAATATCGGTTGGTTTTGTTCTATTAATACATTTAAATATTGGTTGGTTTGGTTCTATTAATTAATGTAAATATTGGTCAGTTTTGTTCTATTAATACATTTAAATATCGGTTGGTTTGGTTCTATTAATACATTTAAATATCGGTCAGTTTGGTTCTATTAATACATTTAAATATCAGTCGGTTTTGTTCTATTAATACATTTAAATATCGGTCGGTTTTGTTCTATTAATAAATTTAAATATCGGTCGGTTTTATTCTATTAATACATTTAAATATCGGTCAGTTTGTTTCTATTAATACATTTAAATATCGGTCGGTTTTGTTCTATTAATAAATTTAAATATCGGTCGGTTTTATTCTATTAATACATTTAAATATCGGTCAGTTTTGTTCTATTAATACATTTAAATATCGGTCGGATTGGTTCTATTAATAAATTTAAATAAATCGGTCAGTTTTGTTCTATTAATAAATTTAAATATCGGTCGGTTTTGATCTATTAATACATTTAAATATCTGTCGGTTTGGTTCTACTAATACATTTAAATATTGGTCGGTTTGGTTCTATTAATAAATTTAAATATCGGTCGGATTGGTTCTATTAATAAATTTAAATATCGGACAGTTTTGTTCTATTAATAAATTTAAATATCGGTCGGTTTTGATCTATTAATACATTTAAATATCGGTCAGTTTTGTTCTATTAATACATTTAAATATCGGTCAGTTTTGTTCTATTAATACATTTAAATATCGGTCAGTTTTGTTCTATTAATACATTTAAATATCGGTCGGTTTTGTTCTATAAATAAATACAAATATCGGTTGGTTTGGTTCTATTAATACATTTAAATATTGGTCGGTTTTATTCTATTAATACATTTAAATATCGGTCAGTTTGTTTCTATTAATACATTTAAATGTGGGTCAGTTTTGTTTTATTAATACATTTAAATGTGGGTCAGTTTTGTTCTATTAATACTTTTAAATATCGGTCGGATTGGTTCTATTAATAAATTTAAATAAATCGGTCAGTTTTGTTCTATTAATAAATTTAAATAAATCGGTCAGTTTTGTTCTATTAATACATTTAAATATCGGTCGGATTGGTTCTATTAATACATTTAAATATCGGTCAGTTTTGTTCTATTAATACATTTAAATATCGGTCGGTTTTGATCTATCAATACATTTAATTATCGGTCGGTTTGGTTCTATTAATACATTTAAATATCGGTCGGTTTTGTTCTATAAATAAATAAAAATATTGGTCGGTTTGGTTCTATTAATAAATGTAAATATCGGTCGGTTTTGTTCTATTAATACATTTAAATATCGGTTGGTTTGGTTCTATTAATACATTTAAATATCGGTCGGTTTTGATCTATTAATAAATGTAAATATCGGTTAGTTTTGTTTGTAGTTTTTGCTCATATCACGCACCTCTGAGAAGTTTAAACAGACTGTGTGTGTGTGTGTGTTGGAGACCTGATGGTGGAGCCCTGCAGCAGGTCTATCTTCTTGTTGAGTTCGGCGATGATGCTGTGCAGCTCCGTGATTCGCTCCTCATAGCGCAGCGTCGTCCTCTCCTGAACCTCCTCATGCTCCCGCAGCAGATGAGACTGCTCACACTGCACGCACACACACACACACACACACACACACACACACACACACACACACACACACACACACACACACACACACACACACACACAGCGGGACAGAGATTAATAACTCAAGTTACACTGAGGAAAACTACAAGGTGAGATAAACAAACAACCCATGCTGTGCACACACACACACACACTCTCTATGAGAAATGCAGAACACCTGCAGAAACACACACACACCTTAGATTATTTTAGTTGGCTCAACTCATAGACTTCCATTGTTTGTCCATTAGGTTAATGACATTTTCTATCCCAATGTGTGCGTGTGTGTACGAGTGTGTGTGTGCTCTGGGCACACACTGTTAGATTTACAGTCAAACATCATCTGGACCATTAATGAGCCCTGTTCACCAGTGATAAGACAGATTAACACAAATGAAACGAGACAAAATAAATAAATTGTGTTTGGCCACAAAAGTTCAAATATTTCAATGAATCCGAGGCTCAAGTCGGATCTGAAAATTCAGCAAATCCATTGTGAATGAACGCCTTCCGGTCTGTGTTTCGTCTGAGAAACATCAGTAATAAGAGTCCGTCAAACAGAGCGATCCGGAATAAATGAGTCTGAGTTTAAGCGTCTGAGGATCCAAAGGGAACGCACACACACTCGGATTCAACGTCCAGCATCTTCTAACCGGTCGAGTGTTACGCGCCCTTCCTGGAATGATCTTAGAGGAATGGCATGTTTTCCTGGCGGGAGTTAAAGACTGTGTGTGAAAACACAACAATAACCCGTTAAACACACACTCCACCTCTGA